>NC_083282.1:64231259-64531259 GCF_963506605.1 Zootoca vivipara | reverse complement strand
CTCGATACGAATCCAAGGCAGGCCTTTTAACATCACAGTAATCCAAGTTTATGCACCAACTACCGGTGCTGAAGAAAGTGAAATTGACCAATTCTATGAAGACCTACAACACCTTCTAGAAATGACACCAAAGAAGGATGTTCTTCTCATTACAGGGGATTGGAATGCTAAAGTAGGGAATCAAGAGATAAAAGGAACAACTGGCAAGTTTGGCCTGGGAGTTCAAAATGAAGCAGGGCAAAGGCTAATAGAGTTCTGTCAAGAGAACAAGCTGGTCATCACAAACACTCTCTTCCAACAACACAAGAGACGACTCTACACATGGATATCACCAAATGGGCAGCATCGAAATCAGATTGATTATATTCTCTGCAGCCAAAGATGGAGAAGCTCTATACAGTCAGCAAAAACAAGACCTGGAGCTGACTGTAACTCAGATCATCAGCTTCTTATAGCAAAATTCCAGCTTAAACTGAAGAAAGTAGGAAAAACCACTGGGCCAGTAAGTTACAATCTGAATCAAATCCCTTATGAATACACAGTGGAAGTGAGGAACAGGTTTAAGGATTTAGATTTGGTGGACAGAATGCCTGAAGAACTATGGATGGAGGCTCGTAACATTATACAGGAGGCAGCAACGAAAACCATCCCAAGGAAAAGGAAATGCAAGAAAGCAAAATGGCTGTCCAACGAGGCCTTACAAATAGCGGAGGAGAGGAGGCAAGCAAAATGCAAGGGAGATAGGGAAAGATACAGGAAACTGAATGCAGATTTCCAAAAAACAGCAAGGAGAGACAAGAGGGTCTTCTTAAATGAGCAATGCAAAGAAATAGAGGAAAACAATAGAATGGGGAAAACCAGAGATCTGTTCAAGAAAATTGGAGATATGAAAGGAACATTTCGTACAAAGATTACCATAATCAAGGACAAAAGTGGTAAGGACCTAACAGAAGCAGAAGACATCAAGAAGAGGTGGCAAGAATACACAGAGGAATTATACCAGAAAGATATGGAGGTCTCGTACACCCCAGGTAGTGTGGTTGTTGACCTTGAGCCAGACATCTTGGAGAGTGAAGTCAAATGGGCCTTAGAAAGCACTGCTAATAACAAGGCCAGTGGAAGTGATGATATTCCAGCTGAACTATTTAAAATTTTAAAAGATGATGCTGTTAAGGTGCTACACCCAATATGCCAGCAAGTTTGGAAAACTCAGCAATGGCCAGAGGATTGGAGAAGATCAGTCTACATCCCAATTCCAAAGAAGGGCAGTGCCAAAGAATGCTCCAACTACCGCACAATTGCGCTCATTTCACACGCTAGCAAGGTTATGCTTAAAATTCTACAAGGCAGGCTTAGGCAGTATGTGGACCGAGAACTCCCAGAAGTGCAAGCTGGATTTCGAAAGGGCAGAGGAACCAGAGACCAAATAGCAAACATGCGCTGGATTATGGAGAAAGCTAGAGAGTTCCAGAAAAACGTCTACTTCTGCTTCATTGACTATGCAAAAGCCTTTGACTGTGTCGACCACAGCAAACTATGGCAAGTTCTTAAAGAAATGGGAGTGCCTGATCACCTCATCTGTCTCCTGAGAAATCTCTATGTGGGACAAGAAGCTACAGTTAGAACTGGATATGGAACAACTGATTGGTTCAAAATTGGGAAAGGAGTACGACAAGGTTGTATATTGTCTCCCTGCTTATTTAACTTATATGCAGAATTCATCATGCGAAAGGCTGGACTAGATGAATCCCAAGCCGGAATTAAGATTGCCGGAAGAAATATCAACAACCTCAGATATGCAGATGACACAACCTTGATGGCAGAAAGCGAGGAGGAATTAAAGAACCTTTTAATGAGGGTGAAAGAGGAGAGCGCAAAATATGGTCTGAAGCTCAACATCAAAAAAACCAAGATCATGGCCACTGGTCCCATCACCTCCTGGCAAATAGAAGGGGAAGAAATGGAGGCAGTGAGAGATTTTACTTTCTTGGGCTCCTTGATCACTGCAGATGGTGACAGCAGTCACGAAATTAAAAGACGCCTGCTTCTTGGGAGAAAAGCAATGACAAACCTAGACAGCATCTTAAAAAGCAGAGACATCACCTTGCCGACAAAGGTCCGTATAGTTAAAGCTATGGTTTTCCCAGTAGTGATGTATGGAAGTGAGAGCTGGACCATAAAGAAGGCTGATCGCCGAAGAATTGATGCTTTTGAATTATGGTGCTGGAGGAGACTCTTGAGAGTCCCATGGACTGCAAGAAGATCAAACCTATCCATTCTTAAGGAAATCAGCCCTGAGTGCTCCCTGGAAGGACAGATCGTGAAGCTCAGGCTCCAATACTTTGGCCACCTCATGAGAAGAGAAGAATCCTTGGAAAAGACCCTGATGTTGGGAAAGATTGAGGGCACTAGGAGAAGGGGACGACAGAGGACAAGATGGTTGGACAGTGTTCTCGAAGCTACGAACATGAGTTTGACCAAATTGCGGGAGGCAGTGCAAGACAGGAGTGCCTGGCGTGCTATGGTCCATGGGGTCACGAAGAGTCGGACACGACTAAATGACTAAACAACAACACTATCCTGCCTTCTATCTGGGCGGCTTTCACCAGAACCTTAAAAACAGAATAAAACTTCAAACATTAAAAACTTCTCTAAAGAGGGCTGCCTTCAATAATCTCAACTGGTATGCAGATGGAACTTTTAATCAGGGTGTTTCAACAGACTATGTGGGATCTTGGGCAGTGGCATGGAGAAAGATGTTCCAAAAGGTTTACAGAAGGTGCTCTGGCTCCTGTAAAGCTCTCTCTGATTTTACAGCTTTCTAAAAATGTGCATGGAGTGTCCACAGATGTGGAAGAAGCCTTGCTTCAGATACTTGTTTTCCATTGAGTTGGAAGGTCCAAAAACAGCTACAAAAAGGATGGAGTTGTTGTGTTTCTCCTGCTGCCCTTCCTCATGTGTTTGCTTTCTCTTAACTGTGAGATCTGAGAAGGGCTACATCATCTCCTTTGCCTTATTTCTTCCCGGAGATCCATGACTCCTCCTCTAGTTGCTCCCCCAGCCACATCAGCTTAGTGTTGAGTGTCCAGGTGTCCTACATTCACATGAGTATTCAAAAATACTTGCATATAATGGACCCCATACATGTTGTCCTGAGCTCCCCAGACACCGAGCAGGATACTTGTGGGGCAATTAACTAATGGCTGATTCCAGCCTGCACACATTTAAATTATTTATGGCAAAAGCTCTACCTTCCGATATTCTCCTTTCTGGTCCACTATTTAAGACACAGGGGTCTTCTCACCTATTTAGTTTGGCAACCCTAATCTCTCCCCCAGTATTGGGGTTGTTTGTTAATCCTTACTCCATCTCCCCATACTCTTCTAGATGTGCCTTGCAAGTTTCCCCCAGCTCTGGATGCTTTGACTGTTTTGCCCTAGGCTGAATAGATGTGGACCGACCTGTTCCTTCTTTTCTACTAATGACTAACTGACTGGGATGGTTACCTGGGCAACCTGAGGTCATCGGTGCAATGGGGCGGTGCAGAACAGCAGGGACACCGAGTCACTGGGGAACAGAGATGGAGACAAGGGAAACTTTGCTGCCACCCACAAAAGCAGTTGCCTGCCTCCATATCAACCAAGCCACCATTTGAAGCCCAGCCTCTGCCTGGAGGTGGAACTCACAGTACTCTGAGACTGGGGTTCACTGAGTTCTTCCAGCTTAATGCACTCTTCATGCTTCTGAACTCCAGTTATCATTGGGAGGAGAGTTAAGATGTGAGGAGGGAACAGGGGTCACCTTTAAGGATGCTGGCTACAGAGTTTGGGGAGGGGGGCTTGGATGAGATGCTCTGTAGACCCTAGAATGAGACCCTCCCTGAATGAGCCACCTCCGTGGCACTGTCACTACAGCCTGTTTTCCATGCACTCTTCCTCCGGGTGCAGCAATCTGTACCGCTGCTGCTCCTTCTCCTTGCTTCTGCTGCTGCTGCTTGCACACTCAGAGATGACTGGTGAACCAGACAGCAACAACAAGGAGGAGGAGGAGGAGGAGGAGGAGGAGGAGGAGGAGGAGGAGGAGGAGGAGGAGGAGGAGAGGTAGAGGGCTGGAATGTGGGCTGGCTTCTTTCCCCGGACACTGGCCTAGAAGGGAATGCAGCCCTCAGGCTCAAAATTGTTCCCTGTTCCTGCGCTAGGCCCTACAAGTGCCATGTAAGATGCAGCATTCTGCATCTGCCACAATAACTCAGGGAACTTTGTATTTGCTGAATCCTTCATGGACCATAGACCTGGAAGGGACTTTAAGGGGATCTCTTTCTAAACATAATAAGACAGGATTTGCTATCCCCAAATCATCATTGAGTGTTATTTATTTAACCATCTTTCAAATTAAAAAAGCTTTAAGATATTTTATATCGCTTGGACTACTGCAATGCGCTCTATGTGGGGCTACCTTTGAAGGTGACCCGGAAACTACAATTAACCCAGAATGCGGCAGCTAGACTGGTGACTGGGAGCGGCTGCCGAGACCACATAACACCGGTCCTGAAAGACCTACATTGGCTCCCAGTACGTTTCCGAGCACAATTCAAAGTGTTGGTGCTGACCTTTAAAGCCCTAAACGGCCTCAGTCCAGTATACCTGAAGGAGAGTCTCCACCCCCATCGTTCTGCCCGGACACTGAGGTCTAGCACCGAGGGCCTTCTGGTGGTTCCCTCTCTATGAGAAGCCAAGTTACAGGGAACCAGGCAGAGGGCCTTCTCGGTAGTGGCACCCACCCTGTGGAATGCCCTCCCACCAGAGGTCAAAGAGAACAACAATTACCAGACCTTTAGAAGGCATCTTAAGGCAGCCCTGTTTAGGGAAGCTTTTAATGTTTGATGGAATTCTGTATTTTAGTATTTTGTTGGAAGCCACCCAGCCAGATGGGCGGGGTATAAATAAAAAATTATTATTATTATTATTATTATTATTATTTAAACATAAATATTGAAAGGAAAGGCCGATTACTTCTTTTGAGCTCAACTCCTAAGGTGGATTGGTGCTTCATTAAGCTTAAGCCCTAGAAGAGGACATGATTTGTTGAGACTATGGCAGATTCAACCTTTCTGAGTCCATGGCTTCTATTAACCAACGACATTCTGTCTGCGGCACCCCTGTGAGGCTCAGGAGCCCAGTTATGTCACCCCTTGCCTGCAGAGCTGGCAGCCCCTCACCCTCCCTTGTGGTGTGTTCCCTCAGCCTCCTCTCCCTTCTCCTTGGGAGTTCTCTGGGCAGCTGCCACCCCTGGTCTCTGAGCTGTGCCCCCCTGCCCTAAAGAGGGCTGCCTCCTCACACTGCCCCACAGGGGCCTAGGACTTGTATGTCCATTCCTAACAGCAGGAGCTGGCAGACTGACTGGCTGGGCTCCCTTGCCCACTTGCTTGCTTACTCTGAGGCTGCCTCAGCTCCTGGCAACCAGCACCCCCGGTCAACCTCAGAGGCACCATTCGCCTGGGGTGCTTGTAGCCAGGGCTGCTGCAACAAACAGCTGTGAAAGCATTTGAGAGGCAGAGACAGAAGAAGGTATCAGAGAAGGGAGGGAAGAATAAGGCCCAAAACACACATGATCATCATTCAAGGCACCCTAGGGTGCCACAGCACACTGGTTGAAAACCACTGGACTTGTGCATGCTGGAGTTTACTGTGGGTTCGCAGCTGCTTGTGTTCCCATTAAATTTTTACAGATCACATGACATCATCCTGAAACAACACCAGTCTCGATGCTTTCCTCCTATACCCCTGATGGCGAACCTATGACACGTGTGTAAGCACTGACACGCGTAGCCTTTTCCAGTGACACGCAGCGATCTCTGGCCAGCGGCAGAAAGATCTCTCCTCTTTCAAGAGGGGAGACTTTGCGAACGGGATCCGCTTCAGCAGGGGGGCGTGTTTCGGCCCCCTGCTCCAGCCTATCCCTGCTGCTGTTCCGAGTCTCTTGGCTGGGCAATAGGGCCGGCGGGGTGCGGGGTTTGACAATGTTTAGGCTGGTGCGGCAGCATTCAAACCCTCTTTCTGCGCTCAGCGGCTTCTTTGTTTTGCGCTTGCTGCCGCATCCCAGGGAGGAACATCCCCTGCCTTCGGAGGGAATTTTTCTGCAACCTCTGCTGAGCCTCATTACCTTCCTACTTCTCTCGTGGCTTGGTAGCCATTGTGAGAGTAGCTCAGTGTGTGTGTGTGGGGGGGGGTAATTATTATTTTTTTAAAAATAATTATTTTTTGGTTTATTAAATAGTTATATATTACAATTATACATTTTTGTTATTTAAACTCTAAATATCGTGAAATTATGGGTTTTTTCTCGAAGTGACACACCACTCGAGTTATGCTCAGTTTTTTGGCGAATTTTGACACACCAAGCTCAAAAGGTTGCCCATCACTGTCCTATACATTCAGGCTTACCCCAATACAAAGATAATCCAATTACCTGGGGGAAATGAGGCTGCACGCTACTCTAGTTGGAGGTCGCAGATTACTTCACTTCCTGCTGTTCCCTTTTTCATGCCTGCTACTTCTTCAATAGTTTCATTTCACTTCTAGCTGTGTTAGTAACTATTTTTGGTGTTTTCTTGAATGGAGAACTATGTTTTCTTTTGATCCCTCAGATTTGCACAAAAACCAGAAAACGGCACACGCAGACCACATAAAAAAATTCTAAACCAGATATTTGGGGCAGCAATCTGAAAAGTATGTGCTTGCTTTCATGTTATTTCCAGCTTCCTAGTGAGGGTATGTGAGGAGCTGCTTAGGGTGTGTGTCTAAAATGTTGATATCTCAAGTTTGTGCAAAGACAGAAAAGTGTACAAGCAAATTTACAATTGGCTGAGTGTGTGCTTTCCCACAATTTTGAGGCATGGATTGTTGCTTTTAAGGTATGTGAACAGCTATTTACACCCATGCCCTGTTGGTAATTAATTGACATAAAGCTAGTTGTCTTATACCAAGCTGGCTGTGGCCCTCCAAGATTTCAGACAGGAGTCTCTCCTAGCCCTACCTGAAGATGTGCTGGATCAAACATGTGAGCTTCTGCATGCAAAGCAGATGCTCCTCCACTAAGCTACATGACTCTTCCTTCTTACTGCCCTGTTCAGGTACTCATAGGGGAGCAGTGTTGCCATATTTTGGCTCATTGCTGTCCATTCTTTCAAAGTTACAGGTAGGTAGCCGTGTTGGTCTGACATAGTCGAAACAAAATAAAAAAATTCCTTCCAGCAGGACCTGGAAGGAATTTTTTTCATTCTTTCAAACTCATTGACAAAGAGAGGAGGTTGCCTGGGTTCTACTTTCTCCCTCCCCTTTCCCTCTCCAATTTAGTTGGTTAAACTTGCAAATTTTACAATGCAAAAGGTGTGCATTATATATGAACCAGGAGTTGCCTGGCTCTCCCCAGAATTCATTGCTGGTCTCAACACCACTGTACACCAGCCAGTCACGGCAATTGCTTAAAGTTCCTGCTCTGCCAAGCTTCTGCTCCTCAAACATGCAAATACTTTGGTAGGGCTTGTGATCTGAAGCTCTGCATTGTTCTGTCTCATGTAAGGGCAGAGACACAACTCTGCAAACTCCTCGTGGCCCAGTTTCTGTTTCTGTTAAGCAGAATCAAGGAGATATTATTCAATATGCTACCCAGGCGTTCAATTGTTTACATACTCAGTTGTGTGAGGAGTTGGCAGTGTGTGACGGTCAGCTAGATTACAAAGGGAACCTTCTTCTGAGTTTGTAGACTGTATGTAATTGTGGGAGGTTTCAGGAAGATGGATGGGAACCAAATTAATCAGGCAGGTTTTCAACTAGCTCATTTTACTGGAAGGGGGATTATGTATTGAAATGCCCAGCGGGAACTGAGCTCATGCCAAATTACCAGGTAGGCTCACCATGTTCACAGCACCCACCCAATGCACCACACTAGCAAAACAGCAGGGATCAAGCAGTTTCTGGCTGTGGCAGGCCATTTGGCTGGTTATCAAGCCCAGAAGGCTTTGGCACTTGTCCTCTAGAGGAGAGGGCACAAGCTGGGGAGCGGAGGGCACCGAGAGAGCCAGAGCCCATTCTCACATTGTGGCTCTATCACCAAAAGAAGATTTTTTTCTCCCCAATCCAATCATCTAATGAGGGCTCTATGTGCCTTTCTTTTCCTGAAATGCTTTTGGAAACTAGAGAAACAGAGCAGGAAGGAAATTAGTTAGGTTACTTTCCCCCCTGCATGCTACTGTTTTCTGCAGCTCTGCTCAGATTTGGTGGTATCTGATTCCTTGGGAACAAGCAAGATTCACTAAAGAAGAAACACAAAAGCAATAGCAGGTGCCTTGTCTGGGGGGGTTGAAGTCTTTAGCAATCTTGATGCACAAGCCCTGAGGTTGGAAATGAGATGCTGAACAACCTGTGTTAAAGGGGACAGAGAACTTCAGGGGAATAATGCATATACTAGAAAGTTTCTAAGTAGCTGGTTTGGTGTAGTGGTCAGAGTGCTGGACTGGAACTTCAGAGGGCAGGGTTCGAATCCTCACTCAGCCCCAAATCTCACAGTCTCTCAGCCTAAGCTACCTCATAGGTTGTGAGGGGAAAAGGGGGAGAACACAAACAAGTTGGGGGTCATTTCCTGATCTGGCTGGCAAAAGGCAGTGGCGGAGCTTCATGCTCTGGCACTGGGGGGGGGGCTGGAGCCTGTTCTGGGGGCGGGGCGCGCCTCCCGGAGGGGCAGGGCACGCCTCCCAGAGGGACGGGGCACACGTTCTGGGGGTGGGGCGCACCTCCCCGAGGGGCGGGACACGCATTCCAGGGCTTTGGTGTGCCTCCCGGAGGGGCGTGACACACGCTCCAGGGGCGGGGCGGGCGTTTTGGGGGCGGGACGGGAGCCCGTGATGGCGTCCCTTGGAGCCCGCCGCGGCCCGCCCACACCGCCCCTATCTTCCTAAGCCTCTGGCAAATGATCTCCAACTCAGTGGTAGAGTATCTGCTTTGCATGCAGAAAACCCCAAATTCAATCTCTGGCATCTGCAGGTAGATCTGGAAATCTATAATCTATAACCCAGGAGGACCACTGGAGATGGACCAGTGGTCTAGCTCAATAGAAGCAGCTTCCTATATTCCTTGCGATATTTCTTTATAGACCAATCCCAGGCTTGTGAACTCAAGAAAATGCACAGGATGTGGCACTGGGTACAGACTAGTGCCTCTCTAGTTGTTTCACTAATTTTAGAAAAGAATATTTCTAGCTGAAGTTGTGTACGCCAGGAATATTACTTAATTAACTTCTAACTTATCATATGGCACCTTTCTGTTAGAAAGTGGATTACTTAACAACAAAATGATAACAATACGAGCAACTATAGGCATTACTTTTTGGAGGCCAAAGATCAGTGGTCTTTGGAAATTGGCTAGTGCGGGCATCTGCTACACACACACACACACACACACACACACACACAAACTTTTAAAGCTTCGATGCATATGCTGCACTGGACTGATCCTGGTATTCAGAGGTGGGTTTAGGGGAGCTCTGAGCCAAGAGGGCACTGCAGGGGACACAGCAACAATGATGAACTATAGAAGGTGAGAGGTGGGGGTAGGGGTGCCTCTGAAATTTTAAAGCCCCAAGTGGCCACTGGTGGTATTTAGTCTTTCCTTTTCACCTCACATTGAGACATAAGAAAACTGAGGTCCTGATATAACCAAATCAATAGATACTGTCCTTGTCTTTCTCCCCACACCTTCCAGGTGCCCTACCTATTAATGACCCAAGTCCTTGAAGCCCTGGTTAACTTTTTCTTTTTGCCAGCACTCAGGTTGTGCCTCCACTCTACCTGTCCAACAGGTGTATCTGGCTAATCGCCAGCTCCGCCTTCAAGTCATTTACAGGAAGGAAGGATGTAAACAGAGGGGAGGAAAGGTCAGGCCTTGTGCCAGGAAACAGGGTTGGGGAAAAGGGTTGAGCTGCTACGGAGCTTTATGGTCTTCATGCCCTGTGAGAAAGAGCAGCTCTACTGTCCAAACCTTAATTCTTCATCAAACAGAAAGGAAATAGGTGCTGGCCAATGACCTCTCCCTATATGGTGTCTTGTTCCTTCCAAGACACTTACTGTATACAATCGCTTGACTGTTGAGGTTAAAGATGACTGTGACTAGCAGACCCATGCACTACAAGCTGACCATAAGCAAATGTTGAAAGCAGAAGCGTTTATTTAGTAAACCTGTACAATTTTAAACCAGATTCCCTGAAAGGTGAACTTCACAGGAGTTGCCTTGTTGTTTGGTTGTGGCAAGGTAGATAGGAGGACATATCTCTTCACCTTGAAGGTTAACAAAAGTTTAGGCTGCAATCCTGTGCACATTTATTCAGGAGCAAGCACCACTTAGCAGAGTGGGACTTCTTCCTGAGTGAAAATCCACAGGATTATGCTCTTACTGCAGCATAGCAGAAGCCCTTCAACAGGTGCCTCGTGACATGGACAAGTTATGAATGGCTACTTCTAATGTTTTCTTAAACTATTTCAGTAGTTGCTCAGAAGCAGTTTCCCCTTCCAGTTTAAGAGAATGGGACTTTCTATTCCTCTGAGGCATTAGGAACTTCCAGGACTAGAAACAGGATTTTCAGGTGCATGAGTCACACAGAAAACTTTCTGGGTAGGTTTTCTTCATGTTCAGAGTCTGCTATATTTAGAACCAGCAAAGATTTCCCCTCTCATCAGGTTACTACTACTACTACTACTACTACTGCTCAGTGCATTTCTATACCTCTTTATATTCCAAAGAAGAAGAAAAATCTCAAAACAGTTTACAACCTACTTTAAAACATCAGATAAAACAATTCAGGATAAAACATCACTGAAGAAAGCCAACTATACATTCAATTTAACATAATTAACAGGAAACTAAAGTATTATCTTAAAGATTTCAAAATAAAATGTTACAAAAGAAGTTAACTGCAGAATGCACATTTAACATGGCTGAGTTAACCAGCTTGGTTTCTGATTCTTTCTGGCAGGTCTTTCCCTTTCCCTATTGCACATATCTTGGCACAACTGCATCAGTCATACATAGCTACTAATTTGCGCATCATGCACCTTAGTGTGGCCTACTGCCTCTCTGGAAGTCTGCATTCCATAGGTTTATGTGTCACCTTGTCTTTGGGTTTGACTAAGTGCCCTTTTAGTCCTTTCCATGCTGTGATTTGATTCTAAGTTGGCAATTTCTAAGTTTGTAATTTATGCAGACTCTTGCAGACGCCACCTTTCTCCAGCACCTCGAGAACTTTGAAGGGCGATTGGCACACTGGGGTGCCAGATTTTCAGTTTCTCTCCAGCCAGATATCAAATGTGCCCATGCTCATGTGTGTATCTCTGCTGGTCCAGACCAGCACAGGGTGGGGCAGGACCACAATTACTGCGCACAGCGTGCTATTGCCTATGTGCTTCTTGGCCTGAATGCACTTTTCAACCCACCCCCTCCATAGCTTCAAATACTTGCTCTGCAGTTATAATGCTGGTAATACAACATTGGTGCTATTTTTATTTTTTATTTAGTAATTAAAATACTTATAAACTCATATAAAATATCAAGGCGAGGTATACAAATATGATAGAATGTAAGATGCCATAAAACAATACAAAATATCATGAAAAGGACTGGCTTTCAACTGAACAGCTAAATACCACAGAAGATGGAATCAGGATTCCAGATGACCTTAACAAGTCAAAACTATCAAAATGAATTTCAATAGGAACTTAGGCAGGCAGAACAAACTGCACAAATATAAGCTGGTTACAGGTAGGTAGCCGTGTTGGTCTGGATCGAAGTAAAATAAAAAAAATTCCTTCAGTAGCACCTTAAAGACCAACTAAGTTTTTATTTTGGTATGAGCTTTCGTGTGCATGCACACTTCTTCAGATACAGTGAAATGGAAGTTTCCAGGCACTTATGTAGAGAAGGGGTGGGGAGGGGTGGGGATGGGGAGGGGGGATCACTCAGAAGGGTGGTGGAAATGGGTGATTGACTGACTGATAGCTGTTGATGACCGCAAACGACTGACACCTGGCTTGCCAGTAGTACATGTGAGAAGGATCTAGGGGTCTTAGTATAAGTAGACCATAGGTGTAACATGAGTCAAAAGTGTGATGCAGTAGCAAAAAAATGCTAATGCTATTCTAGGCTGAATCAATGTCCTGATCAAGGGAAGTAATAGGTAGTACTGCTCTAGTCTGCCTTGGTCAGACCACACCTGGAGTACTGTGTCCAGATCTGGACACCACAATTAAAGAAGGATATTGACAAGCTGGAAAGTATGTAGAGGGTGACCAAGATGATCAAGGGTCTGGAAACCAAGGGTCTGGAAACAGTTGATGGAGCTGGGTATGTTAAGCCTGGAAAAGAGGAGACTCATCTTCAAATATCAAGGACTTCAAGGACTGCAAGAGAGTAGGACTCGAACCAATGGATTCAAGTTAGAAGAAAGGAGATTCCAGCTAAACATCAGGAATAATTTTCTGACAGTAAAAGCTTGACAGTGGAACAGACTTCCTGAGAAGTTCTCCTTCCTTGGAGCTTTTTAAGCAGAGGTTGGATGGCCATCTGTCATGGATGCAATAGTTGAGATTCCTGCATTGCTAGATGACTCTTGGGATCCAACTCTGCAGTTCTATGATTAAATCCAGATAACATGGAAGGTTTGTTGGTGTGTTGATTGGGGAGGTGTCTAACCAGTTCTGGATGGGATTGCACCCCACTGAGGATTGGGTTTGCATCTTGTGGGTGCTGTCAGATTGAAACTTATTGGATGTGCAAGTACCTAGCATCTGTGGCATAGGGCAGTGTCCACAGCTAAGCCTCCCTCTTAAATCAAGGGAGTCTATGCATGGCTTTTCAATGGTAGCGTCCGAGACTAGATTTTTGGCAACACACTCTATGTGGGGCTATATCTGAAGACTTCTAGGAAGCTTTAGTTGGTGCAGAACGCAGCGGGAATTGCAGATGGGAGGGCAATCCCCCTGTTGCATGTGGCATACTTACATAGTCATGCATATAGGCATACTCTGAAGGAGTGCCATAACACTGGTGATGTTCCCACCAATGTTTTCTTTCAGGGATGGGGCATCTGTGGCCCTTGATATGTTGTTGGACTCCAACTCCCATCAGCCCTAGCTAGCTGAACTACTGGCTATGGATTGTGGGTAGTGTAGTCAACAAGGTTTGGAGGGTAACACATTTCCCCGTCCCTGTTCTAACTCCTGTTTGTGTTTCTCTATATGCAGTCTAAGAAATCTGCAGGATGTTATTATTATTATTATTATTATTATTATTATTATTATTATTATTATACCCCGCCCTTCCCAGTCAAGACCAGGCTCAGGGCGGCTAACAACAAGAATATCAAAGCAAGCATAAAAGAAACAATTCAATTAAAATGCAGATTAAATACAATGTTAAAATTAAATTTTAAAATTAGGAATCTACAAGTGCAACCTCATTTAAATATCTGTAGGATAAAGCCTTAGGGGAGGGTAACAACACCCCTAGTAGTGTAGTAGTGATGGTAAACGGAAAAGAGGGATGTACCTGGCAATCAAACTAAATGCCTACCTGTGGAGAAAGGTAGGAGGACCTGATTAGTGTGTGGCACCTGCCAAATGTTATTTTTCTTGCAGATCATACAGAGTCAACCACAATACAAAGCCAAGACAATACAATGGCTGTTGAAGACACCACAGGCTTAGTTATTCTTCTGCCGGAAAAGACTTGGGCAAATATACAACCACCCACTCATCACCAGCCTTCCCCTGCTGCCAATCTCCTTCCTCCAAATAATCTGGTCATATAAACTGAATTAGCCTAACTCCACCTCCGACACTTAAGGAGCCCAGTGACTCATCCTGAAAGATTGTTGTGGAGGGTCAGAGTTGAATGCCAGTGAATGAGAACTAACTCCCAGAACAGAGCTTTGCTTTCACTTTCCCAGCTCCTTTCCCATCCTGAAAACAAAGTCAAAAGCTTCTGCAAACATAGAAAAGCCCAGGAAATAGATGAAAAATGTATCTATGAGGTTGGGTTCTTAGGAAGACCAAACAACTTTGCCATTCTCTGGGTTGTGTGTGTGTGTGTGCGCGCGTGCACGCACGTGGGTAACCAAACTGTTCATAGCTTTGCCACCTTTTCCTGGAAATGCATTATCAGCTTTTTGGTACAGCTAGTTCAACAGGTGAAATACTAGTTGCAGGTAGGTAGCCATGTTGGTCTGACGTAGTCGAAACAAACAAACAAAATAATTCCTTCCAATAGGACCTTAGAGACCAACTAAGTTTGTCATAGGTATGAGCTTTCGTGTGCATGCTCACTTCTTCAGATACTAGCCAGTGAAATACTAGCCTGTGGTGCATCTTTGTGCCAAGTAAAGCATCACCTGATGAATTTCTACTCTTCCTGCAACTAGGGAAAAAAAACACACCAGAAAGAAACACACGGACAAGATCAGTGATCAGATCTGCTCCTATGTAGATTTGCAGAGAATTAAGTCCCACTTTGTTTAATCAAACTCTTAAAAAAAAAATTTTTTTATTAAAGATTTCTTAGTTTACAAAAATACGTGTATTGTCTCTTTTTTCAAGTTGTGATTTCTACAGATCAGTTTCATTTGTTGTGAGGCATTAGTGTTGCATGCAGTATAAGGCTGGGAAGAAAATAGGGCGAAAGAGGGGGAGGGGTGGAGTGAGAACGCTTCTATTTTTCTACTTAGTGTATGTGTGGGATTTTGTGTCGCCGTCACTTGTATGCATTCTCTTACACAGTGGGGGAGCTTCATGCTCCATCACCGGGGTGGGGTGGGGGTGGGGTGGGGCAGAGAGCAGGCAGGGGTGGGGCTGGCACGCGTCCCAGGGGCATGGCGCGCCGCCTGCAGGGGCGTGACGCACATTCTGGAGGCATGGTGCGCCACCCGCAGGGGTGTCGCACACGTTCTGTGGGCGTGGCACGCCGTCTGCGGGGGGGCGTGGCGCCCAGTGCAGGGGGGCAGCTGCGATGGAACCCCACTGGGGTCGCGCTGCCGGGGCGGTGCGCTCCCCCCGCACTCCTCTTTCTCTGCCAGTGCACTTACAATTCGTTTGTTGTATTTCCTTAGTGGTGAGAGAGATTGGGGGTGGCCTAGGGTGTAATTGGTTGTCTTGTTTAAGCGTGTGAGAGGGTGGGTTTGGGGGGTCAGGTTAGTCATATTGATTCGTGTGCTGTTGGTGGATTCTTGTTGTTGACTTGTTGGGCTATGTATATTATAAAGTGGAACCATACCAGGGTGGAGGCATCTTCTTCTATTTTCTTTTCTTTTACCTACTAATTTTGTTTGTTGCCTTTGTGTGGTGAAGGAAGAGACGGAGAGGTTAGCGGGGTGGGTGGGTGAGTGTCTACCGTATTTTCCAGCGTATAAGATGACTGGGCGTATAAGATGACCCCCAACTTTTCCAGTTAAAATATAGAGTTTGGGATATTTTAAACCGTTTCCCGCTGGCAGCCCGGATTGGAAAAAATCCCGTAAATCCCCCGGATTTCCTACCTGTCAGGGAGGCTCCATTTTGGGTCCTGGCACCGCCCGATTTCTGGTGCCCATACATGGGTAGCGCAGCACTGGAAGTCACTTCTACGCATGTCGCGTAGAAGCGACTTCCGGTGCCGCTCCGCCCATGCCTGGGCACCGAAAATCGGGCAGAGCGGCACCGGAATTTGCTTCTATGCATGTCCGGACATGTGTAGAAGCAACTTCCGGTGCCGCGCTACCCATGTATGGTCACCGAAAATTGGGCGGCGCCGGCACCGGAAGTTGCTTCTACACATGTTCAGACTGCTGATCCCGCATTTTTCAATGGGAGACTTGGCAGCTATGATCTTCACAGGACTGCTCCCAGCCAATCCAATGCCCCGGTTAGTGCATTTGCATGGCCCAGCCTGGCCCTACCCCAGCCCAAGAGTGACACCAGTGTTGGGAGGGTGACTTCATGGCTCTGTCCCACTGCATGCACTGCGTATATAATTCATTCCTTTAACAGAATGAACAAAGCATACTCTGGGTCTTATCAATGCTCTTAACCTATTCCCCCCCCCATTCAGCCTCAAGTAATAGTGGCATCCTGGTTGTCAAAGGAATGTAAACAAAGGGTAAGGACAGTCAATTGATAGCATAGGGTTTATTCAAAACATTGCTATTGCCTTTAGTAATTCTTTTTAATGTTAAATGCCTTCTTAGCACCAGGAGTTATCTTGGCTCTCCTGGGTGATCTCCTGACCATTATGATGTCAGTACTGTAGCTTTGTTGACAGGCCAAAGCTGAGCAGCTTGCAGAGGCAAGTCTGGGGAGAAACCACATTGGTTTGAGAGGTTCTCCGGATCCCTGGTTGCCTCACAATGAGAAAGACCTTACTTAGAGTGGATTAAGGAGGAAGGTAGTGCTGGGACTCATCAGTAGCGATACTGTAGTTCTTTGGAACCACAGACACTCAGCTAGTTTAAGAAGAGAAGAAGATCCTGCTGGATATCTCGTCCGGCATCCTGTTCTCATAGGGGACAACCAGAACCAGGATGCAACTAAAATTTGTGTCCTACTTCTTCTGGATGTCAGTAAATTTTAATTCAGAAGACTGGTGTCCTGCCCTCATCTGTAAAAGTCAGCATGAAGGGGAGCATTCTGTTACTGGCAACATGGGCGTGGCCAAGGAGAAGCGGGGGAAGCAGCTGCACCCCCTAATCAAGTAAAGAAATAAAAATACTTAAGTAACTGACCAATCACGATGCAGATAGCTCAGCTCTCCCCCACAACACAAATCCTGTGCTTCACAATTCTGCATAAGGCAACACTGACGTTAACACACAAGCAGCAGAGTTGGATCCCAAGAGTCATGCGGCCAATCCCTGCAGAAAGCAGCTTTGGAAGCCCTATACTCAGAACTTCACTGAGCATACTGCTAGCAACATCCCTTGCCCTATGGTTCTCAGCTATCTACTGAATCTTTGGAAATGCTCCACAAAGGACTTTGGCAGGTGGGCAGGGCAACCCACCTGTCAATCAGCTGACACCATGATTTCACCCGGTGATTGGCAGGTGGGTTGACCGTTGACTCCCAGCCATTTTAACCAAATCACGTCCACCATTGTCTTCTAAAAACTGTAAGAGAGTGATCACCAAAACGGGCTCAGGACCCCTCTGCTCACCCTCTAACCTGAGTAATTTGAGCTCTGATTTGGAGCAGCAGTCGCTAAAACTATCTGCCGCTGTCCCTGGGGAAATGGTTTTAGCTGGAAAAACGCAAACTGTTCATTATGTAACCTCAGCAGCCAAAGAGGTTGCTCTGCTGTGTGTTTACAAATCTTACTCATCTGTTTCAGAGAGAGAGATGGAGCAATACAAAATCCTTTCTCGAACACACCCTTCCCAGGGTCAGGTGTGGCACACCGTGCAGCAGACTTGTCTGCCTGGGGGCTCGGAAGAGGCTGAGCTGTACTTTAGAGAGTCTTGTAAAATTCCATTTAGCTCCCCGGGAATCACGGATGACAAAGCAGAATCGAAAGGGATTTTGGGGAGGTGGGTGGGAGGGAGAGTTAGCAGTTCCTATTGCAACATAACCCTGAGCCAAACCTTCTATGAACAGCTCCCAGTTCCCATCTCTGACCATATATATATAGCCAGGATTTTTTTTGGGGGGGGCAGGCTTTTGTGTGGGAGAGCAAAACCTCAGTTAGTTAAATATATTTATTTAGTTTTATTTATTTTGGGGGGCAGCTGCCTCTCTGTCCCCCCTTGGCTGGCCCATGGCTCTGCCAATGTTAGAAAGCCAAGGGACAGAGATTGCTTGTGCTTGAGGAACGAGCAGCGTTTCTTTACAGTATTATTCTTTATGTATATTCAGGAGACATTTGTTGGGCTACTCATTTCTTGCAAATGACCAAGGCATATATTTCTCAAGGTAGCACCTTCTGTTGTGTGAACACTGCATTATTTTATACCCAGGGAAAATGGAGATCTTCTTCTTGAAAACAAGTTCATTGTTAACCTCTGGAAGTCCTATTTCTCGGAAATGTTTTTTTTTTTAATGTGCAGAGAAGTTTAATGGGCAGCACTCAAGCATTCAGTGCCCCATCTACATGGGAGGGTGCTACAAAGGCTTATTGCTTAACTCCACAGAGATTTCTTCAAGAGAAAGAAAAGATTAGGGTCACACATCATTGCACTTTATTAGCACTTCCTGTCCCAAATTTGGCTGGTTTCCCACTCTTAATTCCTAGTGCAAGATATATACAGTTTTCACTTCCACTGGATAGAGAGATGCCTCTGGACCCATGGAGAATCATGGTCAATGGCACCTTTAATTTTTTACCAAATCCTCAGGCTGTATAGCTTTCTGCCTAGCTCTACAGCCAATTGATTATTTCATCCTGGTGTGAATATGCAGTTATGGAATTCCCTCCCCATTGAGATCAGGCTGTCTCCCCACATTACTTCTCTTTAGGAGGCAACTTAAGACTTATCTGTTTTGGCAGGCCTTTGCAGCATATGGCAAGTTGCACCATTTGCATGTTTTATTACCGCCTGCCAGATTGCATCACATGCTGTATATTATTTTGTATTGTGGCTTTGAGTTTGTTTTTAAATTTGTGTGCATTTTAGGTTAGCCACCCTGAGTTTAAGATGGCTCCACAAACAAATCTCCATCCAAATAAAAGCCATGCCATTCCACCTAATATGATGTGAGTCTCTTCTCCTGTCTTCAGTTAGTGGCTGGAAGCGAGGAACTAAAAAGAAGGTCCTCTTTTTCCTTCTGGTCTGCAAAGAAACACAAATTCTGGATTCCATGCCCTCCCGTCACCCCTCCCTCCCCTGCAGCTTTCCCTCAGGTCATACATCAGGCACCTGACTGGTAGCCAGGCAGCAGCAGTTGGGGTTGGGTTTTGCTTTGCTTTGGGGATTTTTTCAGGATTGGGTAAATCTGAATTTTCTCCACAAAGGAAGTGGGATGGGCTCTGGTTGGGGGCAATGTTGTATGAATGATGCCCCCAAATTCTGGACTTGAACAGCCTCAAACACATGGTAAAGCCCAGCATGGACAAACCCCTTTCTTGGGGCTTCAGGCCTTTATGGCATTATGAATCCAACATACAATGAGCTTTCCTTAAAGTATCACAGGTACCTTGATAGGAGGATGCAACAGCAATGAAGCAAACCTGTCTACTTAACTGACAGTGGCCATGGTGCAGAAGACTGGAGGTGGCATTGGTATAAGGCTGTAACACTGTCTGAACTCTAATTGGTGCTTGCTGGGAGGAGCTGCAACCACACAGTCCACACTGAGCAATCATGCACTGGAATGGAGTTGTCCTTCTTCATCTCCTAGCCCATGCAGGTAATTGTATGGGTGTCTCAGGAGAAAGTGTCCCGACTGCTCCAACATGTAGAAAGAAGGGTGTGTTGCCCCAATGAGGCCTCTGCTTTCAGAACACCGAGCCATCTCTGGGCTCCCCATTTGCTTCCCTGCAGCCTCTCTATCATTGCGAGCCTTACCAAACCTCTTATCCTCCAGATGCACCATTGACCATACTGGCTGTGGCTGGTGGGAGTTGGAGTCCAAAATATATGGAAAACACCTGGATGGGGACGCCTGCCCTTGTGTGTTTCACCCAGATGTGGATGCTTCTGGTATGAGAACTTGACCAATGAGAGAGAGAGAGAGAGAGAGAGAGAGAGAGAGAGAGAGAGAGAGAGAGAGAGAGAGAGAGAGAGAGAGAAGGCTTCAGAGAGGTCCATTGCAGGATGGAAGGAAGGTTCTGCTTCCTATGGGCAGCGGCCATAGGACAGTGGTAGAGCAGATGCTTTGCATACAGAAGCCATCAAGTCCCATCTCGGACATTTCTAGTGAAAAGGATTCCATAAGGTGATGGGAAATACCTCTTTCTGCCTGGGAACCATAGAGAGCCACTGCCAGAATACACAATATTCAACTAAGTGGGCAAATACATACCTTCCAACACTTTGAAGCCCAAATCCAGGACACCATCTTCCTGTTTTTTATCGCAAGAGCATGGCGGCCATTTGGGTTACCATGATCTTGCCTGATTTTGCACCAGGTCGCCCCCCCAGTCCTTTTTTAGGCACAGTGCCCCAAAATGCACATTTTTGGGTGTGATGCAACATCATAGCCCTGGAAAAAGTGGGGGGGGTTTTTGGGGGGGAGAATCATGCTGTGAAATCACACAAGATTACAGCAACCAAAATGGCCGCTGTTCTTTTACAATAGAAAATGGAATGTCCTGTTTATTTTCTGGGACACTTGGGTATCCAAATTGCCCATCCTGGTGTGAAATGAGAAAGCTTCCTATGTTCCTCGCCAGCACTTGTGTCTTGTTATTAAAAGCAGGTTCCATGTAAACACCCTGAACTGCCACTGCTGCATAGCATTTGGCCCTCAGGGTTCCAAAGCATGGTGCCAGGGCTTCTTGTGGAATGAGAGGGCGTCTCTAACTCGTGTCTCATTAATTACCGATTGAGCCGAGCCAGAGAGTATCACCCAACTTTGGGAGGGCGGCTGCCAGTGGTTTCCCTCAAACTGAGACACAGGCCGCAATCCCAAAGATAATGCGTTCATGAACAAGTCTCGTTGCGTCCATCCAGCAGGATCTTGCACATATGTCTACAGATTTTGGAACGGGGTCTTGGCGCCATCCCAAAAGACATGCCGTAGCAAAAGATCGGTTGGGGAAATTCCATTGTCATAGGTCAGAACAGAGAGCTCTCTCAGGCTTTTCAAGCCCTGAGCTAAAGGTAAGGAGAAGTACAGTTGGTACAAATGTGAGAGGTTTTTCTGTTGGACGGTGTCAGAGAAAGTGTCCCTAACTTGGGGGACTGTTGAGAGACTGAAAAGGCTGCATGTATAGGCTTGCCCCACAGCAACAAATGGCATCAGGCGTAAGGGAGTCAGCGGGCGAAATAAGCTGGCAGGATTTGCAGTGTCTTTATATTTTAGCCCAGCTTGTTTTGTCCTTCAGCTTGCCCTTTGCTCTGGGATCCAGATGACAATCTCCATGGTGTCTCCCCTGCATGGAGGCTGTGGCTGCGAATTTGTTTAATGATCAAACAATGCGTGGCTGTACTAGAGGAGTTCCCAGCAGTGGTAGCTCCTGGTGAATAGAGACGTGCCAACTGCCACCCGCTCTAGTTGATTATGTTACCCATATAATTAGCAAGGGTGTTGCTAGTGAGTGGGGGCAGAGCCTGGCATGGCTTAAACAAACAAGGCTGTCAACAATAACACAAGGTGATGAAAAAGAGAAAAGGCCTCAGCGGTGGCTTTTAGAGTGCACAGACTCACAATCACTTAAATGGGCACGCAGGGTGGTTAAGGAGTCATTAAAAAGGTGGATTGTTTGCTTTCTTTCAATGTCTCTGCGTGGGTGAAGTATGGGGGGCAAGGGTGAAGAGCATGGATTAAACTGAAATAAAGGTGGCAGTCCTGTATGTGGCAGGCTAGTGAAGCAGAAAGAGGGCAGAATTGGACCCAAGGAGCCCCCAAAACAGAAAATTAGAGCTTCAGTGTAAGAAAATGCACACCCAGGGAAAGTGTGCAATGTTTTGATTGGACCAAGAGGCGGAGCTCTACACAATCCCTTCAGACCACCCCAAATACCAAGGAGCCCCATGTTCCACTTCTCTTTCTCCAAATCTGTTTCATAATTTAGATGTCTATAAGCATCGCCTGGTGCCAAGAGGAGGAAGGTGATATGGTGAAGGTTCACTTGCTGGGAAGAGATGAGTCTTCAGATTCTCCCACCTATTTTCTTCCATCATTGTATATGTTTCCCCCCCCCCCACCCTTGCTCTGCTATTGCTGCATACCATTCCTGGAGTGGGTTTGGGACTGCAGAAACTACATAATACCATCACATTTGCAGTGTCTAGGAGTTATAGGGCTGTGATAATAATACTTAAGCAATAGCTTAGCTCTTTCAAATCTCCAAACACTTCACCTTCATTATCGAGTTGTAACAGCAACCCCACAAGGCAAGTCTTCACCCCCCCATATTGCCATTTGGAAGACTGGAACTGAATGAGTGGTTTGCTTAAGGGTCATCTTCTTCCTGATCTGTAGCTGTGCCTCTTAGCCACAATGCAGTGGGGGAAAGCTAGATTGGGACCATGTATATTTTTGTTCCCTGAGCCTGCCACTCCCTACCTCCAATTCAATGAAGATGACATATGTGCATGGGCAGATTAACTGCTTAACATCAGGTTAATTGGGCTGATTTTTTGAAATCAGATGGAATCTGGTTTGAGGGGAAACACATCAAACAACCATATTTCTCAAGAAGTGACAGGATACACATGGATTGTGGCTAATGTCATGTGTACTTGAACTCCAGCCATGGGAGTGCTCTGGAGCTGAAGTAAACAGCAATGTGTGCACAGCCTGGGATCTACTTGTAAACCTCTGAGTGATTTGCAGGAGATTAGCAAGGATTTTGATGGGTCCTTGTTTTAACAACAGCAACAAAAGGGATGTTTTCCTTCTAAAGGTGCCTCCAGACAGGCAGCATTTTGGAGGAGGGCTTTGAAGCAGGTACTGTGAAGTTCGAGGGACCCAGGTGGCGCTGTGGGTTAAACCACAGAGTCTAGGACTTGCTGATCAGAAGGTTGGAGGTTCAAATCCCTGCAACGGGGTGAGCTCCTGTTGCTCGGTCCCAGCTCCTGCCAACCTAGCAGTTCGAAAGCACACCAAAGTGCAAGTAGATAAATAAGGACCGCTCCGGCGGGAAGGTAAACGGCGTTTCCGTGCGCTGCTCTGGTTATCCAGAAGCAGCTTTGTCATTCTGGCCACATGACCCGGAAGCTGTCTGCGGACAAACGCCGGCTCCCTCGGCCTATACAGTGAGATGAGCACCGCAACCCCAGAGTCAGACACGACTGGACCTGATGGTCAGGGGCCCCTTTACCTTTACTGTGAAGTTCAGGTATGCTCAATTAAAGTGCTTTGTTTCCCTAGCGCAACAAATCTACTTGAAAAAAGAAGCAGAGCTTTTGAGGTTAGGAAAGCAATGGAGAAATGCACAGGGCCGGCCCTACAGCAAGGCTGGGTGGCGTAGGGCACCGGGCTGCCAGGGGGGTGCCGCGCTGCAGCACCCGCGGCAGCCATGCGGCGGGCACTGGGAAATGGGGCGGGACGGGGGCGCTGGAGGGATCTTCACGCCAGGGCGCCAGATATGCTTAAGGTGGCCCTGGAAATGCATTGACTAATGTGGAATGAACCAATAAGGGGAAGACATATAAACATCTCACAAGCAAATGAGGATGAATGCAGGAAGAACGCCCTTTGCTGTACAACCTCCGCACAATCAGATCAAAATGAATGCTCAATAAAGACTGGGTACCATCTAACCTCCGCACACGTTTTGTGCCAGCAAATTATTATTAATTATTAGTTTTGTATACCGTCCTATACCCACAGGATGATTGCTCAATAAACAGGTCATCTCAAGAAGGTAATCTGAAACAGGGTGCTGAGGTGAAGTGTTTGGTGGGAGAGGTAGGATGAAAACCTAGCAAATAAAATGTCCATTTGGTGGATTACACTCAGCTTGGCAGGTCTAGGCTAAGCTCTGCCTGCATCTGCAAGTAGAGATGGTCCTGCCATAGGGCAGGATTGAGGGGTTCTCATCCTTAGAAGGAAAATTAACTACAAACCTCTCCAAACCTGGGCCAAAGTTTTGCAGGTTTTCTTTTCTTTTCTTGTTGTTCTGCAGCAAACCCCTCACGTTTTGCAGCACCCCACAAACTGAGCAATTGAAACATCAAACAGGGGGGAAACTTTGGCACAGATTTAGAGAGGAGCCTAAATTTTCGGTTTCAGAGTTAATGGGGCCAACCTTAGATTGTCTTCAGGATGGGGCTGCTTTGCTCTCAATCATTGGGACAGCGAGAGTTCTGGCAGCTTCAGCTTTCCCTTCTCATCAGTATAGGAACATTCCAGGAACAAAAATAAAAAAATTCCTTCAGTAGCACCTTAAAGACCAACTAAGTTTTTAAAAACTTAGTTGGTCTTTAAGGTGCTACTGAAGGAATTTTTTTATTTTACTTCGATCCAGACCAACACGGCTACCTACCTGTATTCCAGGAACAGCTACACGTGTGGATCTCCTGGCTGCCTCAAAGTCCTTTAAGAACAGGGCTCCCTGGCAGGTGATCTAAAAGTAACCTGGTCTCTCCTGCACCAAGGCAGCTAGCACTATCTGCAGACACACCTAAGACATTACTCACTGCATCTTCCAAATGATAACATGCCCCACAAGCAGAGAGCAAATGATACAGGGCCAGAGGTGTCTTTTAGGCAAGAAAACTTAGGACTAAATCCAGCTGGCTTGAACAAGTAATAATAATCTCTTTTGCTGCAGCAGCCAGGGAGTCCAGGGAATCATGGCCCCATCTCCCTTCAAGGAATATCACAAACATGGGAATCAGATCCAATGTATGCAAAAACAAAAACTGTTCTCTGAAAGGGATTTTTTTTTGGGGGGGGGGTGAATCAGTGATGCTATACATAAATATTCTCAATCTTTGGATACCTAGGGCATGATCCCCTCGCTGCCCCATCCCATTAAAACTGGTAGCACACTTTCCCCTTACACTCAGGAGCTCCATATACATTTTCTAGGTCAGATCCCAGGACAATGGGCTTTGTTCTCCTTTCAGCTGCAGGACGGCTCCTTTCTCATTGCCTCCCATACCCAGCATCAATCCAGGCTCATAAAGGTAAAGGTAAAGGGACCCCTGACCATTAGGTCCAGTCGCGGACGACTCTGGGGTTGTGGCGCTCATCTCGCTTTACTGGCCGAGGGAGCCGGCATACAGCTTCTGGGTCATGACTAAGCCGCTTCTGGCAAACCAGAGCAGTGCACGGAAACGCCATTTACATTCCCACCGGAGCGGTACCTATTTATCTACTTGCACTTCGTGCTTTCGAACTGCTAGGTTGGCAAGAGCAGGGACCAAGCAATGGGAGCTCACCCCGTCGCAGGGATTCAAACCACTGATCTTCTGATTGGCAAGCTCTAGGCTCAGTGGTTTAAACCACAGTGCCACCCGCGTCCCTCACATCCAGGCTCATAGGACTACACATTTCAAGGCAACTGTGGCACTTCCCCTGAGATTCCCTTATGCCAGTAAACTGTTGTGTGTGCTGCAGAGGGAACCTCCCCCTATTGACCACACTGCCTTTTTTTATAGGATGTCACTGCTCCAGGCACCAACAGAGACAAGAGGCGTCAGTGCTGCCTGAGGCCTTCCCAGCTCAGTGGACATACTTTGGAACCCCCTGCCTGTTGACATTAGGCAGGCCCCTTCACTGTACTCTTTTCAGCACCTGCTAAAAGCATTCTTATTTAGGGAAGCCTATCCACAAATGTTGACATAATGCGGGTGGCGCTGTGGTCTAAACCACTGAGCCTAGGGCTTGCCGATCGGAAAGTTGGCGGTTCGAGTCCCCACGATGGGGTGAGCTCCCGTTGCTCAGTCCCAGCTCCTGCCAACCTAACAGTTCAAAAGCACATCAAAGTGCAAGTAGATAAATAGGTACTGCTCCAGCGGGAAGGTAAACGGCATTTCTGTGTGCTGCTCTGGTTTCGCCAGAAGTGGCTTAGTCATGCTGGCCACATGACCCAGAAAAACTGTCTGTGGACAAACGTCAGCTCCCTCAGCCAGTAAAGTGAGATGAGCGCCACAACCCCAGAGTCGTTTGCGACTGGACTTAACTGTTGGGGTCCTTTACCTTCACCTTTTTATCCACAAATGTTGACATGTGTTTTCCATCTGTTTTTAGCTTGTCCTTGGTTTCATTTTGTGAATGTTTTAAATAGTTATTTTTAACTGCTTTTATACTATTCTTTTAGTAAACCACCATTCAGCTTCTTTTAACAAGCAAGTGGTATATATGTTTTGTGAAATAAATTTAATAAGAGTGGCAGATGCACTCAGCATGCTGCCTGGTGTTCTCCGAGGGACCCGCCAGCATCTCTCATAAGAACAGGATATGAGCCTGCAGGATCAGGCCCAATGGTCCATCTAAGTACAATATCCTGTTCTCACAATGGCCACCCAGATTCCTGTGGGAAACCCGCAAGCAGGATTCGAGCACAAGAGCACTCTCCCCTTCTGTAGTTTCCAGAGACATTGCTGCCTCCAGTTGCGGAGGCAGAGGGAAACCATCGTGGCTTGTAGCACATGCCCTACACATCGTTGGGGACTCATTGCTATAGATAGGCCACTGTAAGCCAGAACTGGAATGGTGGGTTTATTAGCTCCAGGCTCTGTGAGAGGAAAGAGGCAGGATACAAACTGGAGGAAAATGAGGCCATAGAATTACCAGTTGATCTTGCACCTCAGCAGCATCTCTGTGGCAGAGAAGGACACACCCTCCCTAAGCAACCTCTCCCCTCCCAGCCCCCAGAGGAATTCTTTCCAGGAACAGCTGCTTCTAGGAGCGCGAACTGTCTAGGATTTGCTCCTAGGAAGATCTGTCCTGGGACAACCCTGCTTAATAAGCAAATCAGGCTGGAGGCAACCTCATTCCTTGGACGTGTCTTAAGGATCCCTGAATACTCTTGCTCACCTGCCCCCAGCCTTGACGCCACAGGCATTTCCAGTCCCATCCCACCCCCCGAAATTGCACAAGAGTCCACTCTCAGTCTCATCCCCCCGCTTCCCTTGTTGCTCTGCAGACCAGAGTGCTGCTGCTGCTGCTGCAGTGTGGATCACAGCTGGAATGGAGGCAGGAGTTGCTCTGCTGCAACCCAAGTTCGTTAAACATTCTCCCAGCCCTGTTGGGTAACAAAATCCACCAAGCCGGAGCCTCAGCAAACACAACGAGCTTGCCAGAGTGCAGGATGCGTGACAAGCTGCTCTTGCCTGCCTGCCAACCCTACCGTGTTACCTATTGACTGAAAATAAATACCTCACCCACCCCAACTGTGCCCTTCTCTCCCCCCTCAACCTGTTCTCGCCTGAGCTTCATGACTTCATGCCACAACTATGCCTCCTTCTCCCTCGCTTCCAACCTGCCCCAGCCCAAGTGGCATAGAGGGCAACAATGCTGCCTGTTGCAAAGAAACCAGTGCCTGCAGCTTTAGGCTGTTTATTTAAAGGTATAAGCACACCCTGTTTGGGACAGGTACCAAGATGTTCAAACAACAGTTGATTCAGATTTTCACTTTTTAATAGCAGAGGAATCATCGATCAGCGGTTGAGTGCCTTGCTTTCTGCAGGCAGGCTGAACTCAAGCTAGAGTGGTGTAGTGGTTAGAGGGTTGGACTAGTCCAGGCATCCCCAAACTTTGGCCCTCCAGATGTTTTGGACTACAATTCCCATCTTCCCTGACCACTGTTCCTGTTAGCTAGGGATCATGGGAGTTGTAGGCCAAAACATCTGGAGGGCCGCAGTTTGGGGATGCCTGGACTAGGACCTGGGAGACCAGGCTTCAAATCCCTATGAAGTCCCTATGGGCCAGTCACTGCCTCTCAGCCTAGCCTACCTCACATGGTTGTTGTGGGGCTTGAATGAGCATCTGCTTCCTGGCTGCCTCATGTTGCCTAATGGTAGGGCTGGCACTGCTAAACAATGTTCACACTTGACTTTTGGCAGGTTTCCAAGGGGGAGGAATGCCCCAACTGTGGAACATCCATCATTAGGCTGCCCTATTGTTCCTTTGTTCCCCAGACTAGATCACCATAGATAGTGATATACTAGTCAGTCAGCTATAGAATTTAAGATGAGACATATGGGAGGAGGCAGCCTTTGACGTATGTTGGCTCCAAATCCATAGGCAGCGCTAGTCACAGCTCATCTAAGACCATAATGCCTATATAAGTAACCCACTTTTAAGTGCAGACAAATGGGAAACCCTAAAGTCACACAGACATTCTTGAGCAGGAAGGGGGGAACCTGTCGCCCTCCAGATGTTGTTGGGCTCCAGCTCCCACAAGCCCCAGCTAGCAGAGCCAGGGATGGTGGGAGTTGTAGTCCAACAACATAAGGAAGGTCACATGATCCTCCATTACCCAGAACTCCCCCCTTTATCTGTTTAACCCTGAAGATACTAGATAGGGAAGATACTAGATAGGGATGTGGGGAGCACCAAATAAATAATACAATGCTGGGCACCTGAAGGAGAAGTAAAATGAGAACTCCAAAGCCTGGGAGCATTCAAGAAAGAAAGAAAGAACGAAAGAACGAAAGAACGAAAGAACGAAAGAACGAAAGAACGAAAGAACGAAAGAAAGAAAGAAAGAAAGAAAGAAAGAAAGAAAGAAAGAAAGAAGAGTGTATTTGTTGCTTAAGGCCTTTGAATCAACCCAATTTGCTCATATGGGATTGAATCTCACCTGAAAATAGTCTAGAAATATTCTGAGTACATTTGTCTTTGTCACAACTATGACTTGTGTGACATAACTGTGAGGTTAATATGGACTGCGTTTTGATTTGGTGTAATATACCATATATACAGTGGTACCTTGAGTTACAAACGCCTCAGGTTACAAATGCTTCAGGTTACAAACTCCGCTAACCTGGAAGAGTTACCTTGAGTTGAGAACTTTGTCCCAAGACGAGAGTGGAAATCGTGTGCTGGCGACGCTGTGGCAGCACGAGGCCCCATTAGCTAGTTATTAAGTTCATAACTAGAGGTACCACTGTATGCTCTTCCTGGCTTTTTGCCATGTAGTAGATTTGTTGCTTCCTTCCTTCAGAGCATCACCTCACCACTGCTGTGTCTGGTTACTTTTTTGTAAACAAGATAGTGAAGACAAGACGTGTAGCCAAGCTGCCGTTCAAAATGTCAAGAGCAGCAGTGGCTGGTGGTGCGGACAAAGCAGTGCTGCTCACCTGGCTTCCCAATGGCAGGTGTTCCTGCTGTTTACCAACAGGGAGAGGCACAAGGCGGCAGAGACATCAACCTGGAGCAGACACACTGGCAGAGTCAATCGGAGGCTCCCACTGCTGTGCCTGAACCATGCCAAGCTCCCCACTGTCTTGCCCCTCTCCACCTTGGCAACTGACAGTGACACAGACTACAGATTAACCAGGTCTTTTCTTTTTCCTGCATTTGCCCGCTGGCTAAAGGAGAGTGTTTCTGAGCATGTTCAGAGTTAGCAACAGAGCTTCCAAGTCCAAAGAGGTGGTTTTCCAGGCAGGCTTAAACCCCAAACCTCCCATTCGTCATATAAGCTTTGGCCTTGAACTTTGCTGGCGAGGAGTGTCATTTAAGATGTGATTTCAAACATAAATATTGGAGGAGGGTGGATGCTTATTTCTGGCGAAAAGATGTAGATGTTGGGAACTATCAAACATTCTTATAATTTAGTACTGTACATCAGAACTGGATCAGGCCAAAAGCTATGGTGCCCAGCCTCCTGCCTCTGGGAAGCCTGCAAACAGTTTTCTGCTAAGAAAAAAAAGGATCTACTTTTTAAATCTTAGTTGGTACCTCTGTGACATGTATAAGGGATTGATTTACCTGGTAAAAAAAAGTCTGTTTAGTCCAGTGGGCAGAGAACTGGACTGAGTGTAGAAATAGCCCAGTTAAGATCATTGCTGAACCATGAAGCTCTCTGGATGACCTTGGGGCAGTCTTTCTTTCTTTCTTTCTTTCTTTCTTTCTTTCTTTCTTTCTTTCTTTCTTTCTTTCTTTCTTTCTTTCTTTCTCTATCAGCTCAACCTATCTCTCGGAGTCATAAAAGGGTAACAAAGGGTGTGTCTGTGGACTGTGGACCTTGTAATCCACCTTGAGTTTCTTGGAGGAAGGATGGGAAACAAAATCTCCGTCATTGACTGAAAATCCTGGTTACATGTTTTCAGGTGATTGGCAACTATCCCCTGGCAGTGTGATACAGTCGAATTTTAATGCACTGTGTTGGCATTTCCCAAACCCATTCTCTGAAATCAGATTAAAGTCAGCAACAGGCCTCCTGTGCCAAATCTGTCCCTTTGAAGAGTAATGCCTGATTCCTTCAGTTGATTAATCCAGAAATGAAAGAGAACTTTGGAAGGAGAGGCAGCTGAAGCAATGGAACTAGGGCCACATCCATACCATACATTTAAAGTGCTATGATATCAATTTAAACAATCCCCCGAAGAATTGTGGGAGGTGTGGTTTGTTAAGGGTGCTGAGAGTTGTGAGGAGACCCCTATTTCCGTCCCAGAGGTACAGTTCCCAGACTGGTTTAACAATCATTCCCTCTTCACGGGAAACTCAAGTAATTGTAGCTTTGTGAGGGGAATAGGGGTCTCCCTAACAACTCACTGTACCCTTAACGCACTACAGCTCCCATAATTATTTGGGGGAAGCCATGACCATTTATAGTTGTATCACATATTCCCAGATATTCCCCCATCACCCACTTGGTGAGGGAGAACAGGGGTTTCAGCCCACCAATTTCTCAAAGCTATCGTGCAGTAAGTACAGCTAGTTGTTGACCAGAGTCTTAAATTCTCCTTCAGCCACAGCTATTTGAAAAGTAGCTGGTATAGCAATAACTCAGAAAGTTTCAATTGGCACTAGGCAAATAACTCAGAAAGTTTCATTTGTCATTGGATTTAAAAGTTCGTATTGGGTGTTAATGTTTGTTTTGCTGATGTAATTTTATTTAAAATTGTTTGGTGCTAGCATGTTGACACTGTCACACCAAGACAATCTCTCTCCCTGCTTCAAACATGTGCTTTAGTTTAAAGTTTAGTTTAGTTTAAGTTTGAGAGTTTTTGCACTGCCCCTATTTGGAGTGGGGTGGGTGGGAGAAGGGTTCCCCCCCCCCCGCCAACCTTTACATTACAAAGAGCCTTAAGTGTTTTGAATTCATGGCTGGCATTGACAAGGCTACTTACTTATGGGGGGGGAGGGTAAACCGGGTAGTATCTATTCATGCCTCATTGATTCATCTCTTTACCTCCTCCCTCCATTATGAACAAAATGGGTCCTACAGTTGTTTGTCTGGAGAAACCCATGAAACTGGAATTATGACTCTTCGTATCTTAAGTCCCTAAAACACAAATAGTGGCAATTGTGTGCACCTGAGTCATAAAATAAATTGGGTGGTAGTGTGTTTCTGAGTCACGAGGGGTGTTTTCTGAATGCCTGGCAGTGGAAATGGTATTGTGCAGTTTCTGAGGTGGTATTTGCATATCGGGACGGGAGTGGTGTAAATAACATCTCTGTAGAGAACTTTTAAGACGGATGAGGTGAATAGAAAACTGCTGTTTGTTTAGACATGGGAAGCTCAGTCCCTCTAACCTCTCTCAGAGAATTTGGGTGTTCAAAGGCTACAAATGTGTGTGTGGTAGTGGAAGACTGGATGCCTAGAGCAGGCATGTCCAACTCCCAAGAGACTGTGATCTTAGTATAAAAAAACAGGCAGTGATCTACCCATTGTCATTGGAGGGGGGGGAGCCTGCATGGGGTGGGTGGATTGCCCAGAATTACTGAGCATTTTTAGGAGGGAAGTGCCCAGAATTGTTGAGCTTTTTGGGGGGAGGATTGGACAGAGTTTTTTTTTAGCTTCCCCCCCCATAACTTTTTGTGCATGATAAGAATCCCACGATCTACCAGGATCAGCTGGGGATCTACTGGTAGATCGCGATCAACTGGTTGGACATCCCTGGCCTAGAGAATGGCACAAACTTCCAAGGAGAGAAGATATGATAAAGTAGACAGAACCTTCCTCTACCAAGCAGCCAAAATATGGTAGGTTGAATGGCTTTTGACTGAGGAATATTATTGCAACAGGGGTTTTCAGCATGTACCGTAATGTATGTGCAATATAATTGACCTATGTCTCCTCCATTCAGTGATTTACCTTACATAAAAGGATCTTTGAGTGCTCACTGCTGTGATGTGTTTTCTAGAGGCCAGAGAGCAACTGTGGATTGTGGTAGAAAGGAAGGACATCTGTTGCCTTCATGTCTTACTGCTGGAATTTATGGTCCTTCGGTCTGATTAACAGGACTTTTCATGTGTATTATTTCCTAACTGAACAAAGTAGGATAGGAATGGAAACAAAATAAAAAAAATCCTTCCAGTAGCACCTTAGGAGACCAACTAAGTTTGTCATTGGTATGAGCTTTCGTGTGCATGCACACTTCTTCAGATTAAGGATAATGTTCTCTTGCACCTCTTGAAAGTGGATGGGAAAACTGTGGCCTTCCAGATGTTGTGAGACCTCAACTTCTATTAGCCCCAGCCAGCATGCCCAAAGGGCAGGAATGATGGGGATTTTAGTTGAGAAACATCTAGAGGGCTCCAGGTTTCCCAATCTCTGATCAGAGAGCTAGGAACGTCTTTCAATGAGGGACATGTTTCTATGATATGAACATGAGAGATACATGCTGGATAGAAGAAAAGGGTATTCCTCTCTATCCAAGTCTGATGAACATCTATTCTCTTCCCTTATGAACATTTGTCAATATGCAGCACACAGAGATTAAAAACCAACAAACAATGATTTATTGGTTATTGGTTAATTATTATTAAAAAGCAGGAGGCCTGTACATCACGCAGGGCTCTCCTGGAGTCACCGAGCGAGTACAACATCCTACAAACACTTTTGATTTCAAAATAAAAGATTTCATTTTTCGTTCAGCCCAGCTGAATATTAGCAACAACAATCATCGGTTCTGAAAATGCCCAGTGCTTCCTGATACAATCACACAACTTTAGTTATGAAAAAAATAGATATCTATGTACATTATATAAACACACTTACATATATCACATAAATTAAGAGTGAAAAGATGCAATTCATAGGGAAGGCTGCTGTGCTTTCTGGGAAGAAGACACCCCCCCCCCCCAAAAAAAATAATGTTTTCACTGCGGAAGAGCCAATGAAGAGCTCCTGAACTCTGCCTTCCAAAGCAATGCGAAATCCACAATTATTGGAGTCCTACATTCAAAGACTGACCAGCTAAGTTCTGCCTGTTAAACAGGAACATTAGCCACAAACTAGTCTGCATTTGGGTGGGAAGCTTCACTTCCAATTACTACTCCAAACTGGGTATCAGCATTCCCGTATTCTGAAGGTGGCAAATCTTCCTTCCCCATGCACAGTTGGCCACGGCATTCTCTGTGAATCAGCCGACCGTTGAATGTCCTATGAATGGCCCCCTGGGACAAAGCAAATTGCAGAGAACACCCAGTTCCTTCTGCCTTGATGAGCTCTGTGCGGGGCAGCAGACAAGCCAAAGGCGATGTAATCCTATCCAGAGCCAAGATGTCAGCCAGAGTCCAATTGCAACAAAGTAATAATGGTTCACAATAACCTACTTGAGCCAAAATATCAGCTGTAATTACCTGAGCTCCCAGCTAGGAGCCAGAACACACACTTTGCCCCATAGAAGGGCTGGAGTCTAATAACACACACTGCTGGAGATAGCAGTTTAAGGGGCTCAGAGCCCACGTCAGTGCATATTGCGCTCAGAGCTGCTCCTCTGAGCAAGGATGGGCCATGTCCAAGTCCGTGTGTGGCTCTTGCAGCTCTTAGCTCCTGCCTTGAACCTCTTCCTCCTTCCACCCACTGGAGTTCTTCCCAAATTTGTACACCAGTCGCCGGCCATCCACTCGTTCGAGGATCTCCCGCTTGTAGTAATACCTGAGGGAAGGAAGGAAGGACAGTGTTAGTGCTACATTTTTTTTAAAGTAAAAATAAAAAAGCAGTGCTAGGAGAAACAAAGAGGACTAGGAACGTATTATGGTACAGTAGTTGCTACAAGAAGGGTGGAATAATATAGTACACAATCAAATATGAGATTGCCTTGAACACAAAGCTCCAAGCAGATTCCCTTCACAGCCCAGGGACATAGGAGGTAGTGTCTTACTCATAGCTGACCGACAAAGCTTTGGAGCAGAGTGAGGATTTAGACGCAAGGTTTCTGTCATCCAAATCAAAATACTCTTGTGCTCCCTGCCCCATAGTGCCTGGGGCTCCCTCCCAAAACTTTTTCATGGTCCCACTTCTCTCTTCTCCAAATCCATCCTCAAAGCCCACTTTGTGTGAAGCCGTTTGGGGTTAAACTTCCTCCTCACTACCGAGGAACCTTTTTGCAGCCACTGATGGGATTGATGGAAGTTGTACTCCAAACATCTGGAGGCCATCAGGCTGGCCAAGGCCGGCCTCCGGAAACCGCATTTGCTCAAGTTTCCATCCCTTGCTACCCCTGTGTCCATTTGCTCCCCTTGATCTCTCTAGCTCTGACTTTCCTCAATGCCAGAATTGCTTCTGGAGACTATAGTGCTGCATTCTTTGCTCTCCTTTCAGTGTCAGCCAGATATCATAGTATTCCTCCAGACCTCTTTAGACATCGTTTCAGCCTCGCTATCTGTTTTAATTTGATTTTAATTGTTTTTGTATTTCCATGAAAACTGCCCTGGGATGAGGAGGAGGAGGAGGAGGAGGAGGAGGAGGAGGAGGAGGAGGAGGAGGAGGAGGATTGAAGGGTGGTTTTTAAAATATCCACAAATCAAGGATAGGCCCATCTCCCATCAGCCCTTGTCCATTAGCCATGTTGGCTGGGGCTGTTGAGAGCTGGCAGTCCAACCATATCAGAAAAGCTCCAGGTTCTCCACTCCAGACTGAAATGCACAGATACATACCTCATGGCTCTGCTCAGTTTCTCATAGGTCATGCTGCTGTTCTTCTTCTTTTGCCCCCAGAGCTGAGCCACCGCCTCGGAGCGCAGGAACTTGAAGATGCCTTCTCGTCGGTCTTCCCACTTCAACAACCCCTCATTCATCTCTGGGTGAATTAGGATGTCCCGGATGAATTCCCATAGGTGGATCCCTCTTGGAGCTGGTCATGAAAAAAGAGAGCAGGGAGGTCATCTTATTCAAACTGTCTGGAGGAACAGAACAGCCCCTAGCCTTTGAGGCCAACTGAATGCCAAACCAGGGCATAAATCAGTTTCCATGGCAATGTCACGGCACCAGAAAGTTGGCTGTCCCTTTGAGAAGGCTGCACAGCTCCCAAGGAGGTAGAATATTTGGCCAATAGCAGAGCTGGAGTCGCTCAGCCCTGCACCTGAGGAACTGTTATGAAGGGGGACATTTCAGTATGCATGAAGTTGATAAGCCGTATGACCCCTGTCCCCACTCAGGAGGAATAAAGGGCATTGGTTTGCAAGGAGCTACAGTGCCTCTGGGACTGTCCTAATGGATTAGGTGCGAGAATCCTTGCCATGGAGCTGTCTTGTCAAGTGGTTACATAGCACAGCAAGACATTTGTATGCTCCTTCAGTGCCCTTAATCTGTGTGGTGGTGCAGAAGGTGTTGGGGGCAAAACACTTGGATTGCATGCAATAGCAAAATATCCCTGAACAGTCCCTGCCCCATTGCGAGAGGTTCACTTACAGTGTTTGCTTTTCTTGGTCTCCAGGCAGTCTCTGCTGTCCTTGCTGACCTTCCTGGGCCGTCCCCTTTTCCGCTTCTTGAGATCTTCTTTCTTATATTCTGCATAGTCACCTGTAGAAAAGGGGAGGGGAGGACATGCTTAGCCTTATCCCCCAGAGGACCTGAAGTGTAAACAGGATCACAGGAAGCTGCCTTATACTGTACTGAGTCAGAACGTTGGTTCACCTGGCTCAGTATCTACACTGCCTGGCACTAGCTCTCCAGATATTCAGACAGGACGTTTTTCCAAGCTCTACCCGGTCCTAGATAGCCAGGGACTGAATCTGGAACCTTCTTCCTGCAAAGCAGATGTTCTACCACTAAGCTTCTTCTAGATTGAAAGACCATAATCTTTAAACTGGGATATCTCAGCACCTACCTTAAAAGGGAGAGTAGCACTTGAGAGCCAGAATTTGTAACAATGGATAAAATCAGCTCTCTCTCTGGGTGATACAAACCTGCAATTCAAAACTGGGCTCTAACCATTTCTGCCTACGGAAGTGTTTAACTTTATATCCCAGTTCTGTTGTAGTGATTGATTTCAGTCTACCTGGCTTTAGCATTAAAAAGCCACTCTGGGGGGCGTTTTTGGCTGAATGGCAATGTATAAATGCTTCAGATAAATACAATTTTTTGCAATTAAGCTGTGTCAGGTCTACTCTGATTAATCTCCAAATTTGTCCCTTCTTTTGCAGAGTCAGGGTTTTATTTTTTAAAACCCAATACTACCCTTGCCAAGCCCAATATGCTACATACTTTCACCTCCCCTTTCAACATGATTTGTGCCCTACATCTCTCCACTATTGTTTATGGTGGGTCAGTAATCTTTGTCTTCCACCTAACTAGTTTGCCTTTGACTGCGCAAGCTGCTGTGTTGGTGAAGTTGCTAGGGCAAATGTATGCGCAAACACAAACAAACTTGTACTTTCCTAAACTCCAGACCTCCCATTGATAATCCCCTCTATATCTTACCATCAGAAAAGTGGCAATGCTTCATGTCTATGGGGTCGAGATCTAGGTCACTTCCACCGGAGTCCTGAGACTGAGGGCTCTGAGACATCGTCCCTGAGAAAAGAGTGAGAATGGAAGATCAGCTTCTTCTAAGACCCCTGAAGTCACCAATGTTCTAACTGTAATTGTGGGGTTCAGCAAGTACAGTACCCTCAATGGGCACCCATTGGAATCTGAGAAAATATCAGGCCACTTCCATGCCATTCCATTTAAAGGACTATAATACCACTTTAAGCAGCCCTGGCTTCCCACAAAGAATTATGGGAGCTGTAGTTTGTTACAGTTGCCAAGATAGAATTGGGGGAGGGACGATCCATACCTGCTAGAGATGCTGAGCTGTCTGGGGACATGGCTCCAGAGATGTAGCCAAGGTCGGACTGGGAGAAAATGTTTGCTAACTTCATCTCTTCCAGGTAGTCCTGATTGTAGGAATTTCCCAGTTCTAGGAACAAATAAAGGGAGAAGTTGAGGGTTAAATATGCACACCACACACACACACACAAACACAAAGAGAGGGAGGGAGGGAGGGAGAGACCACAGGCAATTAACCACAAAGCAAAGCAAGCAAATACATTTTTTTCTCACCTAATGGGCTGGAGTCCAGAAGCGCCTCTTGAGAGACGTCTTCGCTCCTTAGCACAGACATGATCCAGCCAAGTTCATCCGGGACAGATGCTAAAAGTGAGGGAGAAAAGAACATTCTTTGTGAATAACAAGACCAAGCGCTCCTCTGTGCTGCCCCTGCTTTCCTCCTTGATTCAGGAACAAGCTAAAAGATAGGCCCTCAGTATTGGGGGCAAAATGGTGGCACTGTTTTACAGAGTACTGGAACCAGAAATACCCCTCCTGGTCAAGAGGGACCATTGGGCCATGGGATGCTGCCTAGAGCTGCCACACTTTTTCACAGGTCCTGCTCTTTTGTTTGAGAAAGAGCTGGACACACAATAACTTAGCAAGCAGAGATTTTCCTGGCATGAGGAATGCAAAAAAAGGCTTGCCATTTGTAAATGTGGTGTGGCTGGTGTGAAAAGGCACCAAGAGCGGAGCCAGTAACACGAGACTGCAACCCTTTTGCTGTGCGTTGTGACTTTGCAGCAGTGCCTATTTTTCTGAAAGCCTCTCTGCTTCAGCCAAGCACTGTGAGCCGATACGGTTCTAGCCTTGGGGACCAAATGCAATTCCCTCGAGTCCTTCTGCATCTAAGGAAGGGCACCCTGCACTTACTGATTTCGTGCAGGCGGTCATAGAGCTCATCGCCAAGGGGCCCGAAGATGAGTCCCAGCTGGTCCCGCGTGTATTGGCAAAGCGTGTAGCCATCCATATTGCAGCAGGAGAAGTCTATGGCGCTGGCGTCATACTTGTTCTTCTCCACATGGTAGCTGATCCACTCCAGCACTTGAGCCCTGCTCCAGCAGTGTGGCATCTCGCCATACCATGTTGGCTTGCCTGCAGAGAGGTGGGGAGGGATGGGGAGAAGGGGCTCAGTGAGGCAGGCGCCACATGGGATTCTGCTCGGCCAAGTCAGCCTCTGGAACACTCTTGCTGGCTGAGCAGCACAGGGTGTGGCCAGTTCACTTATGCAGAGCATTTGTCTCGCTTAGTCACTGCGGTTGGGTTAACATGCACACCTGTCACCTGTTCCCTTATCTCTGGGCAGGCCCCTCCCCACTGGGGTGAGGTCATTTAGGACACCAGTTCTCTGCTCCCAGCTCAACCAGCCACGACTTCATTAGAATACTGTATGTAGCCAAGAACAGCAATGCATGCAGAGCTATTCTATGCCCCAGTGGCCATTCCCTTGCAAAACGGCCGCCCTTTGTGGCTTTTCACAGTCCCCTGAGTTTCACGTAGTGGACCTTGTATAAAACTACTCAGCTCTACTTCTCTGCAAGGATTTAACTCTGAAGGCCTCAGCCTCTCGTCTTCTGCAGGGTCTAATCTTTAAATAAGGTGAGTGGCAGTGTTATCAGTGTAATATGGCACACTCAGGTGTTATATGGCACAGCTCTATTGCTCAAAGCACTTCATGTAAATCAGAGGTAGGGACCCTGATACCCTCCAGATGTTGTTGGGACTCCAGCTCTTATCAGTTTCAGCCAGCATGCCAAATGGCCAGGGATGATGGGAGTCCAACAACAGCAGGAGGGCCACAGAGCCCCCACTGCCATGTGCATCCACCTAACATTGGTTAAGGGCAGGGGCAGGCAACACGATGCCCTCCAAGTGTTGTTGGACTACAATTCCCATCAGCCCCAGCCAGCATGGCCAATGGCCAGGGTTGATGGGAGTTGGGGTTTTGTCCAACTATGTTTTACTGGGAGTAAACCCACTAAAATTAACGGACCTAGGTTAGTCATATCTGTTAATTTCAGCGAGTCTACTTTAAGTAGAACTAATACTGGATACATCTTGTGGAGGGCACCCCCATCACCCCATGGAATATCAGGGGTTCAACCTATATAAGTGGGGGTGAGATCACACTGGAAGGAGTCTCCAACCTCTACTCCAGTAGGCTTGCTAAAAGACAATACTTGTCCTGCTGCTGTGGGAAGCAGAGCCCTCAGAGATCACAGAACTGGAAAGGACTCCAAGGGTCATCTAGTCCAACCCCTTGCAATGCAGGAATCTCAACTACAGCACACATGACAGGTGGCTATCCAACATCTGCTTAAAAACCTCCAAGGAAGGAGAGTCCACCACCTCTTGTGAGAGATTGCTCCACTGTCAAAGAAGCTCTTACTATCAGAAAGTTATTCCTGGTGTTTAGTCTCCATTGTTCCCTATATATATTTTGTACCCGCATCTTGCAGCAATAAGCTGTGGACACCTACCTGTTGTCTCTGTGGCCATCTGGGTGTTAGACAAAGTGAGAGAAAGGTTATCATCATCTCCAAGGTGAGTCAGTAGGTCTGGGTCTGGTGGTGCTTCTTCTGGCTGATACATGGCGCTGAAGTAGTTTGAGATGAGATTGCTGATTTCACAGGATCCTGCCATGGGATTTTCTGCCAGAAGATTGGAGTTGTTAGACTTGGGAATGGATCCAGCTGGCTCCACCAGCCCCATTCCCCTATGAGCTTGCTATGATCAAACACACACACCCCCTCCAATATGCCTAGTTCCCAGCATACTGCTGCTCCTTCATATTCTCAACCGTCCTTCAAGTCCCTTGTGATTGGGATCTGTCCAAGACTGATGAATATCTGAGCCAGGATCCCAAAGTACAAAGCCACAGATTTCTAACCAAGGAATTCCCACAATAGAATAGCATTTATTGTGTAGGTCCATGGACCGCAGCGGAAGAATTCCCACAACAAATCAAGGTACTTTTCTAGTTCATTTTATTTATTTTTAAATATCATTTTCCCACTGCCCACTGTTACCAGTCTTTGGCGTGAAATAAAAAGGAACAGTCCCAACAACTTTGCTTTGGCAGGGAAATTACATCTCCCCCAAACTTGGCCGATACAGCAAAGGACAAAGAGACAAGAAACAGAGTTTTCATGCTTATTACTTTCACAAAGGTCCCCTGCCCATCAACCTTTAATCAGCTCTGGGACTCACAAGCACCTCCACGAAGCTCATTTTTTAAATTTGCTTTTTGCCTTCTCTTTCCAGGCTTAGACTGGAGCCATAAAGTCAATGTTGACTCTCAGGCTACTTCTAAAGCTCCCAGCTATTGCGTTGTGTGTCCAAGAAGCCCCTCGGCCCTTCACCAGCCCCCACTCGATGCTCCAGGCTATTGGAGAGAAAGCTCTGCTGGCTCTATGAAAACAGCCTGTTCTGAATCATGAGAGCCTCACCTTAGCTGCCCATCCATTTATCATTCATCCCTGCCAATCCCTGATGTCTCTCCCTCCCCTCCTCATCTTGGTCATAGATTGTAAGTCCTCTGAGCAGGATAGGGATCCCATCAGTACTGCGAGCTGCACAGCAAAGTTGGAGGCATGCAACTAGTAAATTACAGTAGAAAACCGGTGAGAGCAAGTCAGCCCAGACTCAGCATGTTTTTCCTTTTCTTTTGCCAGAGAACTACAAACTGCCCAATGGACGGGCACTGGAGGCAAACGTTTTTCGCTTTCCCAAGGCTTCAAAAAGCATAATAATTCCTTGGCTGGTCCTGACCAAAAAAATCCATCTGGTCCACATTCTGTTTCCAGTGATGGTCGGTCAGGTGCGTTTGGAAGCTCATAAGCACAGCAGGAAGGTGACGGGCATCCTATTTTTTTTTTTGTCTCCATCAGTAACTTGGCAGTAGAGGCTGCTTCTTTTATTAGCAGCAACTTGATCAGCTAAGAAAGTGCACCACAGCAGCATCCTTAAGGAGAACTGAGCTCAACACAGATCAGGCGCAGCAACTTCACATCCATCCTCTCCCCCTTTCACGTCCCCCCCCCATTTTACCTACCAGGCAGGTAACTCCGACAGCAGTTAATCAATCCACACAGTAGTAAAGCTCCAAAGGCAGAGTCCTGGACGCTTCAGCTCCCGCTCACCTGTGCCCAGGTATTTGTGACTCCACTCCCTGTATGGCTCAGCCCCTCCCCATCGCTGTCCCTTTTATAGGGCGTTCTTCAGTAACCTGATCTCCACCTCTAGGGGAATTCCTAGAACAGGTACTCAGCTCCCGCCCCGGGAAATTTGCATAATATGTGCCACCTGGGACTCTGCCAGCCTACCTTGACGGGAAATCTGGGCTGACAGTTTAATTATTACCAGGGAGCTGGCAGAGCCTGTGCCAGTTTCACCCAGGACGCTGGTTTTCTCCCTTTTCATATCACTAGTGTTTGTTTGCTCAATAAAGCAGATAAACCGGACTGCTTTTCCCGCCCCTGCCAAGAATAGGCCCATATAAGTAAGTCTGATGGGGGCAGTTGCCACCTGCTGCCCCATGGGGTGAAGGTGAAGCAAGTGTCACCTGTGGGTCAGAAATGGAAAATGTTGTTTTCATATGGCCGGCGGACTCCACACTCCTCTGTTGTGACCCCCTTCAGGGCTGAGGCCAAGATTTTGCTAGGGCTTTTGATGCAACATCACCAAAGCAACAATTTATGCATTTGCTTTGGTGGACTTTAGTCCACGAAAGTTTCCATCACAACAAATCTCTCCTGAAGATGCCATGGGATTTCTTTGTCGGCTGCCTACAAGAAAGTAACTGCAACCCTTTCAAAGTTAGGTCACTAGGAAGGCTGTCATCCTATTCCCACCTACCTGGCCAAAGACCCCTTTGAACTCAGCGGAGCTTACTTGTGAGCAAGCTTGGGTAGGTTTGCACTGCAAGGCAATTGAAGTTAGCTTATATTCACCCCATTCCATTGTTTTGGGTGGCACATGACCCCCAGTCCTGTCCATGTTTACACGGAAGCAAGTGCCACTGAAGTCAAAATGACTTACTCGGAGATAAACATACGTAGAATTCATTATTAAGGCTGCTCACTAAAGACATAGTATGGGCTTTTTCCTCTGAAATGAATACACCAGGAAAGAAAGAAAGAAAGAAAGAAAGAAAGAAAGAAAGAAAGAAAGAAAGAAAGAAAGAAAGAAAGAAAGAAAGAAAGAAAGAAAGATGGGTAGAGCTCCATGGAGGAAGACTTTGAGATACATAGAAATTCTCTGATTTAGAGGCAAAATTCAGAGAGGTATATTTGGTTGCATCCAGTGCTCTCCTACTGATTTGAGAACCGGCGCACACACGACATTAGCCACAACCTGTCATTTCTTATAACATATATATTTCTTTATTACATTTATATACAGTACCACCTTTTTCTTCCAAGGATCCCGAGGTGGTGTACATGGTTCTCCTCCTCCCCATTTCATTTCATCCTCACAACAACCCTGTGAGGTAGGTTAGGCTGAGAGATAGTGACTGGCCCGAGGTCGCCTAGCTTGCTTCATGGCTGAGTGGCGATTCGAACCCTGCTCTCCCAGGTCCCTGTCCAACGCTCTGACCATTATGCCACTTTCCCCCAAACCAGCTTTGATCTGAGCAGAGAAGAAGAGTGACTTTGCTGCGCTTTAAGCTTTTGCTTAGTCACAAACAAAAGAGTCTTGTGGCACCTTAAAGACAGGCAGATTTATTGTGAAAACAAAGTTTTAAAAAATCCTTCCAGTAGCACCTTAGAGACCAAGTTTGTCATAGGTATGAGCTTTCGTGTGCATGCACACCTCTTCAGATTTATTGTGGTACACTATCGGCTTTTGTGATCTAGAGCCCAAGATGCCCCTGGATACAATCTTGAGCTTCCCAGAGGCTTCCCACTGTTGGGGACAGGATGCTGGTTTGCATGGACCTTTGTTCTGATTGAGCAAGGCTGTTATTATGATGTCAGCACAGAAATACCAGCGTTGGGAGAGCACTGCTCTGTTCCTCTGCTCTGCCACTGCCCCCTTCTGTTACTGCAGGCAAGACCTGAGGGAGTTTACACAAACTGCAGTAGGGGCATACTGCCTTGCATGCCGATGTCTTCAGCAGAAGCGAGAAAGTGGAAGAGAGCTGTATGGAAAGCACATGAACATACATCCTAGTCAATGCGGGTTTTTCATTTTGCAACAACGCTGCTCGCCCGCCCCCCCCCCCCGAAAAACTTCAGCATCGCTCGCAAAAACCATTCATTGTCTCGCCAAGTTCAGTGGGCCTCCTCCTTTCTGTACACAGCCCTGCCTTGCAGGTGTGTATCGAGGAGGGATTGCCGTGCAGAGATTGTAATGAGCTGGGCAGATCTCTCTTTCTCCCCTTTTCTAATTGCAGGATGGTTGTTGGTGCTTCCAGGTGGGTGAGCTGCTTATTCACAGCAGCTAACAGCTTCGTGGAAACTTTAAGCGGGCCACCAACCTGCCTAGCTGGCTCAGCCACAGGCAACGGGCGCGTCATGCCTCATTGACGTCAACCTCTAGTACAAAGGCATTTCTGAGAAGGTTGCCTGGCACAGGGTTTGCCCCAGTACTCTCACTCCACTTAGGGACAGTGGGGGAGTTGGGCAATTTGGGACTCTGCACTTAAAGGTCCTTTAGTGGGCCTTTAGATGGCAATTGGTATTAGTGCACCAACTTCGAAACGGGGTGAGCCAGCCCTGCTGCAATTGTGAGGGGCTCCAGGTCATTCTGCTGGACTCTGGACATCTGCCCCCAAAGTCCTGGTCAGGTGCCACCATTGCTTCGGAGGCACCAGTTCAGTATGGCTCACTCTCCCACCTGATTCCAGCATTTCCCCTCACAAAATAGCACTTTGTGCAGGACCTGCTATGTGCTTTTATGACTAAGACACAGTTCTTTGGGACCGGCAATATTTCTTCTGTCTGTGCAGGGATCCAAGCCAGCATAATTAAACCTAGGACCTTAGAGTGAAGGGTGGGTAAATAAACAACAAAAACAAGGGCAAAGAATTAATACATAAGTCACATGCACACACCCATTTCCCCCTAGTGGAGCTCCTGAACCTCTTTGGTAGCTGCATGGAAGGCAGAAATTCAGCAGGTCCAGCTTGTCAAGGGATGCTGATGGCAGACTGGAGAAAGCTTCACCTACTGATTTTCTGTGGGTCATGTGGTTGCTATGGTATTAAGTCACAGGAGCCATTGGGGGTGGGTCCCTTTCAGCAGCCCAGCCTAGAGTCTTTGTAATATCTTTTCTCTGCAATTTCTTGTTTGTTCCGTTAATTTACAAATGCCCCAAAGACCAAACATTGACCTTGGTGTGGTGAGAGAGAGGAGGACAAAGAAGCTGAAAGAAGGCACTTAGGCTCCATTCCTAAACACGTTAACTGTGCCTTCCTATACATGGAGTTCAATAGAGCTTACTCCCAACTGAGTCTACAATCCTATACACAAATGCCTGCCTGAGAGCCCATCCCACTGAAGTCAATGGGACTTACTTTTGACTAGAGGATGCCACTATTATTTCCAAATTTCACTTGTTTTCACTGTAGCCAATCACTAAGTAAATATGCTTAGGATCATAGTCCTATTAAGACTTATCTCAGAGGTTTTTTCATGGCTTAGTCAGGCTTATCCCAATGGTTTTACCATGGGAAAATTCTTACTGAACAATTGCAGGCTCAGAAAAGAAGGGTGTGTGTGGCTGTCGTCTTAAGGTGCTGGGACACCACTTTAAGCAATCACGGCTTCCCCTAAATCAGAGGTGGCCAACTCCCAAGCGACTGCGCAGTGATCTGCCCCCTTTTTGAGGGTTCAGGTCAAAGTTGTTGAGCTTTTCTTAGGGAGGAGGAAAGCTCCGTTTTTTAGGGTTTCAGGTCACAGTTGTGAAGGGTGACACTGTGAGTTGTTGGGAGATTCCCATTTCCCTCCCAGAGCTACAATTCCCAAAGTGATTTAATAGTCAATCCCTCTTCACAGGGAGCTCTGGGAATTGTAGTTCTAGGAGAGGCATAGGGTGCTTCTAAGAACGCTCAGTACCACAGTTCCCAGAATTCTCTGGTGGAAGCCATGACTGTTTATAGGGGTATCATGTTTTCTTTGAAAGAATTAACCCATGATTTTCAAATGGCAGGACTAGTTCGGGTTTTAGATTCACATGATTTTTGAAATGAGACAGAAAATAATGAATAATCAATACAGTATTAATCATTTTAATTAATTCTAAAAGACAATCTTTTAAGTTTTGCACCACAGGAACAACAATTATAATGTAAACTTATTTATGAAGTATCTACTTGTACAATAGACCTATTTTTACAGGACATATTTTTGACATTCTATGCGACAGTGGCTGAGCACATGATCCACAAATTCCAGCTGGACAACTCTAGGAAAGGGCTGGGAAAGGTGTCTATCCAAACCCTGAAGAACTGCAACCAGTGATTCTCCAGTGATGGATCAGATCTATCACTCGATGAGCAGGAAGGGAGCAATAGCCCGCTTCCTGAAATGATCTGCAAGGGTCATCTGGGGCAGCAGCTGCATGTGCCTCTGCGCATGTATGTTCTAAGTGTGGTGTGTGCACATGTGCAATTGTGGGTGGGTGTGAGGTGGTCACCCCCCCATTGGCATGCAGCCCCCAGATGATTGGCTAAAGGTGGGTGTGGTCCTCAGGCAAAAAAATAAACAAAAATTAAGCATTCATAGTGTGGACCATTAGCTAAGAAAAAGAAGCAGTGAACCCTCAATTGTATGTTCAAGATGGTGAGCATAGGCGCCAACTGTAAGGGGCCCAGGTCCCTTCAGGCCCCACATAAAATATTAGCAACGACAGAGTGGTGGGGGTGAGGTGGGGGCCGGTTCTGTCACCTAAATGGCTCCACCTTGCCTCATGCACCAGCTACCCCTGCAGAGAGTAGGTGGAGTAAAGGCAGAGTGAACTCATGTTGAGTCCTACAAAGGCAACACCAAATCTATGGAGGAATAAACCAAGAGCAGACCCTGGGATGAGCCACAGCTCAATGGTAGGGCATCTGCTTTGTATGCACAAGGCCACTGGTTCTATCCCCAGCATCTCTAAGCAGGGCTGAGATAACCTTGCCTGAAACCCTGGAGACCCACCACCAGCCAGTGTAGACACCACTGGGCTTGATGGACCAATGGTCTGACTCAGCCTAAAGCAGCTTCCTTTATGCCTAGATCAGGCAGGCAGGCAGGGGCCGACTGAGGGCAGACTAAGGTTGGTGGGGCAGGCCCCTTTGCCCTAATGGACCAGCCTCCACTAGGGCAACTGCTGGGAAATCAGGGAGGCACAGGAACCGGACAGTTCCCTAGCAAGCTGTAGAACAGCTCCACCATCAGACTTGCAGGCAAGTCTCAGGAGGAGGCATCCTCTAGACATGCACACAAGACAAAGAAGTTGCTTTTGACCTTGTTTGTCTGGCTTCCTCCCTATGGGACATATTCTCCACCCATGTGCTGGGCAGGAATGCATAGAGAGCCCAACAATGATGCGCCTGGGAAGCTCTGCATGGGCAGGGAATAGCCTAGGCTGCCTGGAAAGGACACTGCAAGAAAGTCTAGAACTGCTGTAATACCCACCAGCCACTTCTGGTTCCTTCCAGGTGTGAAGGACTTAATTGAAGCATAAACATCCAGGAGGTTGACCACACTCTGATGTTCGTCAATTACTTACCCAAAGAAGAAATGCCCTCCCCCTTGAGAATCCAGTTTGCTAAGAAAACAGGTGCTTAATTCAAAGCAAACTTAGACATGACTGTCCTCTAGTGGCCAGTATAGATTGCAAGAGACCATGTTCCCTTTATGCTCAAATGTGTTTTTAAAAAAAGGAGAGTGAAAATAAATTGCAAATGACTACTGTCCTGTACTTGGTGATGGTGATCAGATTGTCACTGTAACAGATACTGATATTTCTATTGAGAATAAGAGTAGTGAGGAACAGGGAAGAAGTACCAGCATCATGCACAAATTTATCCCCTGGAAACTCTAGCTATGCCTACTATTGCTTATTTCATTACATTCACTGTAAATAATTATTTCATTATTGTATGGCATCTGCTGCTCTGCTTTCTTTTGCCCACCACTGACAAGTGGCCCCCCAAAAGGTATCCTACGAGGGGATGTAGACAGAAAAAGGTTCCCCACTCCTGCATCTCTACCCACTGCTTAAGGAGCTTCAACACACACCAGTCCTGGCCATATCTGTGGGCAGGAGCTCTGTGGCCCCTTTTCCTTGTTGTTCTGCAAAATCACTACTGGGAGGGAGGGAGGGAGATAGGGCACTTGTCACTTTGAGTAAGAAATAACATGTGGCGAGCCAGGCCCCCCCCCCAAAGAAACCTGGAGGGAATTACTGCAAACTTTACATTTCCATTATTTTGGAACTATGGATGGCAACCCTAGATCGGAAATCTAAGCTGAAGGTCCTGCCATTGCAACGTGACACCTCTTCTCTGCTGTGGATGGCACACCTGTGGAAGGGACCACGAGGGTCATCTAGACTCCAACCTGCAATGCAGGAATCTTTTGCCCAACGTGGGGCTTGAACCCACAGCCCTGAGATTAAGGGTCTCATGCACTAATGGCTGAGCTATCCAGGGGCACAAAGGATGCTCCTTTCACCTGGGTGACCAGATGGCACCAACATGTAGAAAAAGGGGAGATTTGTAACACACAGAAGCTGGAAGGGCCTCTGTAACTTGCATTTTTACCCAATAAAGCATGTGTCTACGGGGCTCCCCCTCTACTCTCTCACTGCAACTAATTGTAGCTGTGGGGTGCATGTGTGTGGGGTGCATGCTGCCCCCCCCAAAGTAGCTCCCCCTCATCATCTTTATGCCCCTGGGCTTACTTGAAGGGAAGGCACTTTTCACATGCATATCACCACATAGTCATAATCTGGGAATTAAAATAAGGTTTCAATCCTATGCATGCTTACTTGAACGTTAACTCCATCCAAATCAATAGGTCTAACGTCAGAGAAAATGTTTTAAGATGGGAGTGTGAAAATGAAACAAATCATTAGTTCTCTTCCAGACATGTGGGACAATGCTGGCAACACATCCTGAAATTCACTTTGCCCCTTCTATGCAGCCCAGGATGCTCACAGCCCATCTATTGCCACCCAATGGCTATGTGGCCTATTCTATGGGAGAGGGAGAGGGAGAGAGAAATGTTGCAGTTGCCTAGCAATCACGTCCTACTTTTGCAGGGATTGCTGACGAAGTGCCCTTTGGTTGTTGTTGGACCCCATCTCCCATTAGCCCCAGCCAGCATGAACAATGGTGAGGGGATTATGGGAGTTGTAGTCCAATGATAACTGGAGGGAATGATTGCTTCCAAGTCATTCGGTATTACTTGTTGTACGGTGGGGTCTATGGAGCAACCCTCGTGGCACAAAGTATCCAGCAATCATCATAGACCCCCTATATGCTCCACTGTGGCCTTGGGCTCTTATTTGTGGCACCAAAGTATTGTTGCCAAACCTGACAAAAAGGCTGCTCTGCAGGGTGGCTCCAACGGATCCTATGGCTCAGTGACTCCCAAAGCATTTTGTTCAATTACATCAAAGCATTTTGTTCAATTACATCAATCAGATTGCAGTCAAAACAAACTGTCTCTGCAGGTAGAACCTGAACGGCCAGCTCAGAATGCACCTGATATGCCAGTGCAGATTTGGGTCATTTGTGCAAGATTTATTTGAGGGGAAAGGGAGTATACAGAGCAAAACCAGGGCAAGAGACTGGCCATCGCCTCCATATGCAGCGATTCCTTACTGCAGAGTTTGGTTTTGGCCCAGTCACTCATAAGCATTAGCTGTTTCTGTATATAGACCTTTACCTCATAATCTAAATATTCAAAATCTTCTAACCACTCAAGCATCCAAACAGATTGACACAATCTTTCAGACTTGCAACTGCTTACATTCATTTGGCCTGAGCTCCACAGGCTCTTACTTCTGCTGCCACACAGCCAAAAATCAGCCCCACGTTAGCCTCCCCGGAGACATATCTAGACCACATATGCTTAGTAGCCAAAGAAACAATTGGTTGGTGGGCCCATATGCTCACTTTCTTGCCATGCATTTGCCACAGGTGATACATGGCTCCAAATCAGAATTGCCCTCATGCTGATCTGATCTGTACCCTCTAACAGCAGCCGTCATAACTTACAGACGTTTTACCTTGACTTAGAAACAAACTCTGGCTGGGGACATGCTTGTGTGGTCTTGGTGTCTGCATTATGCTGGATTTCTGATGTTGGCTTGCCAATGACATGGAATTGCCAGTTTTAATAATATGGGAATCTCTGGCATCTCCACTTTCTCAGGCCCCAAAGGCTGTAAAACATTGAATGCAATTGCCGGAATGCAATAAACGCACCATTAAAAAATATGGAGCGGGTGCTAGGCCTGCATACAGAAGGGGCAAGGTGCATTCTGGGACAGAGGGTGAGGTTTATCATTTGTGATTTCTGGAACTGCAGATTACTAGGAGAAGCAAGCAGTGCCAAATCCCCTTCCCCAAATCATCTGCAGTGGTATTAGGCCTTTGCCATTTCAGTTTCTACATATACCGACTGATTGCTCATCAGGAATAAGCGACACAAAGAGCAAGGAAACCTCGGTCTTGAGCTATGTCAGACTTCAGGTTTGCAGCAACTTTTGCTTTGTTTTAAAAACAGAACCCTGAGATCCCCAAGCAGGTACGAAAGAGCAACTCGGGAGGCAAACACAATATTCAGCGACTGAGCACATCTGAACACATTCTTGGCCTAAGAATTTGTCTTTTGAGTACCAGCTTTCACACAGAAAGACACTGTTGGCTTTCTCCCAAATTCTCTCAGCTACAAGTCACCCACAGAAGCACCAGGAGATTCAGATCTACCTTCTGCCCTCCCCCAGCTAGAGAAAGTCTCTGCCTCTCTTAAGCAATGTATCGCCACCTGCTGCACCGAATGGAAATAGCCAGGAAATTAGCTACTACCGTATGTTCTAAACCAGGCATCCCAAAACTTGGCCCTCCAGATGTTTTGGGGCTACAATTCTCATCATCCCTGACCACTGGTCCTATTAGCTAGGGATGATGGGAGTTGTAGTCCCAAAACATCTGGAGGGCCGAGTTTGGGGGTGCCTGTGCTAAACCAACCCACTTATGAGCCATACCACTTATTGCTCAGTTCCCATTTTAACCACTGCTAGTCTAGAAAGTGAGGGGACACAGGTGACGCTGTGGTTAAACCACTGAGCCTAGGGCTTGCCGATCAGAAGGTCGGTGGTTCGAATCCCCGCGATGGAGTGAGCTCCCGTTGCTCGGTCCCAGCTCCCAGCAGTTCGAAAGCACGTCAAAGTGCAAGTAGATAAATAGGTACCGCTACAGCGGGAAGGTAAACGGCGTTTCCGTGTGCTGCTCTGGTTCGCCAGAAGCAGCTTTGTCATGCTGGCCACATGACCTGGAAGCTGTACGCTGGTTCCCTCAGCCAATAATGTGAGATGAGCGCCGCAACCCCAGAGTCGGTCACGACTGGACCTAATGGTCAGGGGTCTCTTTACCTTAGTCTAGATAGAAGTAGTCCAGTCACGGACTATATATCTAAGAGCAGCTTAAAGGGACAGAACACAAGCTTTGCCTAGTCAAACATTGCATCAGCCAACAAGTAAACCTCCAGGTCTCTTGCATTTTAATGTCAGAGTAATAACTGACAGGCCATAGGAAGCTGCCATATACTGAATCACACCTTTGGTCCATCTAGATCTAGCTCAGCATGGTCTACACAGGACCACCAGCATTTCTCCAGGATTTCAGACAAGGAAATCCTAGCCGTACCTGTAAATGTCGGGGATTGAACCTGAGACCTTCTGCATGCAAAGCAGAGGCTCTGCCACTGAGCTATGACCCTTCCCCATAGCTGTGCATAGCAGTCGTGTAAGAAACCCTTTAGAAACGCTGACCCGTTGTTCACATTTAAGTTCAAAGGTTATGGGCCAGACTGAGTCAAGTTTCCCTTTTCTTACCCAATCGTTTGCCTGCTTCTTCACTACCGCCGTCTCTCTCCGGATCCATTTTGGCTGCCGACAGCTTCATCTAGCAGCCCAGTCCTCCCAAGAAGCCCCAAGAAACTAAGCTGCATAGACACAAGAAGCCGCTCATAGGGAAAGAGCTGAAGCAGCCTTGCTCGGTTGCACAAGGAGGTACCTTCCTGTCTGGCGCTAGCTGGCTGCGATAGCAACCGAGAGCTGCAGACAGAAGAGGAAAACCACAAGAGGCAAGTGGCCCACCCAACATGTGGTCACCAGCTAATGGTTAGAACAGGGGCAGAGGCAGCAGCAGGGGAGAGGAGAGAGATGCAGTACTGTGCTGCAAAGCTCAACTGCAAGAGAGAAATATGGAGGAATGAGAGGGGATATGGGAGGAAGGGCAGCGAGATTGTGTGCGTGGCAATTTTAGGCCTCTAGTGAGGGAAGGGGGAGGGGAGAAATGCTGGAGAGGAGGGGGAATCGGGGAAGGGGCAGGTGGAAGTAGCTGGGGCTAAAGGAGGTATTAACTGTGCTGCAGAGGAGCAAAGGGGGGGAGGAAAGAAGGGAAATAGGTGAGGGGGTCAATGGTTGAGGGAGGTATAAATAGCTGTGGAAGAGGAGGGGCACTTTTAGGCCACTGCTGTGGAGATTTCACTCAGGCCGACTGTGGCGCTGCCCTAGAATAATTCTGTGCCCCCACCGCCCTCTATATCAACTGATAGCAGAAGAACGGAATAATGGATAATTGAGAACAGAAACCTCATTCCTCTACTGGTTTCTAGCCATCTATTCAAATGAGCCAGACCACACTTTTGAACTCCAGCAGCACACCATTGCTATGGTGAGGGTCCCGTGATCCGACGGCGCCAGGGTAGAAACAGAGTAAGCACAGGGGCACAACATACGGCTGTATTAGCATTTCATTCGAGTGCCTGGCCCCTCAGAAGCAGCAGCAACAGCCTGGCCTCCCCTTTTCCGAACTGAGGCAACATAATTTTACGTGGAATAGGAGCGCAGCACATTAAATTAACAGAGGTAGGGTAGGACTATGGCAGCCCGCAGCCCAATCACAACGCAGGTGCAGCCTTGTTTCTTTCTGAGCTGCAAGTTCTAGGGACAGGACAGGCAACCCACTTCTGTTGCAGTCTGACCTGCCTGCTGGGATGCTTTTGCATCTTGCTTGTTTTTGAGAAGTGTAATTATCATCAGGGAGCATGGCAGAGAATGTGGTCTGTGGTCGGAGCCTCAGATGACAAGGTATCATCATGACGTAAAAACACACACACCGGATTGCAAGGGTAGGAGTATTGTGGCTCCGTGGTTGGCCACTTGCTCATGCTTTGCCCGGGCCCTTTTCTGTTTAAAAATCACACACACACTTTTGTGGGAATAAGAAAGGGTAGAAAAGGTGTGGCTGCAAATCCCTGGCCTTCTCTTTGTGTTGCTGCCTCCCTTGGAAACTTGCAGGGCTCATGTACCTTAAGAAAAAAAACATTTTTTATGGAGGCTTGCTGGATTAGGGAATTAGGAAATCGGGGCTGGATTTTTAAAAGAGCGAATCAATGTTTACACTAAAATTCCTTCCTCCTTCTCCTCCCAGCTTTCTTACATTCTCAAATATCTAAAACCCCCCCCCCAAGTTTTTGTTTTTTAAAAAGGTGACATATAATGGGTTGATTTCATCTTTTTAGTTACAGGATAAAATAATTGTGTTTCATAAATTACCAATCTTATATGGTAGGTGTAGAGAGGTGGCCCTCCAGATATACGCTGAACTACAATTCCCACCTGCCCTAGCTGGCCTGGCCGATGGACAGGGATGATGGTAACTGTGGTCCAGCAACATCTACAGGGTCAAAGGTTTCCCCTACACCTGCTATATAGTAATGGTTGCAAGGATAATTTGCTCCAAGTACTGGATACTCAAAACAGGAATGTGAGAAAGTAGGTTGCATGAATAATAACGGTAGATAAACTCTGATATATACATAATACCCTCTGATATATACATAATAATATATATACCCTCATATACATAAGGGTTTGGTGGATTCTGTTTCAATGTATCTGAAGAAGTGTGCATGCACACGAAAGCTCATACCAAAATAAAAACTTAGTTGGTCTTTAAGGTGCTACTGAAGGAATTTTTTTATTTTGCTTCGACTCAGACCAACACGGCTACCTACCTGTAGGTAGATAAACTCATATACCCTTTTTAAAGAACAAAAGATGGCAGATAAAAATGTAACCGAAATAATGAAAACTGGCAACTATTATTTACAGAAACCAAAACCACACACACACACATATTTATGTATTTTAATTACATTTTATATATCACATTTTGGAAACTTCGAGATAGAAATTTTGTGTATATAATTTTATGTTTACATTTACAAACCTTTTTTTAAAAAAAGTGGAAAAAAGTTTAAATCAGCAGGCTACCCATGAGGAAGCTACGCCTTCTGGGAAGCCTCAGAAATTACCAGCATTTGAACAAAGTAGGGCCCCAGCATGGCATACAGACATTTGCTGAAGTTTGATTTCCTTCTCAGTTTCCTTAACTCTTCACCCCCAATATCTTTTTGACGTAGTTCTGGACGTTAACATGCAGCTGTGGAGCCGTGGCGGAAAATGTCTCCACAGCCAATGCCTGCGCAGCCTCCGAGCCGCTCACCATGCCACGATAGATGGGGAGGGTGTACTTCTGCTTTCCCTGAAATCAAACACAGAATGACAGTGCATTAGAGCGACTCACCACCAGAGTAGTGCTTACTCAATAGCCATTCAGTTACACACCGCAACATTCTGTAATACCCGAGCTCCTTCTGGTTTTGATGCAACAGATGAAACAGAAACAAATCATGTGTGCTGAAAGATATATGCTGAATTTTGAGTGCTTTTCCAAATAGATAACCCATGTTACTTGTAGTCTTGGATATAATCTACCTGCTCAGTGGCCTGCAGCACCCCACAACTTCCTATGAAGGTTAGGATTCTTCTCTCTCTCCAAAACTTGCAGTAAGAAATCCTCATCAGCAACACGTTCCTTTTTTACATGCAGCAGGTGAGATCATGCTTATCCGCTTTCCAGTACACAGAAGCATTCGGAATGACTGTTGTTTGGGAGAGGCCTTTGTGGCTAAAGCAGGGGTGCTGATGCTGCTTAGAAGCGCATTGATAGTTTAGTAGTATATTAATGCTGGCAATATCTATGGCCTTCCAAACGTTGATAGACTACTGATCGTGTCATTCCTGACCACTGGGCCACAAGAGCTGAGCTAATGGGAGTTGGAGTCCAACAGCATATGGGCAGCCTAAGTTTCCCCACCCTTGTGGTAAAAGTATCACTCCCTGTTTTGTGGCAAGAGGCACCTTTCGCCACTAGTTTCTGAGAAGGAGGAACTGTTGGTTCTGGGATGGGCAGGACCAAGGAGATGGCGGGGAAAGGGCTGGCTTACACCACACCAAGCCTGTTCCCCAGCTTCCAACCAAGACAAGGGATCAATCTACTAGTCAGTGGGTAAAATGCTATCTTGGCTGTGAGTCCTAGAAGACCTGCTCCCCGTCTTGCAGGCCTTTGGCCACCTGGTCTGAGAGGGCAGGGCAGGGCATGGACTGACTCCAGCTACAAAAGCTGAAGCTCCCGAACAGACTGACTCCAGCTACAAAAGCTGAAGCTCCCGAACAGACTCTTGGGCTGCGGTATAGTTTGGAGGCAGAGGGTTTGCTGCTGTTATCAATATTGTTTGTATCTTTATTTTAAATCTTATTGTGATTTAGGTGGAAATTGTTTAATTTGGTTGCTATTCATTGTTTATGACTACTTTTGTTATGTCTATAATTTTGTATTTTTTCATGTTGCAAGCCACCTTGAGCATGGTTTGAACTATGGAAAGGGGGCATACAAATACAATTCTGTATGTTTGTAAAAGCTACAGAATCCACATGCCTCCGAACCAACGCCACACAGACAGATCAATCACAAACCTGGCTGTGAAGGAAGTCTTTCACTTTGCCAAACTCCGCCTCGTGGTTGTTCTTGAGGAGAATCTGGCACCAACGGAGGCGCAGCTCTGCATTCCGTGCTTTGGAGATCTTGCTGTACATGGCACTCATCTTCTCAATGTTCCCTTAGCATGAAATGAGAGTTGAGGGTCATTCACTCCCACAACAGAAGGGAAATTAGCATAGCAAAAGTAGGCAACAGCCCTATATTCCAATTACTCTTTTTCGGAATAGTCACTGTGCTCATCTTGTTCACCAGCCTTTGCCAGTGCCATCCAGCTGTTTTACACTACAATTAGCATCAGCCTCAGACGACAACATCTGGAGGGTATGAAGTATGCAAAGGCAATTGTACACATGAGCTTTGCATTAAAATGTCTCAGGCTTGTAATTTCCTCCACTGTCTTTTTAAGGTACCCCTCTGGAAGCTATTGTATTGTATTTTTTTCTAGCCACAGGAAGAGGAAAGGCATGATCACATGCTTTTATGCCCACAGAAAGTGTCTTGAACCAAAGGTGAACACTTCTGGAAGCTCTGCAAGCACCATCTTGGTAGTCAAGATAACCCCACAATTAATAGGCAGTTTTGTAACCATAAGTCCATATGGGTATTTGCCACCTATGCCCTCATGTGGTCAAGGGAAGCAATGGGGAGCCCTAGCCAAATTGACGTATGCTGCTTTCTGTATAAAAAAAGGCATGAATTGTTTGCTTGGGGGTGGACAAGCCATCTCATTGCTGTGGTGTCTGCCGTTGCATAAATACCGTATTTTTCTGTGTATATATTCTCCCAATTTTTAAAGTTTTAAACTTTAAAATTGGGGGTTGTCTTATACATGGAATGTTTAAAATATTTCTTAATTTTGGGCTCAAAAAATTAGGGGTCGTCTTATAGACAAAAAATACGGTACTCTCTACCCTCACCCCCAAACGCTCCAAGTTATTCCATCCCATGCTCTAATCTCTAGCTCTTGGGAGTCACCCGGCTTGCATCTCAATGTCAACAATATTTATTTACAGTTCAATGATTCCCCCTGCCACGCTCAAAGAGTAATCTTACCATCTGGCAGTGGGGATTTCGCCAAGATCTTATCCAGGAAATAGACCACCTGGAAGGTTTTCCAAGTCGAGATATCTACTGCTCTAATTGCCTGCATGTCACAGTCAGGAGATGCCCAGAGCTCTGCCAGGTTCTCAGCTGGCTTCATCAGCTCCTCCCCAGGTGAAAGGTCAGGAAGGTATGGGGGCCAACCAGGTGTGTTCAGCCACCGATCAAACTCAAAGCCTGCCACGGAAAGAAGGGAAATGAGAAGAGAGAAGCTTGTTGGAATCAATACTGGAAGTTAAAGGTCAATATGGAATAAGAAATTAATGAGATGTACGATTTAACAACAATGAGTGTTGTAAGGACTTTATTATGTCATAAATTCATGTATCAATAAATTGTACATAGTTAAGTTAAAGATATTTGTAAAATATAAGTAAAAAGTAAATTTGAATAATGAAAGAGACAGCGCCAAAGAAAAGGATGACAGTAAGAGACAGAAAAAGAAGAAGGGAAGTCGCAGTACAATATTAGAAATGAGCTTGAAAGTTGATATTGCTATTAGCAACCTTTTTCTTTTTCTTCTTTGTTTTTGGTTTTGTTTTTGCTTATTGTTTTTTGCTTATTGTTTTTGTTTGTTTGTTCTTTTTTTACTTTATAAAAATTTGTGGGATTTATAAAACTGTGTGGGATTTACTATATAAGAAACAATTGAAATTGGAATATTAACGAATGAAATGATTTGTATCAGTGTTTACTTTGGAAAACCTAATAAAGATTACTTTAAAGAAAAGAGAGAGAGAAGAGAGAAGCTTGTTGGAATCAATACTGGAAGTTCTTAAGCTACTAACAACCTGTTTATTCATCCTGGTTTGCTTGCCCAAAGCTTACACGGTGGTTAGACTAGGTCCACTCTTTACTGAGCATTTGTTCTGATTTGTTTACGGAGTGGTTATACCACTATAAGCATACAACAGCATTCACGTCATTCCTTCATGGAGCCAGGGCACACATTACATTCACCGCATCAGGAGTCTCCATGCTCCTGCCAGAAATTACCTAAATGTCTGACAGAACAACCCTCTGGATTGCAAAACATTATTCACTTTTGGACAGAGGAAACATAGCCAGAGGAACCATGGGTCAGTGGGAGCATGCATGGTTTATAGCAGTGATGGCTAATGTATGGCCCTCCCGGTGTTGCTGTACTTTCATTCCCATCATCACTGACAATTGGCTATGCTTGCAGGGGCTGATGGGAGTTGGAGTCCAATAATATCTGCAGGGCTGCAAATCCCTCACCCCAGTCTTACAGGCATAATGTATTAAGATGATCCTTAGCACCAGCTCTTTGCCAGAAAACGTAAGACAGTTGTTGACACTTTGAATAGCAATCAGCTTCATATGACTGCTATCCCCTAGGTAGCAGAATTCCAGCTAGAACCCCAGCTCAGATGTTTTGCAACTGGTTCTCTTATTACCATCCTCAATGCTGTTGGCTAGTAACCAGATGCAATATCTCTTAAAGGTAGCAGGAGCTCTGGCAGACTTTGGCCCTTCAAAACTAACAGACAAGATGTGTACTTTGGAAATGTAACCTAGGGAATAAAGACAATGAATCATGGGTGGAGAGAGTCAACATGGTGAGCTGAATCTAGAAAAAAGGCAGCATGCAAGCTGCTGCTCAAAGCTTTGTGCCCATTCGGAATGCTTCTCTACTAGCAGTTATACTTGGCTAATATTCTGGAGATTTTTTTTTTTTGCAACTGCAGAATATGGAGAGTATGCAAAGGATGGATGTTTTTGCCATCTTAAAAAGTGTCTTTGGAGAACTGGGAAAGAAGACACTTGCTACCTCCAAGATTTACCGTGTTTCTCATATTATAAGACACGTCTTATATTCATTTTTTCCTCAAAAAAACACACTATGGCTTATTTTCAAGGGATGTCTTATTTTTTTCCTCCTCCTCCTGCCGCGGCCGGCATTGCTGCTGCGCCTATCACTATGTCTTATTTTCGGGGTATGGCTTATATTCCTTGAATGCTTAAAAATCCTGCTATGGCTTATTTTATGGGTATGTCTTAAAATATGAGAAACAGGGTACATAAAAGTTACATGCTTGGTCCTGAAATTATGGACAAATATCAAAAAAGTAGGAAGTGTTGCTGACCTGGAATGGTATCTACCCCTTTCTTCTTCAGCTCTGGGAAATACTTCAGGTAGAACTCTAGCGCTTCATCTGCTGTGATGCTCTGAAACTTGAATTGGTTGACATAAGCCTGCCAGAGAGAGAGAGAGATTGCCCTAAATTAAACTGTGGTCTGAATGGTGCACCTGTAACATTTCACCTTTACTTAAGCAACCACTCATCAGCAACTCTTGCAGCAAAGAACATCAGCTCAAGTTCCGCCTGCAATTACCTGCTCCAACTAGATTGGGAGGTAGCACCCCAGGTTTTAGAGGCTGAGATACCTGTCTGCTTAAAAAAGGAACAATTACAGTGGTACCTTGGTTTGCGACCTCAATTCGTTCCGCGGAGCCGCTCGCTCCCCGAATCGGCCGCTCGCCAAAGGCATGCTTCTGCGCGAGCGCGAAGTGCCAAAAGAAAGCTTCTACACGCACATACGTTGCGCAGATAGCTTCTGCGCATCCGAGTGCCGCGGAACCCGGATGTAAACACTTCCAGGTCCGCGGTGGTCGGAAACCGAAGCGGTCGCAAATGGAGGTGGTCGCAAACCAAGGTTTGACTGTATCCCCCTTCGATACCTGACTTTTTTCCAGGTTTTATGCCAGCACCATATATTCCCGATTCAGCAATATTTCATTTTTCCATACTCCTTCTGTTTGCTCACACTGCTCACAGGTATCTTTGGAGAATCTCTTCATTGCAACATGCATGGCTGAGGTCTTTGCTCCCCACTTAAGGAATGCTACAGCTTAAGATAAATCTCTCAGAAACAGTTTCTCTGTGACAAGTTATTTAGCTTCCCAGACTTCGTGTTTCAATTCCATGCAATGTGGGGTGCTGCAGGTTACTTCCTGATGTTATCGGTGTTTGCCAAGGAACATCCCTTGCAAACATACCTGATGGCAGGGAACCCTTTTTGGCCCAGCGGACTTTATCATTATTTGGGCCCACCCCAGTGTGACAAAGCTTGGAGAAGTGTACATGGCAACCCACCTTACATCATTATGATGTCAGATGATTGAAAGATGGGTTCTTCTGCTCACCTATCAAAGTCCCTTCTGCAGTGCAAAGTGCTGAGAAAAAGGCTGGAAAAACTGCTTCCTGCAAAACTGCAGTACAAAGTGTTGAGAAAAGGGCTGGAAAAACTGCTTCCTTTCCCATATAGGGAACCCGGGCACCCACAAAATGCAGGTGCAGTCATGCAGGCACCACACACCGTGAAAGAGCACGAGGTTCAGGCAGGAGGTAGTGGAAGAGAGAGTGTGGAGTTTGGGCGGGAAGGGTCCAGTCGCTGCTGCACTGCTGGAGCTTGTGCTCCGCCCCATGGTATGACGTCATGACGCCACAGTGTGTGTCATGATGTTACAGCATGTGCATGATGATGTCACAGAATGGGCAGGTCGTGCTGGGCACCCACAGTGTAGGGCCCAATTCGGCGCCATCGCCCATGGGGAAAGTAGCTGCACACCCGATCCAGCCATGTTTCTACCTGCCCCACATCTGCTGTCATATAGGAAGGTGGGCATGATTTGGAGAAAAAATCCTCATGGTCCCAATGCAGCCTGTGGACCAGAGGTTGCGCATTCCTATCCTAGAGGAAGCCAATTTCCCAAGACTCCCATGAAGCACAGACAAGTCCCAGGCTAACATACAGTACCTGGAGGAAAGCATCAAACTTCTTCTGGTCCCCAACAAGGTGAGCAAGGTAGGAGACAAAACAGTAGCCCTTTTCATAAGGGGTTTCATTATAGGTGTCCTCAGGATCAACACCTGGACAGAAGAAACAACTAGCATAAGATTTACAACACCCAATTGCCAGTATTACAAAAGAAAAAGCCTTATTAGAAATGACTGAGCCACATGAAGCCACAACCCAAATTTCTGTATATAACTGATGATTATTCAGATTTCTTTTCTTGAACACAAGGAAACAATTATGTCACTTGAATCCATAGGCACTGGACCAATACAGACCTGGCTCTATTTTCACTCTGAGCTTGTTGAGGGGATGGTCTTCTCCGGTGTTGTCCATATGTTGGCGAAGCAAAGCCCTCCCTGTGGCAGCTTCTAAGCAAGTATAAGCAGCACCTGGTTTTAGGGGACAAGCAAAGGAAGAAGCTGAGCTAGTGTTTTTGTTTTGTTTTATTTATTTTTAAAGCTCCTGGCCATCAAACTGAACTGCCTGCTTGATAGTCTGGGATCAGTCATGAATATGTGGTAAAGATCATTTGGAGCACAGCATCACTGTTGCTGGAGAAAAAAGGACATAGCTGAGACCTGCAGGCTGATCCCACTAGAAACACAACAGAAGCAACCCTTTCTGTTAACCATTAGCAAGTGTGTGTTGTCTTTCTTCCAAATGGATTTGGCATTAGGTACCTTATTTTGTAAGACTGCTGCTTTCAGGTGGTTTCGGCACTTGGAGACGCTTCTCTCGCCCCCCTCCCCCCCCACTGCCGATGCAGCAGCGGAGCTCCACAAGCGCAGCGACTCCCTTTTGCTCGGCTGGTCCCCTCGAGACCCCACTCATCCATGGGGCTTTTGAGGGGGGTGCCTAACCCTGGCACGCACCCCTGTCGCTCCAGGTGCCCGGTAACGTTCGTCCCTTATTTGGACGAGCCGTTCTGCGCCGCCATTTCTCTCCGCAGGCAAACCGGAAGCTCAGAACTTAAAAAAATACTTGAATAGTATACTGATGTATACTATATTCATATGAAGTTAGTGCTACAGATAACTTTAGTTTTCAGCTTTATCCCACTAGCATACTTTATATGTGTTCTCAGTGTGACAAAGCAGCCTGCTGCCTATGCGAATTCTGGCCACAATAAATCTGTTTGGTCTTTTTGGCATTGTGAGCTAACATAACTATTCTTCTTTAATACAGATGAGGATGATCAACTCATCCTCACAGTCAATCTCATGCTAAGAATTCTCACCACCCAGGGAGAAAGCCAGATTCAAAATCGCACTGAGTAGCATCACCCATACTGAATTCATCCTTCCTCTACTAAGCATTCAAGAGTAAATGACTCCTGGAATGGAGTAGCTCAGAAAAGGGCTTGGCTGGCACACTGAACAAGAGCATTCTACACTTTTTTTTGTTACACGTCCCACCTGTATACCCCCATCACCCTTATCCTTATTATGAGAATGTGTTTGTGTTATGCGTGGGGGTTTCTTCAAGAAGAAGCTCTTGATCTGGTCCATGAATTTACATATTGATGTTTCTATTTAACTGCTCTGGATGCTAATTGTAGAAGATCAGAATATACCAAGGCACTAAACAGCATGGACATTGCCCAACAGGTAACTCACCATAAATTTCTTTAGTGATCCTCCTCTGTGCATACATAGTGAAGCCTTCATTCAACCAAAACTCCCCCCAATGGGCATTGGTGACCAGATTGCCAAACCAGCTATGCGAGATCTCATGGATGATCACATCTGCTAGGGAGCGATCGCCGGCCAACAGGCATGGAGTCACAAAGGTGATACAGGGGTTCTCCATCCCCCCGAAAGGGAACGAGGGAGGCATAAACAGAACATCGTACCTGCCAAAAGCAAAGCTTGGGATCAAGACGACAACATCTGTCATGAGGCTCTGCGCCCCCCCCCAAAGGCAGCATTCTGGTGGTTTTTCTTTAAGGGATGGGGGAATCCAGTAGCCCTCATTTGTGGACACTCAACACCCACAAGCACTGGCCAACATAGCCAATGGTAAGGGATGCTGGAAGCTGTAGCCCAACCACACCTGAAGGGTCCCTGATTGAAGGAATAATAATATCCTGCTGTTACAGTACTTCCCCCTCCACTTTTGTGTGTGAGAGTGGCAGTGGTTCGCTCCCAGGTTTCAGGTACCAGAATACAAATTTGCCAAAAAGGCTCAGCAATATTCAGGGAGGTTCTGTGCACTTGAAGCACAGTGCAGTTTGACTGGTGGATGCCATTAATCAGAATTCACATTCTCTCAAGAGTGGGGAATTGCTGCTTGCCCATCTTCAGCAAAAGTTCATAGGAAAACACCTTAGAGCAGGCCAGACCATATATCCATCAAGACTGCACTGTGCAAGTGGACTGTGGGTCATGAAAGCTTATGCAACAATAATGTGCTAGTCCCCCAGGTGCAAGTCTCCTAGAGGACTAACATGACTACCCCTCTAGAAACTGACCAGCATTATTACTTGAGACTTGCAAAAGCTCCCTGGCAGAGGTCTTTCACACCACTTGTTATTGCATCCTTTTATCTGGAGATGCCAGGGATTAAACCTGGGACCTTCCGCATGCAATGCATGTGTCCCATCTCCAATTTAGTCTCAGCCCAAAGACTGAAGTATGCCTCAAGGGGTTTAAGAACATGAATGATCTGTCTTAGCTGAGTCACACCATTGATCCATCCAGGTCAGTACTGCCTACTTTAGGAACTTCTGAGTGGTCCCCAGGGTTTAGATGAAGCGTCCTTCCTAGCTGTGCCTGGAAATGCCAGAGATTGGACTTCTATATGCAAGGCGGGTGCTCTTGCCATTGAGCTATAGTTTTTGCTGGTTCAGGTAAGCTGACAAGGAATGGATAAAATGTATGACATCTCCATGCCAAAGCTGGGATCAATGGGTGCATGTTTGCAAAGACTTCAAGGGAAGTCTTCCCTGCAGCAGCAAGACATACCTTTCCCATACATATGGTCCAAAAAGCTTCTCTCCCGTGCTAAGAAACTCTTCAATCACACCATCGTACTCTTTCTTAGCAGCCTCAATCAGGCAGGGCTCGGCCCATACATGGCTCCTAGCATGGGATGAAAACAAATGGGTGGAAATGTAAATGTTGGAAGAAAACACCCTAAGTCATATAAACAGCAACACATTTATTAACGTCAGCTTGTTAAGGGGTCACTCCTATGGTTGCTTGTGGGAAATAAGAAGGCATTCTGTACTGCATATGAAGGAGTGATTCTAGCAGTGAAAGGACTTTCTTCCACATCAAAATATAAAAGCTACAATAATGGTAGTTGGAGTCCAGCAACGCCTAGAAGGTCATAGGTTTCCCTAGATGCTGGTTGTCAGCCTCTATACACACAAAGATAGGCTGAGAATCTCATCCACCTTCAGCCCAATAACATCAACTCTTAATATTTCCTGGCAGTTCCAGCTTCCATGAACAGGCAAATTGAAATGTCCCTTAAGCTGAACCCAAGTACTTGAATGATACAGAAACTAATGATATTTAAAAGAGAAGAACCAAACACTGAATTTTTAAGAATTGTAATGGCCCTTCCTTTTGGGCTTTGCACAGTGGATTTGTAGGGTCATGGAAGCACAATAAGAAGATTGTAAGACATTAGTTGGCAGGATACCATTTTTACCAGGACATCTTGATTTAGCAAAGATAGGCTGGGACTGTAGCGATTCTAGCTTGTAGCAAGAGTCTGTTGTCTTACATTGGAGGAATATGATTATTTTGTTTAATTGTTCAGTCATTTAACTTTTAATTACTGCTTTAATTCTTTTGGTAGCCTTACTGTTAATCATTTTGAAGATTTCTTTTAAAGCTAACAATACGGCTGGACAAACAGTAAGGCAGACATAAAACAATGTGGTGGCTCATCTTTATCCCTGCAGCCAGCCATCCTCTTACCTGGGTCCAACTTCAGCAGAAACTATGTCCCCAACAACCAGGGCAACCAGATAGGATGGGATGGGCAGAGGCATCTTGAAGTAGAAAGTGTTGTCCTTCTGCTTCTCTCGGGTAACTGCACTCATCACTGCTGTGAAACCCTCAGGGACCTAACAGACAAACAAAGTCAGGCTTGTTGCGCAATGAAAAGGAGCACTTGCTGATGGGTTTTGTTTTATTTATTTCAAGGATATCATACTTTTCCTCCAATGAGCTTGAGGCGGCATGCATGGTTCTCCTCCCCCACTCCCGGCTTCACCTTCACAACAGTCCTGGGTTAGGTTTGGGGAGGAAGGTTAGACTGAGAGACAGCTGGGATAGCTCAGTCGGTAGAACATGAGACTCTCAATCTCAGGGTCGTGGGTTTGAGTCCCACATTGGGCAAGAGATTTCTGCATTGCAGAGGGCTGGACTTAGATGACCCTCATGGTCCCTTCCAACTCTATGATTCTATGAATCAACTGGCTCAAATTCCCCCAGTGAGATACAGAATACATCACCACAGATGGGGAAGCTGCTGGGAGACAGGCCTGACCAGAGGATGGCAAGAGTGGGCCTTTGTTAGGGCCCCAAGTCTAGCAGAGGGTCTACCTCCCTAGGAGTGGTGGGGGGTAGAGGAGAAGGCAGCAGCAGAATGGGTAACGGCTCTTGAGGCTTGGGCTGTGGAAGCAGTGGCAGGAATTTTGCTGCTTAAGGCAGCTGCCTCACCCAGCCAAACGACAGCGCTGGCCCTGGCTTACCTTTATAAGAGCAGAGTATGCACTTTTAACGGCAGGGGTGTCAAAGCAAGGGAAAAAGCTCCTATTCAGAACAGCTTGGCCTTGTGTGTACATATAGGGCTTCTGCTTCCCTGCTGTCTGCTCAGGAGTAAGCCAACACACCTAGCAAGAGACAAAAGACAAATCTTCTGTGAGAAGTGGGATACTTTACCTGGATGTGTGCAGAGTACGTGATCTTGACAGCCGGGGTGTGGAAGCCAGGGAAAAGGGACCTGTTGAGCACAGGAAAGCCAGAGGTGTAAAGAAACGGCTTCTCCTTCTGGGCAGTTTGATAAGAATCCAGAAAGGAGATCTATAAGAGGAGGCACAGGATCAAGCTGTCATTTTTGTTCTGCCTTCAATTGCTATTAGCCAACAACAAGCACTAGAATCCACACACGACCCAAATGCTCTAACACAAAGTTCCCTGGGATTTCCATGGTATGTTCCAGATCTTCAGGTTTTCAATAGAGCACCTATGAACTATTTCTAAGATGTGCACAGTCAGCACTCACCAATGTGCAGCCCTTGGACTTCTTCAAGGTGTACATTAATGTAATCAGGAGGACTGAGCAGAGGTCCAAAGAAATAAAGGCGTTTCCTTCTTCTTACAAACAGCCTTAATGCAGTTACTAGGTTTTACAAAGCGGTGGGGAAAACAGATTACGTAGTTTGTGAAATTCTGAATCCAAAAATTATCCAAGGAACTGTATCAGTGCAATTATAGGTGTGTGGGAGAGAGGGAATCAGAACATGCCTGTAGGTGGAAGTCCTAACTCTTTCCTCCATTTAGCTTTCCTGATCTAAATGGCTCCAGGCTCCTATTTTTCTCTGTGGAGCAAGCATACAAGTACCATAATGGGTATAAAACAAATAAGAGGTAGGGAGGTTGATTCAGATTGGGAAGATGGCTCAGCAAATAGGGTTAACCCCCCCCCCCAACCTGATGGCTCCAACACCCGAGATTCTTATTATTGGTCTCCCACATTATGTTAAGTTCGACCCAGTATCCCTGGGAATTGGGAGAACATGCTCACTGACAGCTTTGCAGTTCACAAAATCCATCCGGAGTAAAACCACATCCCTCTTCTGGTTTTGTGCTCGAAATATAGACTGGAATATTCACTTCACTGAAGATACATTTGAAAGCAGGGGAGAGGGGGCTTCACTGCACTGTTACTACAAGTACAAAAGGCTGTTTAAAATGCATTAAGATGTAAGAACAGGCCTACCAATTCACCCACCATGGGGAGGGTTTAGCATTCTCATCATGAGTTGTGGCACCCTACAATACTCTTGTTCAGTACTACAGACTGCATGGAACTGTGGCTATTACACCGAGAGTCCTCCCTTCCATTAATGTGAGCTGATTTCCCCGTGCAAGTGGAGACTTCCACTAAATTTTACTGTCGGGGGGATGCCAAACACCAGGCTAAATTCAGCAGGCTTGGAGATGGCTGGGATTGCACCTGGACTCTTTTGCTTGCAAGGCTGAGTTACTTCCCATAAGGAAAGAAGGCAGTAAGTAACATCCGACACGGAAAGCCAAGACAAGAGCAAGAAAGGGAAGTTCACTTCCTTTCCCTTGCCAAAGCTCCTGAATAATGACGGGAAGGGACAATTATGAAAATCAAGATCGGTGGTGCAATAGCAGAGCAATGGCATCACTGCAGCCCAGGCACACCTAGGCATGCCTTTAGCTTTGGAACACAGCCCATGAAGATCAAAGGGAGGAAAAACTTATGATTCTGAGGGCAGCATGCCTGAGCATGTGCAGAGTGTATATTTTCCCACTGCCAGTAAACCGCTCTCCCCATCAAGAGGAAGGGCTTTCGGGTCAGAAGGCGGAACTTGAACCTTGCACGCTTCCCGCCCTCGGTTGGGGGAAGGGACCGGGGCAGATCGGCGCGCCCTCCGGCTCCGCCCGCCTCTCTCCCCGACTCACCCCGGGCCCCCCTCCGGCTCGGTAGGCGATCTCCAGCACCACCGTGTCCCCGCATGTCAGAGGCTCCGGCAGGGTGACGTGCAGCGCGGAGCCGTAGCTGGCGAACGGGCGGCTCTGGAAGGCGAGCGGCCTCAGCGCGCCTGGCTGCGGGCCCTCCCCTTCGCCGCAGCGGCTCCCCGGCGGCGCCAGCCCGGCGCCTTCCACCTCGACGCTGGGGTGCGAGTCCAGCACCACTTCGCTCGCGCGGTCCCGCAGGCATGTCAGCTCCAGGCGGACGCAGCCTTGCAAATGCCCCGAGCCTGCCGGGCCGAAGTGCGCGCTCAGCGCCAGGTGCAGGTGGCGGAGCTGGAAGGAGTCCGCGCTGCAAGCCGACGCCGCGTCCCGGGCCGCCGCCATAGCCGAGAAAGAGGCGAGCCCATGCGGCGGAAAGGCGGGCGAGGCTCAGCCTACGGGGCGGAGCGAGCAGAGAGCTTTCAAAGCGCTCGGCGGGCCGCGGACCGGATTTCTCGGCTATTTTGGGGGCGCTGCCCTTCTCTCTTGTTAAAAACAGGCAGCCCTGGGTCGAGGAGCTTTCAATGGGTCATGTTCTGCTGTTCTGTTAGAATGGCTGGGGCAGCCAAGTCAGATGGGCGGGATACAAACAATAAATTGTTAGTGTTGTTGTTGTTGTTGTTGTTGTTGTTGTTGTTGTTGTTGGTTTTTATTGATCTGTACATCCTATTGACTTTTCGCAGCTAAATTCAAAATCAATAAACATTTCAAAAAAGTAGTGACAGCTAACCAGACTGTTGCAGTACTACTAATAATTATACAGTAGTGGACAGAAGCGTAGCCCCTCCTTCCAAGTAGTAAAAGCAAAGATGTAATTACATGTACGCTCAAGCTTCTATCTTACTACGTGGAAAAATAAGCAGACAGGAGGACGCAAAGCCAAGCCAATAGGTATTTGGCTTGATGAGAGGAGGTGTGTCTGAGGAGGTGTGTCCTGCAGAGATAGAGGCGGGGCCTGGAGGGACATATTTGGGTTCAGGTCTGATGATGTTCCTTATCGCTGACCGTGCTTCTTTTTCTTAAAAAATATTTAGGGGTACTCTCATTTTGACTCAATAAAACCACCATTTTATAGTTCAAATCAGGAAAATAAATACAATAAATGGACAAAAGTACAAAGATTCACAAAATGTTTAGGGGTATGGGTCCCCCTGCGTCCCCCAGAAAAAGCACTGTGTGTGTGTGTGTGTGTGTGCGCGCAGTACCTAGTGATTCTAGGTGCTTTATCAATATAATGCATGATTCCATGTTTTTACCTATATGAAAAAAATAATTACATTTCATAAATTACTCTACTAACCTTACATAGCATTCACGTGGAACCTTTGGCCCTCCAAGATATTGCTGAACTACAACTCCCATCAGCCCCAGCGAGCAGTTGACTAGTGATGATGGGAGATGTAGTCAAGTAACTGCTGGCTGCTCTAAGGTTTGCCACATCTGCTATATGGAATAATTTATGTGAAGAATAATTTATGTGAAGTATTGGAAAGCAACAGAGATACAACAGAGCCAGGGTGGTGTTCTGGTTAAAGTGTTAAACCAGGATTTGGGAGATCAGAGTTCTAATCCCCACTTAGTCTTGAAGCTCACTGGGTGACCTTGAACTAGTTACTGTCTCTCAGATTACTTCACCCAGCCTTGGAGATTAAATGTTACTCATCTATTTTAATTATTTTTTATTTGTCACATGTTGGATACTTGGAGATAAAACTAGATAGACAATATTTATTTGTTTCATTTACAACTCATAAAAAACCTGAAAGGGTTTAATCCAGCAGGCTATCTGTGAGGGGGCTGCACTTCTGGGAAGCCCCCCAAATTTCCAGCATTTGAACAATGTCCTTTAGGATGGAGGGGCCTTCCCCCTAACCCATGAAGACTGGAAACAGAGTTGATGAACAATGGACAGCTTTAGAATTATGATTTTCCTCTTAGTTTCCCTAATCCCCAAGATCTTCTTGACATAGTTCTGGACATTAACATGGAGCTGTGGAGCCGCGGCAGAAAATGTCTCCACAGCCAGCGCCTGCTAAGTCTCTGAGGCTCTCATCGTGGTGCAGTAGCTGGGCAGGGTGTACTTCTGCTTTCCTTGAAATCAAGCACAGAATGACTCACCACCAAAGTAGTGTTCAACTTCCTACGAAGCAGGCTAGCAATTCTTTTCTCCAAAACCTACAGTAAGAAATCCTCATCAGTCACACATTCCTCTTTAACATGCAGCAGGTGAGATCATGCTTATCCAATTTCCAGGACACAGAAGCATTCAGAATGATTTATTTGCAAAAAGAGGGATATTGCAACTACTTAGTCTTAGAAGCACCTAAGAGATGCTTCTAGACTATCATCCCCGACCACTGGCCACACAGGGGTCAGCAAACTTTTTCAGCAGGGGGCCGGTCCACTGTCCCTCAGACCTTGTAGGGGGCCGGACTATATTTTTGGGAAAAAATATGAATGAATTCCTATGCCCACCAAATAACCCAGAGATGCATTTTAAATAAAAGGACACATTCTACTGATGTAAAAACATGCTGATTCCTGGACTGTCTGTGGGCCGGATTGAGAAGGCGATGGGGCTGGATTTGGCCCCTGGGCCTTAGTTTACCTACCCATGCACTAGCTGGTGTTGAAGTTATTTAATGTTACATAAAATGGTGCATAATTGTAATTGTGTTGTATTTTAAGTTACCGTGAAACATGTATGATGAAGGCTTGTATTTTTCCCTTGCCAAGATGGGGTGGGCTAGGTTTCATGACTGAGTCATGGGTTTTTGGATAGAATTTCAGAGTGTTTACTTATGTTAATGAAGTAGCCCTCTCCACTCAGAGTCATGAGTTGTTTTGCAAGCAGACACAGATCTCCTCTGGGCATTGCCCAACATGCAAGCAAGCCAGAAACAGAGGAGGACGGAGTTCATTTTGATTTTAAGATTAAAAAGGCTGGTTTGGGGCAAAGATATGCTCTAGAGCATTATATTGGGATCAGTACATGTAAGAAGAGAAATGTATAACTGAGAAAATTGTATTGTTTATCTTTTTGTAACATTTAAATCAAGTTTCTGCAAGCTTTAAAACTCGATGCTTTTTTATATATTAATGATTTTATTGAGATTATTATCGTAAAGTAAAGAAGGAAGAAAAAAGAAAGAACAGAAAAGGGGAGGGGAGAGAAAATGTATTAAAACACTTTAAAAGGCAGAGGAAAGCAACAATAACAAAATAACCATAAAATTAAATTTAAAAAACAATATGGTATATATTTAGATGGATAAACTTATTGTTTCCCACAAATATATGTCAATCCATGTATCTATGGTTTTGACAAATACATTCCAAATATCATTAAATTTGTCCATGCCTAATCTTCATCTGAAGGCGATCATGGGTTGCAAGTTTCAGCTCAATGCTTACATCTCATACCTCACCTATTTCAGCCCTGAACTCCTGTGGTGTAGTGCTTAAGAGCGGCAGACTCGTAATCTGGTGAATCGGGTTCACGTCTCCGCTCCTCCACATGCAGCTGCTGGGTGACCTTGGGCTAGTCACACTTCTTTGAAGTCTCTCAGCCTCACTCACCTCACAGAGTGTTTGTTGTGGGTGAAGAAGGGAAAGGAGAATGTTAGCCGCTTTGAGACTCCTTTGGGTAGTGATAAAGCGGGATATCAAATCCAAACTCCTCCTCCTCCTCCTCTTCTTCTTTTTCTTCCTCTTCCTCCTGCTATAAATAAAGTTACTCTCTCTCACACACACATACACACACACAAATGTAAGTGTTCTGTTCTGGTTGCCAAGCAACTTGCAGAGCTTCAACTATTATCTTTTGTTTCCAACAAGTAACTACGGCTTCAAGGCTGAATATCTATTGAAAGCTAAAATATTCCAACTACACTACTTGACTTTTTAAAGGCTAGAGTAGAATAACGAGGTTTGATGTTTTTTTTAAAAAAAAGCATCATAAATGAAAATATCATAAGCATAAATGGCAACATTAAGCTCACTGTATGGGAATCCCTTGGAGACAACCACAGTACCTGGAGACAGTCAGGTCGTGCATCCATAGCAGTGACCAGAGGAGAATGACAGCTGGGACAAGTGCAGAGGGAATAAATGTCATGGTCCATCTGCAGCAGCACAACTGGACACCTTCATCTGCCCCAGCTGCAACAAAACATGTCTCTCCTGCATCAGTCTCTACTGCCACGGCAGGCGCTGCAACCTCCCAGTGGTTCAACTTTACCCCTGAAGGCACACACTTCCATGTCTCCCAAGACAGATGGGTGTCAACAACAAATGTCTCTAACATACATTAACTTTCCAGGTAGCCAATACACAAGTTGGCCCTAGATCAGGGTTGCCAACTTACTAAAACCATGTTTAACAATTAAAGGTGCATTTTAATAGTGGCAATAGCCTTATCCACCATGAGTTTATCTAATCCCCTTTTAAAACAACCTAATGATTGGGGGGCGGGCGGGCATGATTGCCTCTTTTGTAGCAAATTCCATACCTGAACTATCTGCTGTGTGACAAAATGTTTTCTTTTCAAGGGCGTAGCCAGGATCAAAACTAGGGGGGGGCAAGCCATGATCATCCAGGGGCGGGGCCACAAAGTGGGAACGTGGGCGGGGCTACAGGGCCAGCTGGCCTGACGACATCGTGGCGGCGGCAGCGGCCACCTTGTGCTTCTGGGGCTGGCAACGGCGGCGGCTACCCTGCTTGGCTGGAGAGGACGGGAGGGTCGGGCAGGCAAGAGGGGGTGACAGGGTGGGCGAGGGCAAGGCAAGGCACGGCCGCAGTCACGACGGCTCCGAGGCGTTGCTGCATATCAGCATAATATTTCAACCATGTTGTGGGTTCAAGCCCCACCTTAGGAAAAAATTCCTGCATTGCAGGGGGTTGGACTAGATGACCCTTGTGGTCCCTTCCGACTACAATTCTATGATTCTATTGATATATTGCCATAGCATATGCATCATTCTGCTTTCTTGAATTGTCCTACTCCTAGGCATAGCAGCCAACTCCTAGAGGCCTAGGTGCCTCCCCCCCCCAAATACTAGTAAATACCGTATGTGAAAGAGTCATCCCCCCCATGTTGATGGGCTTTCTATGTGGGGCTTATCTGCCCCCCCCATATTTTATTAAGAATGGAAGAGGGAGGGAAGGAAGGAAGAAATAGAGAGAGGGATAACTCATATTTGTGGGTGCCTCTGGGTGACGCTGTGATGCTGGAACTCTGCAGCAAGAGGACGGGAGGGTCGGGCAGGCGAGAGGGGGTGGCAGGGCGGGTGAGGGCGAGGGAAGGCACGGCCGCAGTCACGACAGCTCCGAGGCGTTGCTGCATATCAGCATAATATTTCAACCATGTTGTGGGTTCAAGCCCCACCTTGGGGGAAAAATCCTGCATTGCAGGGGGTTGGACTAGATGACCCTTGTGGTCCCTTCCGACTACAATTCTATGATTCCATTGATATATTACCATAGCATATGCATCATTCTGCTTTCTTGAATTGTCCTACTCCTAGGCATAGCAGCCAAATCCTAGAGGCCTAGGTGCCTCCCCCCCCAATTACTGGTAAATACCGTATTTGAAAGAGTAACCCCCCCCCATTTTGATGGGCTTTCTATGTGGGGCTTATCTGCCCCCCCCCAGTATTTTATTAAGGATGGAAGAGGGTGGGAAGGAAGGAATAATAGAGAGAGGGATACCTCATATTTGTGGGTGCCTCTGGGTGATGCTGTGAAGCTGGAACTCTGCAGCAAGAGGATGGGAGGGTCGGGCAGGGGAGAGGGGGTGGCAGGGCAGGCGAGGGCGAGGCAAGACAGGGCCGCAGTCTCGATGGCTCCGAGGCGTTGCTGCATATCAGCATAATATTTCAACCATTTTGTGGGTTCAAGCCCCACATTGGGGAAAAATTCCTGCATTGCAGGGGGTTGGACTAGATGACCCTTGTGGTCCCTTCCGACTACAATTCCATGATTCTATTGATATATTACCATAGCATATGCATGATTCTGCTTTCTTGAATTGTCCTAGGCATAGCAGCCAACTCCTAGAGGCCTAGGTGCCTCCCCCCCCCAAAAGAAATTACTGGTAAATACTGTATTTTAAAGAGTCCTCCCCCCCCCCATGTTGATGGGCTTTCTATGTGGGGCTTATCTGCCCCCCCCAGTATTTTATTGAGGATGGAAGAGGGAGGAAAGGAAGGAAGAAATAGAGAGAGGGATAACTCACATTTGTGGGTGCCTCTGGGTGACGCTGTGATGCTAGAACTCTGCAGCAAGAGGAAGATACCGGTACACCTGTACAGGAGCCTTGTAAGCAGCTTTCTCTCTGCTTGATTTACAGCAGGCACGTCCAACAGGTAGATTGTGATCTACCAGTAGATCACTGGATGTCTGTGGTAGATCACTGCTAGATCACTGGCACCCCTAAAAAAAGCTCACCCAAATTTTTCCTCCTCCCCAAAAAAAGCTGAACTATGTCCTGAAGCCCTAAACAAAAATGGGCCTCCCTCCCTCCTAAAAGAAGCTCAACAAGTTTGACCTAAACCCCCCAAAACAGGGCTTCCCTTCCTTAAAAAAACTCAACAGCTTTGACCTGAACCCCCCAAAAGGGGGTAGATCACTCCCAGTTTTTAACTCTGTGAGTAGATCAGAGTCTCTTGGGAGGTGGCCACCCCTGATTTACAGTATACAGATGCAGGAGGAGGGGCAGACTGGAACACCAATGCTTTTTATAAACATCACTGTGTCTATCAAAGCTACAGCCCCCCCTTCTTATTCACTTCCTTTTAGCCTTGCAGGGCCACCTTAGTCAAATTGAATCCTCTGCACCCTCATTAAATCACCAATAGAACTGTTAATGCGATCCCTGAATGCCCATTAACAACTCCCACTGAATAACAATAGGGTGAATAGGGTGGACCTTGCCTGAAGGGATATTCTGCTCCATTATCTTAACTGCTTAAGTACTGGTAGCCACTTTGCTTTATTTATTTGATGTGTTTTTGTTACAGCTGTGTTCCCGCCCCCAGCAAGTGGAGAGCTGCTCTTGCTAAAGCAAAGCCCTTTCCACTTCAGTTTTTGGAGGGGCAAAGTATTGGTTATGGTCTGTAAAATACAATAATTTTTTGCTTCTAGGGGGGGGCAGCTGCCCCCCTGCCCCCCCTGTCTACACCCATGTTTCTTTTGTCTGTCCTGAATATCCCACCATTCAACTTTGGTGGATGACCCCAATATCTAGTATTATTTGTATAAGAGAAGTAAATGCTTTTCTGTCCACCTTCTCCACACTGCATAATTTTATACATCTCCCTTCCGTTCAGTCACTTACTTGCATTTTTTCTAAACCAGATAGCCTCTAACATTATAATATTTCCTTGCGTAGTGGAAGCATATAATGCTTCCAGCCCTTTTATCATTTTGGTGGTCTTTTTCTGCACCTTTTCCAGCTCTGAAATATCTTGGTGGGGTTTTTTTGAGGGTTTTTTTCCTAAAAAAAGTGTGGCAACTTGAAGTGAATGCACAGTCTTGCAAGTGTGATCTCTTCATAGATTTGCATTACAATATTGGCTGTTTTTTTTTTCTTTGATCCCTAGCAGGTCCTTTTCACTGCAGCTGCACGGAGGATGTTTTCCTAAATTTAACTGAGCTCTCCACCACAAACCCCAAGATCTCTTTCCTGGCCAGTCACCGCCAGCTGAGATCCCATCAGTCTATAGGTGAGTTAGTTTGCCGCAGAGTAGGTTGTAATCTTTGAAAGAAGGGGTGGAAATAAATATGGCTGAAATCCTAACCATTTCTACTCCCAAGTAACCCCCACTGAATTCAAAGGGGTTTACACAAAGGGAGGCCGAGTGAGGATTTCAGCCTCTGCCACCCTTAAAAGTTTCTGCAGCCAGTTTGCATCCTCTCCCCCCAAAACCTAGTTGCGACTACTGCATATAGCATAGGCTGCCAGCAGGTGTCACTGTAACCACACCTTGAGTTGTTCCAGGGAAGGGATAATCCAGCCTCTCTTATTTGCTGGAGACAGCAGAGACCACATTTATAGTGATGAATGAGGTGCATCTGGTTTAGATATCAAGGCTCATCCCCGCCCCCCAATCTCATTTGTGGCCTTTGCTGTTCTCTTGCTTTTATTATTAAACTGTTGATTTTTATTTTTTCTATCAAAGGTAGAGGAATATGAAGCTGAAGGTCTAACAAAGCAGGAAGTCCACACTCTTGCTTCCTACCTTTGGATTTGAAAAGGCGGTATTGCCTAGTGGTCAAACCAAGGATGGCAAAACTGTGGCCTTGCAGATATTGCTGGACTGCAATGCTGATTGCCCCTGGATGCAAGGTGGGGCTGGTGAGGATCTAACCCAGGCACCCCCAAACTCAGCCCTCCAGCCTTTTTGGGACTACAGTTCCCATCATCCTTAACCACTTGTCCTGTTAGCTAGGGATGATGGGAGTTGTAGTCCCAAAACAGCTGGAGGGCCGAGTTTGGGGATGTCTGACATATCTGGAGGGCTATAGGTTAGCCACCGTGTGTAACAAAATGCCCTCAGTGAAGGTGGGAGTGAGGAATCATGATCTAGACCAGGCACCCCCAAACTTCGGCCCTCCAGATGTTTTGGACTACAATTACCATCATCCCTGACCACTGGTCCTCTTAGCTAGGGATCATGGGAGTTGTAGGCCAAAACATCTGGAGGGCCACAGTTTGGGGTGCCTCATCTAGATGGAGGTGATTTAACTGTATTCACTCTCTTGTCTGTAACAACAGGGATCAAGGCCATGGGCCTAGCTAGTCAAGCACCCTGTTCCCACAGTGGCCAATCAGATGCCTGCAGGAAACTCACAAGCAGGACATGAACACTTTCCATTTCACTTTTGAGGGGAAGCGGGCATGTTGTGCAATTGTGACAAATAAACTTAAATTGCATGGAATGTGACTGAATCCCACTTGGAAATGGAGACAGCCTGCAAGGCCCAAAGAGTCAGGAAAGGCAAGATTTGAGCATCAGGAGTCAGAGGCTCCTGTTTACTCTATGCCCAGTGCTTTCCCACTGATGGTTTGGGAAGTCATGTACATGCAACATGAGCCACAATCCACATTTATCCTACTACAAAATATGATGTGTTGCTGTGTCCTCTCTCCCAACCGTGGGCACCTTAGATACGCATCAAACCGTGCTGATGTGCACAACCACATGCAACTGTGGTTGGAAATACAGCACACAAAAAACAACCTCGTTCGCTTTAAGCTGATAGCGTGTACACAGTCAGAGAACAGGAAACCAATAGCTCAATCTGATTATATCATCGAAGCTCAATTGCAGAGGAAATAAACTTTGCCTGTGTACTGAGATTAGCCGGTTCTCATGCCATTGTAGTCACAGTTTAATCAGAGCCTGGGCCAAACCCCTCTGCCTACTTTTAAAGCCAGAGCTCAGCTCTAAATATGTGAAGCAGTGCCCCTGAGGATGTGCAGAGTGCGCCTCCTTTCCCACTGAGTGAGTGCATCTTCATCTTAAATTCAAGAGAAGGACTCCTGGGTCAAAGGGTATGGTATTCAGGAAGACATAGAATTGTAGGGTAGGAAGGGACCCCAAAGGTCATCTAGTCCAACCCCCTACAATGCATAAATCAGGCATCCCCAAACTTCAGCTCTCCAGATGTTTTGGACTACAATTCCCATCTTCCCCCGACCACTGGTCCTGTTAGCTTGGGATCATGGGAGTTGTAGGCCAAAACATCAGGAGGGCCGCAGTTTGGGGATGCCTGGCATAAATCTTTTGCCCAATTTGGACAGGGTTGCCCAACTCACAACCCTGAGATTAAGAATCTAATACTTACTCTGTATTGTGTATCGCCCTGAGAGCTTGTGAGGAAGGGTTGTATATAAATTGAATAAATAAATAATAAAATAAATAATGCTCTGCCGACTGAGCTACCCCAGACATTTGTGCCTCCTTAAAATAAATGAATAAATCACTTATGGTCATGTGGTACCTGGAATGCTTAACCTGAAGTGGGTGAGCCTGCTGTGTGGCACAGCAACAGCTTCCCTGGTCAGGAAATGTCACGTCTGACATTCAGAAACAGGCAGTGTTGGCTTTGGGACTGGTAGGGTGGAATGCAGGGAGACCAACAGTAGGGGGAGCCAGAGATAAAGACAGATGGAGACAACTATTTCTGGATTTGTCCTCATCACCCGACCTTCTGAGTTTTACAAGGACAACACTTACACTAGGGAAGAGGATGCTGACAGCTGGGGCCGCCCCATAGGCTGGTTGTGAGTATGAAGGCAGGCAGGTGGGGGCTGGCTGAAGGCAGACTGAAACTGGCGAGGCAGCACCCCAGTCATCCTAAAGTAAAGCATTCACCATGGATTATGTCCTCCTGAGTGTGATAGGCTGGCCATATTTTAGCCAGACGTTATGGCTTTAGTAGATGGAAGATTTGACTCTCAGTCTAACCACCAGCACCCGTGCAGCTAGTCCTGTTTGGTTCAGTTGCAGGATCCACAGCTAAGACATAGGACTCTCAGGGCTGGAAAAGCAATAAGGGCTCCATGTCGGGCAGATCAGGGAGCATGTTGGCTGCATGCTATGACACAATGGGACCCTTGTTCTCCTTGTGTGGTGGGTGAAAGGTCAATGCTGAATTCTGATGCTGAGATGGGAACAGAGTTTCCCTGAGAGCAGTGGGAGTCTTGCATCTGTCGCCAAATAGGGGATGGGCTCCTTAAAGGAGAGGCTGCACTACTTTTTATTATTATTATTAATGCCAAGCCTTGGTTTCAGAAAAGCACACTGTAAGAATCATAGAATTGTAGAGCTGTAGGGGGACCCAAGGGTCATCTAGTCCAACCCCCTGCAATGCAGGAATCTCAACTAAGTCATCCATGACAGATGGCCATCCAACCTCTGCTTAAAACCTCCAAGGAAGGAGATCTCGCCACCTCCCAAGGGAGTCCATTCCACTCTTAAACAGCTCTTGCTGTCAGAAAGTTGAGTGGGAATCTCCTTTCTTGTAAGTTGAAGTTCCTTTCTTGCAACTTTGTGCTGGACTAGCAGTGATGCTGGTCAATAAACTGAGATGGCACAGTTGACTCAAGGGATCACCAAGCACTGCTGACCAAGTGCCCACTTCCCCAATCTCCTACTATTTACTCCTTGCAGGCTCTGGTGTATATACTGCTGCAAAGGTGGCAGTGGTATACAGAAATATACCACTGACTGTATGGAGTTTTCTTTTCTGAACTCATCTGGCCTCTGTTTTGGCAGTACCTGTGCTAAATGACTTTTAAAACAAGTCAGACTTCAGTATGAGTGAGTGGACCCTCTTCTGGAACTGTCCGATTGTTTGGCCAGGGCTTGAATGCCATTGGCTAAATTGCTTGGTATGTGAAGACAACTTGGGGATTATAGAATATGGGTTAGGAAGATGCAGAGAAATGATCAAGGTTGGCTTAGCAGCTGTCCGCTACAATCCAGCAAGGATGCAGTGTGCCTGAGACGACTAAATCTAGAATCCTATGTGTGCTTACTTGTGAGTAAAGTACACAGTAGGAATTAATTCTGATTAGATATCTGGAGGATACGTTTTGGGAAGAAGCCACCATCAGCTGAGAAGCTGCTAGCATCATACATCCCTCAGTTAATTAATAGACAAATCCTTTTTTTAACACCAGGTTGCAGCATGCAGATTTTTCCAGCCGTGTACCAGGGGAGTTCTGCTGGCATGCCATTCTGTTGGCATAACCTCCATCTCCTCCAGCAAAGCAGCAGAAGACCGCTTTCTCGGCCACTGTAATTCTAGTACTGTATAGGATCGCACCCTAAATCCCCAAATCATAAAGGGAATTTGGGACAAGTTGTTACTGAACTAGCTTCCTCCCAGGAGAAACGTATAAAGATGGGCATCAGACTGTTGCCTCTGAATAATAATATAAATAATAATAATTTATTATTTATACCCCATCCATCTGGCTGGGTTTCCCCAGCCACTCTGGGCGGCTTCCAACAGAAAAATGAAATAAAATAATCTATTAAACATTAAATGCCTCCCTAAACAGGGCTGCCTTCAGATGTCTTCTAAAAATCTGGTAGCTGTTTTTCTCTTTGACATCTGATGGGAGGGCGTTCCACAAGGCAGGCGCCACCACCGAGAAGGCCCTCAGATCCCAGGCATGGCCAATGCTAAGGGAGCAATCATATGGCTAAAATGAAACTGAATGGAGGTTCTCAAACACCATCTGCAGGCCTGCCTACTTGCTTAACTGTGTTTTTAAGCCTTTGATTTGAACTGTTGTGATTTTAAGGTTTTTATTGTTTTTAATTTGCTTTTAGTGCGTGCAAGTCACCTTGACTTAGCCTACCTTGCAGAAAAGGGTGCCAACAAATACAATAAGAAGCTGTTTTGCCAATTAACTCTGCAGGCTTTTAAAGGATCTTTGGGAGTCAATAGAAGAGGGGAAAGATATTTTTATTTGAACAGAATAGGAAAACCTCCTCCAACAGCAACAACAAAAAGCCCTCAAACAGTAAACCTTCTTACAATGAGAAATTACCCCAAAGGAGCAGTTCCCCCCACAAGACCTTCACCCGCATACACCAGCTCCAGCCTCAACAGAATTTGGTCAATCATTCTCTTCCCCCTGACCACATTGCCCTGTGCTATTTATACCTGCCTCAACCAGGTGGGCTGGATATCTCCACAGCTGCCACCGATGGCTCCTAATCAGGGCAATGAAGCCTCAGCTGGGCCACTTACCCTTGAAGGCAGGAGTGCTCCTGCAGGGACTCAAAGGAAGCTTTGGCTGCCTAAGGCCAAACCTACACCTCCTTGGTTTTCCTTCCACACTTTCTACCGCATTAGCATAGTAATAATAATTCTCATTATGCCAAGGACTGCTGCCGAACCACCTCACCTTCAGCACTCCTCTCACAATGCACTTTGATTCCACTCTTCTTCCCATTCTTCTGTGACTCAGCAAGGTAAGGCACTAACTCCCTTGCAGCCTGTCTCTTTGCTTATTGAATTAGGGTCATTCTTAGTTCAAAAGCACATGGATGTACGAGCCAGCCTCCTAACGTGCACCTATATAAGTACCCAGTGCTTTTTTCTTTTAAAAAAATGCTTAGGGGTACTGTCATTTCCCTCCTCATATTGAAATACTGCCCCTCAATTAGGCCAAACTTAGATTCACAAAATGTTTAGGGGTATGTGTACCCCTGCGAACCCCCCCCCCAAAAGAGCCCTGTAAGTACCCTCAGGAGAGGATCAAACAACTGGTAGGTTATCTGGCAACGTAAGAACTAATTTCCAAGTGCTATATTTAGATAACCTGCAGCTACGGTAGGTTCTTTATTTGGTGCTTCTTATCTCTAAAACTAGCCTTGCTAGTGAGCTTGTTGAATTTCTGACAGCATAGTGACAACAAGGGCTCAGCTGGATGATCAAGCCTCCAGAACTCTTGCTGTTGCATGCAAAGTGCCAGTAGCTTCATCCTGACCAAGGAAAGTGTGGATCGTGGCTACCGTATTAATGGTAAAAAGATTTGGGCTGGAGGACCCTAACTGTGGAGCTAACCCTGAGAGACAGACAGTGTTACATACTGTATCTTGGACACATACTAATGAGAGTATGTTCCATATAGTGTTGCCTCAGTTGTCAGGAATTCAGAGGCAAGAAATACAATGGAGTACAATAGCTACGGTAGAATGTGGTGGGAACAATGGCATTTCCCCCAACACATTGGAAGCTGTGTTGTACAGGATCAAGCTAATTGCCCATTTAGGCAGCAGTTTTCCAGGATCTTAGGTAGAAAGTCCCCTACAGCAGGCTTCCTCAACCTCGGCCCTCCAGATGTTTTTGGCCTACAACTCCCATGATCCCTAGGTAGCAGGACCAGTGGTCAGGGATGCTGGGAATTGTAGTCTCAAAACATCTGGAGGGCCGAGGTTGAGGAAGCCTGCCCTACAGACTCTTGTAGTGAGGGCTGCGGGGAATGTTGTATCCTTCAACAGAAGCACAACCTCAAAGGATGACATCTGGAATACACCAAAAGAGTAAACACCATGTCCTTGTTTTGCAAGCAACTGATTATCTGAATATAGGAAGTCTGGACAGCAGCATCCAGGCCCATTCAAATGGGTGGGCATTGCACAAGAGCAGGATTGTGGTCTTGTGCAGGCTCTGTTCATTCGAGAGATGTTTTCACAGGAGAAATCCTTGCCAGACTGTATTCCTTGATAAGCGGAAGGGAGTGGTGTCACTTGGAATTTTTCTTCTTCTACATCTTGGGCTGGTATACTGCTCCCTTCTCCACTGTTTCCCTAAGGACTTTCCCAGACAACCAGCTACTTGCAAAATAAGAGCAACATTTGTGCTCTTTTATGGTAAGGTATCCAAATGCCTTTCTTCAACTTTCCTTGAGATTATGGAATAGACCCATTTCTCCAGCACTTGGGACTGTCAATATTTTGTTGCTGGGGAAATACTGGTTTTTTGCTCCAGATACAGTGCATTTATTGTGTTTGCAATTCTTGTGTGCAATGTGACCGTGCAACTGTCCCTGGCACCTTTGGGAGGGTGCCTATGCTGTGAATGATTATTGAGGGGGGCACAATTCCACCACCTTGAAATGAAACATTGTGGCCCTTTCTTTTACTTGAATAAAAACAGAGGCATGATCCGACTGGAGCTGAAGTCCCGTTATTTTTGTAGGTGACTTAAGAATAGGGTGAAAGGTGGTGGGTTCCATGGGCATAGCCGGATTGATGGAGGACGCCCACCTGTCATCACCCTCTGTCTGGCTCAGCCGGTTTGCCAATTGCGTTGCTAGAATGCGCCACAACCTCATCCAAGTGATCCCAGCGAGCAATTCAATTTCAAATATTCTGATTATGTATACTTGTTATTTATTTATTTGATTTAGGTAGGGCAGCTGCCCCCCTGCCCCCCTGGCTACACGCATGATGGGCTCTCCCACCAGCCTCTCCCAACTTGGTGCCCCTGAGATGCCTTGGACTACGGGCATGATAAATGGTCAGGGATGATAGAAGCTGTAGCCCAAGAGGGCACCAGGCTGAAGTTGTTGTTGTTGTTGTTGTTGTTGTTGTCATCTATTGCATTTATATCCCATCTTTTTCCTCAAAGGAGCTCAAGGTGGCATACATTATTCTTCCCCTCCTCATTTAATCCCTGCAAGAACCCTATGAAGAACGTGAAGCAGAGGGGCAGTTGACTGGCCCCACTAGGTCTTGGGAAGGCTGGGACACTGACATGGACTTTTCATGACCTTGCCTTGAGAATTTGTTGGTGCATTCATTGGCTGACTGATATATTAATAATTTCTAACCCACCTTTTGGCAAAACCAGCTGGGAAATGGGGAACGACGACTCTCTTTCTTCGCAGCTTCCCCTCCTCTGGCAAGGTCTATAGGCCACTGTGGAGAGCCCGCCCCGCCCCCTTGTCACTTTCAGGCAGCGAGGTCCTGCTAAGCTAAGGCGCTTCTGCAGACTTCGGATGTGCGGAAGCCCCAAGAAGAGAGCATGTCAATCTCACGCCCTAGCTTTTGACAACAGAAGGAAACTTAGCAATGCTTCCTTTAGGACAGGAAAGGAAAAACGGGGCGCATTTAAGTCCCCTCCCCGCTCTGTTCTTTTTATTTATTTATTAAACGGAGCTTTACTGTTGTCTCCTTGGAGCAAACTAGGTACCCCCCTTTCTGGAGGTTGAGTGAGGGACTTTTCGATCGATGGTGGGGCAAAGGAAATGATGTGGTTCTTGCGGGGCGGGGGGAGGTGTTTGTGTCACCATTCGCAAGATCCTATGGATAAGCCCGAAGCCCTCCTTCCTTCCTTCCTGATCAAAGGGAGCGAGAGTACCGTATGTGCGCGTGTCAGTCACATTTTTTAAAAAACGAGATCTTCGGATAAACTGAAAATCTAAGCTCGCTACGGCGCACCACGCCCGTCCCTCTCCAAACCATTGTTGTCATTTAGTGAAGGAAGCCAACAGCTGGAGGAGAGATTTCCTGCCCTCTGCCCCCCCCTCCCGCGTATCGAGGAGGAAACGAAGAAAAACGCAGGCGAGGGGCTGGTCCAAAGACCTTGGCAGGGGGATCCCCCGACCCACCCACCCACCCAGGCCTACGAAGGGCAGGCAGCTGTCATCAGGAGGACCCCCGGACCCCGCCTTCCCCGCTCCTTTTTTTTTGATGAGGAAGCCTGGTGCTGGACTCAACAGCTCGCCTGCCTCCTCCACCCAGCCAAAGCCTTTGAGTTTCTGGAGAAAGCATCAGGGGACGCGGAAAAGGAAAGAGAAAAGGCAGCGCGTGTGCGCGCGCTGGTGTGTCACGTCACGGCCGCCTGGCACCCTCCTTCTCTCCTTCCCTCCCTCCTCCTTCTCAGACACCGCATAAAGAGCTGGCTGGCGTGTGCCGGAGGGGCACCGAGGGCCCACGTGACCGCCCCTCCCAGTCGGCATCCCCGGGGATCGGCACTTTGTTCAGGATGCTGCCGCTCGCCGCCCCCATTGTGGACTGAAGATCTTGGGCAAAGCCGACGCGGAGGGGGCTGGGCGAGAAAGGCCGGCTGGCTGCTGGAGGGAGGGGGCACCCTTCGCCGTCCCGACGGGGCGCTCGCCGGACTAAAAGGGGGACAGGGAAGCGGGTGGGGGGAGCGCCGGAGGGGTGGTGGTGCTGGGTGAGGGCTGGCGACGGATCTTCTATCCAAGGCAAAGGAGGGAGCCGAGGCGATGGGCGAAGCGCAGACCGCCTAGCAGGGTAAGTGGCTGACTTGGACGCGTGCGCCCAGCCCCGCGTGGATGGTTGTTTTGGGTGGGTGGGTGTCTGTGTGTGTGGTCCTTCGGGGTCCTCCAGGGGGCACATGCCGGGTTGCATGTGGCCCCGCGAGGGAACCCCTCTGTTGCTGTGTCCCTCGAAGGCCAGCAGGATGCTCTCCAGCCGAGGCATCCAGCCCAGCCCACGGCAGCTCCGCGGAGAGCCTGGCAAGGAGGGGCTGTGCCGGATCCTGGTACATTCTGTTCGGCGGCGCTTGCCAAGCGGACGAAGGTCCAGGCGGGCTGCTGCCTCCCAGCTGCTCCTCCGAGGGCAGGGTGTCTGCTCCGCGAGACGGTGACTCAGCCTAAGGTCAGCGATGGGTGGAAATTGGGCTGGGAGGGAGAGGAACCCCTGCTCTGCCCCGTCCAGACTGGCAGAACTTGAGAGCACGAGGACGAGGGCGACTAACTTCTGGAAGATTATGAGAATCGCAAACTCAGGCTGAGCTGTGGCTGGTGCCCGTCGGGGCTGGAGGGGCAAGAGGCAGGGAGACTAACTAGCAGCGAGACTAACTAGCTGGAGCCAATGACAGGACGAGCCAACTACGGTAATCCTCGCTTTGTCCTACCCCCTGCTGAGTCCGACAAGGGGACGGAGGCCGAGGAGGAGGAGGAGGAAGCAGCTGACAGGCTGGCAACCCCCGGACAGCCTGCAAGTTAGAAGACCGGCAAGGGAGGGGGTAGCTAATGGAGCAGTACACCAGCCGCCCAGATCAACCGGCATCCACTGCTGAGGATGCAATCCTAAAATATACGCAGGCTGCTGTAGAGCTGGACGGGACCCCAAGGGTCCTCTAACCCAACTCCTTGCAGTGCAGGAATCACAGCGAACCCCGCTGACGTGGGCACAAGCCCCACTGAATTTAGGAGGACTTCTTCCTGAGCAGGCTTCGTAAGGCTGCCCGCCCTATTATGATTAGACGCAGACAAGCTGCCTGTATGGGCTGCCCCCTACGAAACTCTGAGTGCTTTCCATCACCTGCGAATCCTCCTTGCCTCTGCCCCTTCTCTCCTGTGTGTATATGGCACTTTCCCCACTCTTGGCTACCCAGTGGTGTCACTCAACAATTTTATTTTGGGCTTGGGCTGCCACACAGGAAAAGCCACGTGGATGTGCAGGAGGGGAGGCTGAGCAGAGAGAAGCATGGGAGACATACCATAGTTCTGCTTCTGTCTTTGACGATTCCCCACCCACCTCTCATGCCAAGGGGGGTGCTGGGATTTACTAACTTGGGGTAAATGAAGACAGGACAGGATTTTACCAGTTATAGCTGCTTTTCCAGCAAAGGTCACTTGGGACATCACATTAGAACAAGTGGCACCAAGATGCTCAAGGTGGAGTACATAATTTTTCCCTTCCCAATTTTATCTTAACAACACCCCTGTGAGGTTGGTTAGGTTGGAAGATGGCAACTGGCCAGAGGTCACCCCAATGAGCTTCCTAGCTGAGCTGTGGATTTGAACCCTAGTCTCCTGGTGCAGGTCAGCATCTAGCCACTCTACTCTACTGTTTTTGCACTGCACCACACTGGCTCTGCTGCAGCTCTATACATAAAGCTTTTCGATCCAACAACAGGAAAGTCCAATGTGTCTGCAATGAATGCATGTGTCAGGAAGATGAACTCATAGCCAGGGATCTGAGACTGGCTGTACAGATTGTCACATATTGTGAGCTGTGCTATTAAGAAAGTTCCTCTTCACACAGCACATAGTTAAACTACTGGCTCTTGTAAGAGGCAGTAATGTGCACCAACTTGGGGAAAGAGGATTAGACAAACACGTGGAGGATATGTGACCACTAGCCACAATGTTCTACGCCTGCTGTCGGAGGGAGCAGTGCTTCTGAATACCAGTTGCCGGAAGCCACAGGAGGGGAGATTGCTCTTGTCCTCCATTCTTGCTTGGGGGTTTCCCATAATGGGCAGCTGGTTGGCCACTCTGAGAACAGAATGCTAGACTAGACGGGCCTTGGCCTGATCCAGCAGGCTCTCACATTATTATGTCATTTAGTCTCCTGCAATGTGAACAGCTGGATCATGTAGTTCTGCCCCACAAGGAGGTTTGTGAGTTCCAGAGGTTTCGGACTTCGCCCCATCTCACTTTGTGCAGAAATCCCTGCTCTTTGCACAATGCATGTGCAACAAAGATCTGTCACTGTTTATTTGTAACATCCAAAGCCCCTCCAGACAATGAGTTTCGTGTGCCAGTGTGGCATCCCCAGTCCTAAACACAGAGTGAGCTCAGCTTACAGCCTCCCTTACAGCTCTACAGGCCAAGAGGATATGAGCTTAAAGCTGGCTGATGTTCTCTCTGTGTGTGTGCATTGTCAGCGGCTCCTGAGCATGACACAGGGGAGAAGTCATTTCTGGTAATAGTCTACCAGGAAATAGGCCAAGTGGTCATTGGGCTGTGGGCGCTAAAGGGGAGGAAGGAGAGTCTGTGTAATCATCAAACGGTATTCCAATTCCTGAGGAAGCTGATAAATCATAAGGAACAAGTGTGGCTAACAATGAATGTGGCTCATTCTTCCTTTGGAAATCAGGCTCCCTGTGTTTTGTTTCAGTTTTGTTATGGTATGTGTGTGCGTGTGCTTTACTGCTAGTTTGCTCTGAGCTGGGTTAAGCGGCTTTAGCAAAAAATGTGGGTTGTTTTGTTGTTGTTGTTGTTACATGCATAACAGATACACACCATGCCTTTGATAACAAGCTGCTGTACAGACACACTAAGCAAGCGGCAGTCTGGTCTTCAGAAAATTCAAGGATCCGCATCTAGGAAGCACAGACAAAGAGAAGTAAAACAGCAGGGAGGAGGGGAGCAATGTTGTCCAAGGACCACCCAGCAGAGTACCAGGCGCTTTTTTTGCCTCTTCAAGCTGGCACAAACCCCTACATGCCTCCCCCCGCCCCCGGGACTAGGAAGACCCGAAGCTTAATCTTCCAAATCTTGATAATTCTTAACAGTGAGACACTTGAATTCATTATTATTAAAACGATCTCTCTTGTTTCTCCAAGCCTGCTATATTAATTATTTGGATTGCTGGTGACATTGTTGCTGTAAGTCGTCCGGAGCCTGCTGGCATAGGGTTGGCAATAGATAAATGATGACATGGCTCTCCTTTTTTGAAAAAGGGCCAGGAGGTTTATTTGCTCACATTTGCCTAGCCGGGTGAAGCCTTGAAAAGCACAGCAGATGCAACACAAAAACCCTTGTTTGTTGAGTGGCAGGCTGGAGGTGGCAACAGCTTGGCACAGCTCCCTAAAGGGAGTGCCCCCTTCCTGCTGCCATGGCTCTTTGGCGTATATCACTCCTGCCATGCTTGGCTTTTAGCTTGTTTCTGAGCAGATCTGCCTGCTATAGTTTCATCCCAGCGGTCACCTGGGCTTGTTTTGGAACATTCGCTTGGGGAGAAAGGAGAATATTGGGAGATTAATTTTCGGGAAGTTCAGATGCATATTGAATAGGCTGGTTCTATGTCAGTTGCATCGGGAAGCTGAATTCCAAGCTCAGCATTTTCATTTCTCAGCTGGGCAAACAGAGGCTTGGAATCCTCCCTTTGCCTTCTCAAAGCTGGGCTTTCCACCATGCCACTGCCAGTAGGAAACCTTGGCAACGCTGCTCTTTGGATCCTTTGGGTACACCTGTTCTATTGAGGGGAATGTTGAGAATGGCCATCTCGGGTTACAACCAGAATGAGGAAGACCAAGCCACTGATGGCACTGCAGGGGTGATGCTCACAGACATCAAGAGGGTTAAGTCACATGCCCAAATTGGCATGTAAAATGTTGAGTGAGTAGGCTGGGGTTGGAGCTGGCCATTGTGTCAGAGCAGCTTTGCTGTATCCCCAGCTCACAGCTTGGCTTGCATTGCACGGGGTCAGGGCTGCCATGCCTCTCCTGTAACCTTTGAGATGGGGCAGAGTGATCTGAGCCTCTGCAGCGCTCTTCCACTTAACTCACATCCGGGCTTGTTGGCTTGGTCGTGAATTTGTGCAATAGTAAACAGGAAACGGGACACAGGTGGCGCTGTGGGTTAAACCACAGAGCCTAGGGCTTGCCACTCAGAAGGTCGGCGGTTCAAATCCCCGCTACGGGGTGAGCTCCCATTGCTTGGTCCCAGCTTCTGCCAACCTAGCAGTTCGAAAGCACGTCAAAGTGCAAGTAGATAAATACGTACCGCTCCGGCGGGAAGGTAAACAGCATTTTCGTGCGCTGCTCTGGTTCGCCAGAAGCGGCTTTGTCATGCTGGCCACATGACCTGGAAGCTGTATGCCAGCTCCCTCAGCCAATAACCCGAGATGAGCGCCACAACCCCAGAGTCGGTCACGACTGGACCTAATAGTCAGGGGTCCCTTTACCTTTACCCTTTAAACGGGAAAAGGTCTAAATGGTGCAAACAAACGTTTGAGAAAGGATCTCTAGATGTTTTGAACCTGAGCGATAGAGCTCCTAATTCTCAGGCAGAAGATCCCAGGTTCAATCACCAGCATCTTCAGGTTGGGTCAGGAATGTCCCCTGTCCCTGGAATGTCCCTGGAAAACCAGTGTCAGTCAGTGGAGACAAAAATGGTCAGACTCAGTATAAGGCAAGTAGAAACCCACCCAACTCTGCTAAGATTAAGGCATAGATGGTGAAGAATGTTGCAGGAAGCTTTTCCCACTCTGGTGGGGGAGATGTAGCCAGAGTGGGGAAACTGGCTGATTCAGCTCAGAGGAAAGATCAGCATTTGCTGCCCCAAGAGCTGCTTTCTCCGCTATCGATTATCCTGCACTGGAGGCCTCAAAAGGTAAGCAAGCTCATTAGGCCTGCCTAAGCAACATGGAAAGAGGCTGTCTGTTTTAAGTTGGCAAAAATCAGAGGCAGATTCCTGGAAGAGGACCCTGAGAAAGCTAAATGATGTTCCATATTGGACCAGCTCATCAGCCAAGACTTTCTAGCTCTTATTTTAGCCTGGGGCATTGATTCCCAAATGAGGAGTCTGGCCCCATCAGGCTATCATGGGACACTGTCAGCAATTAGTGCCCGAAATGATGGAGGATAATAGGCTAAATGAGGAGGGAAGTGATGTATTGGCAAGAAGGGAATGTTGAACAGGTGGAGTCCTCAGTACAGTTAAACATTTTAGTAGCAATGGAAAATTTGTTCTATGGAATCCGTAAGGTTGGAGAATCTCTGCTGTAGTGCCGCACACTCTGTTTAGAAGACCTTCAAGCTGGTGATGTCTTGCTTTCTACTGCCCACTTCCAAGACCAGACCCAGGGGGAGGGAATGGCAGTCCGATTGTATGTCACAAGTTGGCTATTACAGTCTAGGCAGAAGTTGGTTCTACTGCCTGAAGCTAACATGAAGACAAAAAACAGGTATAAACAGGGAACTCCTGGATGCCAACATCCAGGTTTGGGGCAAGTACTCTCTGGTGAGAGAACCCCAGCAGATATTTTAAATCACAAAACATGCAGCAAAGTAAAGTGTGGAAATATAGGCTGTTAGACCTTTAAAATATGCCCTTGTAAGTTCCTTCCAAGGTTCCCCTTTCCCCCAGGCATTGAAAAAGACAACACGTTTGGTAAGTTAAAAATGGTTTACTTACAAACTCTCCAAAGGTCAGATTCATACAACCTTCAGAAAATGCAGACAGTCAAACTAGTAGTGAAAGTTCCTAAATTAGTATAGAAACTCAAGAGAGGCTTGTTAGAGCCATGTGGTCTGAGCTTAGAGCAACCAGCTCAGACCTCTTCACACACTGAGCTTCTCAGGTAGACTGGAGTACAAAAATAGGCTTGAGTACCTTCCTCCCAAGGTGATGGAGTGACTTTATGGCATTAACCCCTTCCTGCAACAAATAAACTTAAGCCTGTTGGGCCTATGAGGCTGGTTATCCTCACAGATCTCAGGGGTCACGTGTGAGTGTTTCCAAAAACACATACAGTATAATTAAAAAATTAAAAGTAATGAAATTTCAATCCATATGAAAAGTCAAATAAAATTATTGGTTTTAAAGGGGATTTTTAAGTTAGCTAAAAAAGGTGGTGTTGGTTTAAAAAGGTTGAGAAACACTGCTGTAGATAATGAGCTAGATGGACTTTTGGTCTAACTGTATATAAAGCAGCTTCCTGTGTAAAGAGCTAGGGAAAAGGCTGAACTCAAACCTACTCCAGTTGAGATTGTTCCGCTTGGAAGGTGTCCCATAGGAGAAGCCAGGTGCCTGGGTGGGATCTTTGTTTACAGCTGACATCAAAGCCTGATGTGTGGCAGGAATCTCTGCCATGGAACCGATTCAGGATATCCTGGGCTTGGCCGTAACAAAAACAGCACCAGACCGACCCAGAGTGTTGCTCTAATAGCTACCGGGGCCCTTGCCCTCTTGTCTGATCTGCAGGCCCTGGCTGCAGGAGATAGGCTTATAAATAGACTGCAGAGATCCCGTATTTTTCCTGTTGAACAACAGCCACCCCTACTGTGGTCAGCAAGGCAGGAAAAAGGTGTTTCCTCATGGCAAGGTCTGCAGTGGGACCTGATGGGGCCTCTCTCTGGGTGCCAGATGGAGCAAGATAAGTGCAGTATAGGGAGATGAGGTTTCAGCCACAAACTCCCCAGCATCTGCTGGCTTTGGCACTTTGTCACCGAGTCCTGTGGGACAGCCAGAGCCTCTGCTTCCCCAAGAAGTAAGTGCCTGAGACCAGATATCTCCTGTCTGCCCTTGGGCCAAACAAGACTTCCCATCCCAGATGGCCCCGGCATCTGCCTGCTGTATCCATACGGTGTTGCTTATTGGCCTACAGGCTGCCGGGAAGAGCACTGCAGCCGACTCCTGGTAAGCAACTTGGTAAGACACACAGATGTTCGCCCTGCCTCCTCTTTGCTTTGTCATCTGCTGCGGGCATTTTTTATTCATGGGCACAGAGGCAGCTTCCTTATATACAGAGTCAAGATGGTTTGGTCCATCTAGGATCATTTAGAGATGAATGAGCAGTGGCTCTTCAGGAAAAGAAAGTTCCCAGCCCTATCTGGAGATGCTGGGGATTGAACCTGGGGCCCTTTGCATGCAAGGCACAGGCTCCACCACTCTGCTATGGCCCTTCACAGATCCAACAGGGTGTCTCAGGTATTTCTTCACTCACCCCTGAGCCAGAGAACAGCCATAAGCGCTGAATAAAGGCAGCTTTTAAAAGTCATCCTCCTTGTTCCAGTGTGGTGTAGTGGTTAAGAGCAGTGGACTTGTAATCTGGTGAACCGGGTTCGCTTCCCCGCTCCTCCACATGCAGCTGCTGGGTGACCTTGGGCTAGTCACACTTCTCTGTAGTCTCTCAGCCTCACTCACCTCACAGAGTGTTTGTTGTGGGGGAGGAAGGGAAAGGAGAATGTTAGCCGCTTTGCGACTCCTTAGGGTGGTGATAAAGCGGGACATCAAATCCAAACTCTTCTTCCATGAGAGATGAGTGTTTCTTTTTAAAAAATTATATAAAAAGCCAATTTAATAAATCATTCCCAATTTTTGCTCCATGTAGATTTAGTTGTTGTTTCTTCTTCATGGAGTTGGTGTTGCTCTTTGTGGGGTGGGGGAAGCCCTGTCACTTTATTTTAGCAACTGCTTAAAGTAGGAAAGAGGCACACCAGGAGTGTTTGGATGTGGGTAGTTGCTGGGAGCTCCCCTGCATGGTTATCTCTGCTTGGTAAGTCTGCTTTTAATTATGACAATGCCTTAAAAGAGGCACACGTGTTGAAGGAATTACTGTCAAGAGTCCTGTGGTATCAGGAGGCAGCACTTTTGTTGTTGTTGCAGGGGATTTTGTGGATCCAAGCCTCACCTTGTCAGATGCAATAAATACCGTATTGGCCCGAATATAAGCTACACCTTTAAAATTCATGGGAGGGGGGAGACAATAACTTGATATAAGCTGCTCCCTTAAAATTCCACAGACACTCAAACCTGTTCCATGTCTGTTTCAGCAGCAATATTGTAAAAGCCTATTTTTGTAAGGTCATGATTTTAAGCCACACTTTAACCCCAGAGTCATTTGCGATTGGACTTAACTATCAGGGGTCATTTACCTTTACCTTTTAACTTTTCACGGTCAGAATTTGGAAAAAAAGTGAGGCCAATACATTAACTGGAGAAATACACACACACACACACACACACACACACACACACACACACACACACCTTCATCTTCTCCACCTTATTATCCACATACTTTTACATAAACACACACACCTATCCAGTAGCTGTGATGAATGAAATGAAGTGGCTGATCCTGTAAGAGTCATGAAAAAGGAAACATGACAAATTAGGATTCAAATAAGTTTTCAGCATTGGAAATTCAAGGACACCTTTGTTTAAGTTTCTGTTATCTTATTTAGCTTTGCTGTGTGTATGGGCAGTGGTGAATTTTGGGCTTAAAAACAAACAACAACTCTACAGATCACACCTGTTATAATCTGTCCTGTGCAGAAGTGTTGGTTGCAATCCTGACAACAACATCTGCTTGAAAAGAAGCAATTCCTACTGAGTCCAGTGGGACTTACTCCCAGGTAAGTGGAGTTAGGAGTGCAAACTAAGGCATCATGCCACCCACAGCCATTTTCCTAAATGGATTTTACTTAAATGTAGAGAAAAGTATGTACTCCACACAGACTTGCTGTCTGTTCCTTATTACAAGGAATGGTTCCGTGTAAGGGAATCTATAATTTGCTGGACACACTACATAATGCATAAAGCTAATTTAAAACATTTCCGTGCCAGTATATTCTAAAACAGTGTTTGGCATACATTGTTATGTGCATCAGCCTACTCCAAGCTGGTGCCCTCTAGGACCACAACTTCCATCAGCTCCAGCCAGAATGGTCAGTGGGCATGAATGACGGGGTGTCCAGGCAAGCAACACCTGTGGATTATCTGGTTGCTGGGTTGAGATGAGAATCTGAAGCTATTGCCTGAGGAATCCTGGCTAAGTCTGGTGGTCAAAGGCAGAATTTCTTTTCCTTTTTTTTGCCAAATCATTTTTATTGATTTTCCAAATTTTAATTAATCAACCACAATTAAAACAAATTTAATACAATTTTCCCCCAAAATTGGCTTTTGTCAATGTGTCCATAATTTCCTCTTGCTGCTGCATTGTTTTCCCACATTCTATTCCCAATAGTTCACATTTTATTCACTATAATTAACTAGATATAGATATAGAGACCTTAAACACCAGCTATCCACCCGCTGAGGCAAATGCAGAATTTCCATGTTTCAAACCCAAGCAGCTCCTGCTATCTGGAGATCCACTGCAATATTTCCTTTTGACTTTGCTTCTCTTGCCAGAGAGTCGCAAGAGCTGGCTGAATGGCAGGAGGAAGCCTATCTCATTTCACTGACGGGGCATTATCTCACAGAATGATTACTATGACATGGCGGCTTCTTTAATGTATTTACATTAATCAAAAACCAGGCTAATTTGAATGTGTGAATGTAGGCTACAGTACTGTATACCCAAAGCCTTTGTCTGTAGCTTCCCTGCAATTCCTAAGAGGAGCCAGCAGGCGGAGCAAGTAACTCACTTTAAATCCAAGCCCAGCCCTTCCCTTTCCTCCCCAAGTTTACATACAATTCAGCTGAGCATCTCTTTCAGCCAGTTGCCTCCCTCAGCAGGTAGTGAATTAAATGCAGCCGGTTGAGAGATTAGGGAGGTGGCTCCGAGATCGGCGGAATCTCCCGGGACTCGGCAAGAGAGCTGGATCAATGGCTGATACACTGGAGCTAGCATAATCATGCATATTTTTTGAAAAGCGATGGAAATGCTCTGGGTGAGCCAGACAAGGTAGGGAGCAGCTGGGTAACTTAGCAACAGAGACCCTGCACTGACCATTTTCACCAAGTATGCTGTCTGAGCCCAAATTTCCGAGAGGATGAGGAAGTCCTATGATGTGGGTGGGCCCTACTTGCTCCTGCCAGTCATCAACATAAAGCTGGCTCATCCACTGGTCACCAGTTTAACCCAGTGGAGGGAATCACTGGTTCATCACATGCTGGTTCATCACATGCTGAGCACACAGGCGACCTGGTTTTAGTTTTACTCTTTTTGCATTTATATCCTACCTTTTTCTCCAGGGATGTCAAGGTAGTGTCCATGGCTTCCTCCCTCCACATATAATCCCCACAACAACCCTGTGAGGTAGGTTAGGCAGAGAGGCAATGACTAGCACCCAAAGTCACCTGGTGAGCTTCATGGCCAAGTGGGAATTTGAACCCTGGTCTCCCAGGTCCGAGTCCGACACTCTAACCACTACACCACGCTGGTTCAATTGGTGGCATCTCTAGATAGGGCATGGAAAGATTCCTGTCTGAGTTGCTGCTGGGCAGGACTGAGCTAAATAGGCCAATTGACTGCTCTCAGCATAAGGCAACTTCTTACGCATCTAAGACTGGATTCAGACAGCCGTGTTTTTGCCCAAAGCATTGACTGGCGGCTAGCAAGTGGCAGGTGGAAATACCTGGCGCTTAGGTTGTCGAATGAGTATTTTGAGAAATAGACTCCATAGATATTGCTCACAGAGTACACTAGTTTTTCATAGCTCATCCCACCAGAAAGCAGATGTTGGTTCACTCTACAACAGGCATCCCCAAACTGTGGCCCTCCAGATGTTTTGGCCTACAACTCCCATGATCCCTAGCTAACGGGACCAGTGGTTGGGGAAGATGGGAATTGTAGTCCAAAACATCTGGAGGGCCGAAGTTTGGGGATGCCTGCTCTACAATTCTATGTAATTTTTTCCCTGAGAGTGAATCCCATTAAGTTCACTGAGACAGGCTTCCAAATAAGAATTCCATTGCATGTTTCTAACATTGAATGGTTGGGCTGCATTGCTGACCATGGAAAGAAAGTCCTATGCAGAATTAGGCATACTTATCTCCATGGATTTCAACTGGTTCCAGCACCTTCAGCCCCAACCCTGCATAGTTAGAAGGCTACAACCTTATTCTCAGTTACTGGGACATACAGCATGTCTGAGTAAACATGTATGTTGCACACAGTCAGGCTGTAAATCTAATTTCAAGGGGATTTAAGCAAATCCTCTGAATTGTTCCCTGTGAGCTTTTCAGAAAACACAGGTGTAACTCTTTGGGGAAGTATATTTCAAATCCTCCTAGGGACAACTGTAAGAAATACTCGCAATTGATTTTGCAGTTCAGTGCATGTCCAGGGTTCAAGTTCAGTTCATATAGAAGGATTTTTCGTGTAAACTGATAGGCTAGGCTAAGTTTTATCTGTGTTAAATGAATGATGATTTCATTCTATGATTTCATTGCACTGCACAATGTAAAAACAGCTCTCTTTCTTAGGAGCAGTCTTGCAAGCTGTGTTTAAGCAAACGTAGTTTGAGAGCGGCATTTTAAAAAGGAATGCTAGGCAGACAGGCAGGCAACCAGGAAATTGAAACATTCTTTTCTTCATCCAGAGGCAGGAGAGTTGCATACTGAGCATGATCCATTCTGGCTTGTCTGGAGGTAGATGATGCTTAAAAGCAAATTCCCCTAAAGTAAGGATGAGCTTTCCCCCAACACAATGCATAAAACAGGCTTCAGGAACTGTGGTGGGGGGTAATAATAATAATAATAATAATAATGGTAATAATGGTAATAATAATAACTTTATTTATATGTCACCCATCTGACTAGATTGCCCCAGCCACTCTGGGCAGCTTCCAACAGTTTAAATAACTCTGTCCTCTCTTCACTTTTGCTAAATCCTTGGTAGTACCATTATCACAGTATACAAGACATTGCAGAATCCCTGTTTGACCCCCTTGCAGTGAAATCAAATGGCTCAGGTACATCTCAGTTTCTGTAAAAACCAGGGATGGGGAACCTGTGGTTCTCCAGATATTGCAGGACTACAACTCCCATCATCCCTGAACATTAGTCACATTAGTTGGGGCTGATGGGAGTTGTAGTCCCCCTCCAAAAAAAAATTCTGACAGGCATTAGATTGAGGGAGGTGATGTGATTGGTTGCTTCAGAAAATGTCTTCCCTCCTTGGAGGAATGCATGCAACCGCAGTGCAGAAATGTTTGAAATGGCTTTGCCTAGACCAGCTGGATTGCATGGGATGAACTGTCAAGTAGGGTTGATAGCTGCAGTCTAGAGATGGATGCTCTTTGCATTCCTCAGTGAAACCAGAGAGTCAGCACCTGCTGCTTCAACTTCACGTTTGACTTGGTCCTTTCAATCTACACCCTACCCACTGTTGTTGCCCCACAACTGAAGAAAGCCCTAGGGAAGGATGTGAGACTGGGACCGTGCCTGCAGCTGAATGAGGGAGCAGAATAGATGGAATTCCTTGAGGCGACAAGTGTAGCATTGGGGGCAGGTGCCCAGGGGGACTAGTAGGATGGAAAGCCCAACAGTAGGTGGAGGCAGAGCCAAGGACAGGCAGAACCAACTCAGGCTAGTTTTGCCCCCCTCCTCCTCCATGCCAAGCTATACAAGGATAGCACAGAGACTAAAGAGGAGGAAGCTGACAGCCAAGACTGGATATAAGCAAGAAAATAGGCAGGGGGAGGATGGTGAGGCCCATTTGCCCTAATAGATGAGCCACCGTGGAAGTGGAAGAATATCCTTCCAAATGTTAACTTTCTATGCAAAGAGAAAGCTAGCATGTTGTAAGCCAGCCCCTTTGCTTGTCATGGTAGTTTTCTGTTTTCAGGGAATTATTAACATAGGGAAGAGCATTTTAAAGGCGATCTTCTACTTGCTGTGAAGCTGCCTGTTTCGGCCATCTCATTCTGCTGCACATGTGGTTTGAGCCTAAGAGAGAAGGAGTGAAGGCCTCTGGGTTAGGGTATGGCCTAAAGCAGGGACGGGGGACCCATGGCCCTCCAGATGTTGAGGGACTCCAACCTCTCTGAGCCCCAGCCAGTAGGAATGATGGAAGTAGGAATCAGACCCTGTTTGGAGGGGCTGCAGTTTCCTAGAGCTAGAAGGGCAAGGAAAGCTGGAGCCTATATATTTGGTTGGAAAGATCTGGCTGCATCTTTGACTACGGGTCTCCAGTAGCGAATGATAGTGTGCATTGCTTCAAAATTAAACCTTGCTGTGTTTAATGAAGCCGATTCCCTAATAAGTGCATTGGGAAATGCAGCCTTAACATGGTATGACAAGAACAGGAGTGCCCTTCCAACAGCAATGCAACACATCCATCTTTTCAGGCAGTACTTGGCTAGTTCACTAGCATGACCAGATGAAAAAGGAAATGCGCTTTTCATTTCTGCAAGACAAACTGCACCTGTTGGATTTCCCTCTTCTACACAACTCTGAAATGGGCACAAGTCATTTCCTCTTTTTCACCTGGTCGCCCTTGCAGCTCTCTTAAAACTCTGGGTGCTCTTTCTTTTGTATTCCAATTAAAAAAAAACCACCATACTGTATCTCATTATCTCATTAAACTCAGAAACATGTAAATAATATATAGCTCCGGGTGCTTTGACATGAGATGAGACAGCTCTATAGCTCATTTTCAATGAAAGCCAGCATTTGTGTTTGAAGTCTGGGGAGTGAGAGGGGAGCTGGTTGTTTTCTGAAGATGTCAGACAGGGCCTGGAGTTACCTAGAAGGATGTGCCAAGTAATGGTTCCCCTTGCTTTCCCTGTTCAAGTCATAGGAACCTGCAGTGAACTGTTTTGTCAAGGGCTGATATGCAGGTATTATTTGCAGAAGGAAATTACAGCAAGGAAATAATAAATACTATATAGTGCATTGAAAACCATGCAAATGCAATATATTTGCACATACCAGCTGAAGGAGGCAGTAGAATTTACATGGAGAATAAATGCCCACTAGAACTGAGTAAGCTGAGGGACTGTAGCCATGGAACTATTAGGGAGGTGGACAGGCTCGTCAACTAACTCCTAGGTCCTGACCACTGGAAGACCTCCCAAAATTGGGGTGATCAGATGAGACCGAGGAAAGGGCTCCAAAACTTTTGCTGTTGTCCAGAAGAGAGAATTTCAACATGATGGGGCTACTCTTAAACAAGCATAGATACTTAAAAAAATTACAACAGACCCAAACAGCTGCTGTTCTGAAAAGCAAGTGAAATTAATTCCTTTCTGACTTTAGTGTGTATGTGAAATGTGGAGGCGCAAGCAGGAAGGAAGGAACTCTGATGAGATGGAAGAATGGAGCAGTGGGGTTGCATAAAATGGGGTTGGGGGCCACAGGTGGATCCCCCTATATCCCATAAGTATACAGAAAATACTTGTTTGTAGATACCAGGCTAGCAAAATGTGGAGCTTTACATATTTTTATTTTTTCATTTTGTTTAAAGGAAGCCAGCACTGTCCCCAGCAGATGGCAGCACCATTTTAGAATAAATCCCCTGCAGGACAAATCTCTCTCTGAACTGCAGTAACAAAGCATCTGTGTGAGGGAGCCTTCTGTTTTCAAACGCCAGGACTTGTGAGCTTTCGATTCTTCTGGTGGTCCTTTATGCACTCGGCAAAAGCTTTCCGAAAAGTCGGGAATGCAAACACCCTTTAACTGCATTGCCAACATAATTAGCTGAGCTTGAATCCGGCGAGACAGAGGCACTGTCAGCAAGCAGTTCCTGTGTCTGAGAAATTGGTCAGGTGAGTTGCGTCCCCAGGAAGGGGTTGCACTCCCCTGAAGAGGCAGGCAGGCAGGCAGGCAGTCTGAGGGGACTTCTGGACCCTCAGCTCTGTCACTGGTATGGAAGCACCTTTTGCCAGCTATGCCTGCTAAGAGAGCTACAATTGTTCCTGGACTGGGAGAGACTGAGCACAGTAGTTCAGGCATTGGTGACTTCCGGACTGGGTTCCTGCAAAGCACTCTTTGTGGGGATTTCCTTGCAGTTGATCTGTAGTTGGTGCAGAATGATGTCTGCAGCACGGTTTGCTGACAGAAACGAGACCTGTCAGCATATAACACCTCTGCTCAGAGAATTGCACAGCTTGCCAATTGGTTTACCAGGCCAAGGTTTTGCTGTTGGTAGATAAATCCCTTAACAGCTTGCGACCAGTTTGCTCATGGGATCCCCCTTACCCCCAAAGTGCCCACTCAGCCACTTTGATCTGTGGAAGGGCAGGTGCAACAGGATACTTGCTCTACACTTGTAACAAACCACTCTTTCAGTGGGGCAGCAATTATACTTTGGAACTCCCTGTCTATTGAAATAAGACAAGGCAGGTGCCTTTGCTGAATTCTTTTCAGCATCTACTTAATATTTTTTTTTAGCTTAGGCAAGCCTATCAGAACATGTAGATGTTGACATGTTTTACTCTCTTTTTAGTTTGCTGCTCATTTTAATTATTTTTTAATGATTATTTGTGCTCCCGTTGCTATTTGGGTGGCCCCACATGATTCTACATTTAAACACTTTTTGCACCTGCAAGTTTTCAGCTGGTCACACTGCTTCATTTCCAATCAGTGCATATCATGTGACTGCTGAAATCCCACCATGTTTCAGACCACAAACGTTCTGGGCTTTTTGTGTGTGTCCTGCTTTTGTTCTGTACAGCCCCTCCAGACAGCAATAGTTGTGATAGCATTGGGGGAAGCATCACACTACAAATGCATTATTATTGTGTCAAACAAACATTGCTGAATAAAGCACCATTCTGGAGGGGCCCTTAGTTGCATGTCAATTTCCAAATATTCCAATTTAAGGTTCAGGGAAGCTCAGCATTTCTGACACTTAGGATGCAACCGATTTGGAGGCAGAGTGGTTCTGAAACACTCTGGAGGTTGCTTTTTCAGTTTCTTTTCTTTTTTTCTTCATGAAAAATATATTTAAGCTGCTTGACTATTCTGATTTTTTAAACAAACAAACCCTGCTTATAAAACTGCATGCAATATAGAAAACAAAATATTGACAGAAGGGCTTGTAAATGTCACCAAGCATGCACACACCAGGTCAGTTATGCTTGATCTACTTCTGGTCCTTTAATAATTCACATGTCCTCATAAAATGCCCGCTGTGTTTTTCTGAGACCATGGCCTGCTATGCTTTCAGATTTCCCCAGGAAAAGAGAGTTAGAGCCATCTTACATTGCAGGCTCGCTCTGCACATACTGTATATGAACACAGTCAAACCGATCCTGAATTAATTCTCTCAGGCTTAGCTTGTAACTTACTCCTGCCAAGTAGTAGGGAAGATTTTTATACACCTGGATGTTCATTTTGAGGGCTGGGCTATGGGGCCAGCCTTGGCTGCACCGCTATATACTATATACACTATATATGCTGATCCCCTTTCCCTGGAGATGCCAGAAACTGAACTCAGGACTTTCTGCATACAAGCAAGCAAATAATTTGCTCTTGCCACTGAACTGTGAACCCTTGCCCATTATGCAATTTTCCCAAGGCATCACAGAAAATGTGTTAATCTCAGAGGGAGATGGTCATTGTTACTTGCAGGACAGCAGCCAGCAGGCAGTGTGCCTTCCTTGCTGTGATAACCCTTCTAAAGCAAAGCCAGTAGGAGGTTCCTTTCTCTTGCTGATCCTTAACCCTCTTCACCATATGTATCCCAAAGCATGGAGCAACTTTACCCTTGAATTCCTTGAGCAGCCTTTATAAATTAATCTGCTCAATTCAACAGGACTAATTCTACCAAAACCCAAATCAAAGTGCTAGAGTAAGCCACCTCTTCAATGCTGCTAGCAAATTCCTCGGTCACCTCGTAGGTCATTTCAACTTTCAAATGTCTACATCAATCGAAAAGCGAGAGTTTCCTTCCTGTCTGAATGTTGCTGATGTTGACTCCCTCCTATTGCCTCTTGCTTAGTCTCTGTCTGCAAGGTCAAAACACCTTGATGTATCAGCTGTATCTTGGGTTGCCTAGGAGCACAATGACCCTTATTGTAGCATTGATATCTATGACTGTCTCTACCCAGCAAATTTGTACAGGTCCTCATTAAATCACCTTTAGACTTCCTGCTCCATAAAGTAAAGCAGATTAGCTACCTTCAGCACTTCACAACAGGTTGAGGGTTTTTGGGTTTTTTTGGCACCTGAATTGATTGTCTAGAAGATTTTCTCTGAAATGCCTCTCCTTGCTCAGCAACCACTTTATAATGAATGGATTCCAGAACTGAAAAATGACAATTGAGTAGTGATCTTACTGGCGGTTCAGAAAGCAGTAGCTAGTCCTGGTCACACATAATTCTTTAGCATCTTGTTCAAAATTATGCACCCCACTTGCTAACTATGAACAGGATCTGTATACTAGGCTAATCATGTAATCACTAGCAACTTTGTACCTGGCATTGCGCAGGAATTCTAAGAATAAAAATAATTTTAAAAATCAATTCAATTTTAAAAGGTTCAGTCCACCATCTTATTTCAAAATGGTGTCCAATTGTATCCAAACATAGATGAAAAACCTGCTCCTTGATGTCAGGAATCATAATACAGGATTTGGTTAAAATCAGTGCAGTTTTGAAAGATCAAGGGTTGTATCCAACAAACTTCTACTCCGAGTACACACATTGAAATAAATGAGCCTAAAATAGGCACACTGATTAATTCCAGTGTTGAGCACCATCATCGCTGATAGAGTTCAGTAACATTGGGAGGGTGGTTGCCTTAGTGTCTGTTCTTATTACCAGCACTGCATTCCACAATGACAGCATAGCTGCCAAGTTTTCCCTTTTCTCGCGAGGAAGCCTATTCAGCATAAGGGAAAATCCCTTAAAAAAAGGGATAACTTGGCAGCTATGAATGACAGAGTTCAGTGTCTTGAGAATCAATCCCTCCCCACCAACCACCCAAAAACCAAACCCAAAGCAAAGTTCCAGTTGTTTGAAGATGTTAATCAAAGGTGTGTGGCTGTTGCTGGTAAAGTCTCAAAATATAGACTATGCCATATGGGGGAAGGCAGGGCATCACTGCATGTCTCTCTATGAAAAGCAGCATTGTGCAAATGTATTTGATTTGCCTGGCATATGAGTTTCTGCTTATGACCCTCTCTCCCTCTGGCAGTGTTAAGTGCAGGGCATGCACATCGGGTAGATGAGAGCCTGCAGAATATGAGGCAATGTTATCCTAACCCCTATCACTGTGGTTTGGGGGATTTTTTTATCTACTCCAGAGCTTTTCAACTCCCCTTTCAGGATCCATGTTGACCTCCTTTTGACTTCCTTCTCTAGCTGCTGAGGACAAAGGCACCCTGGGCCTGACTCTTCCATAATTGGTCTTCTTCAGGCCTTGGTGAGACCTTTATCAAGACTGCCAAGATGTGTCATCTTGGATTAAAAGGGATGCTGGTGCATGGCTGAGGTCTCTCTCTGTGCTCAGGAAGAAGCACTAATCTATAACATTTCCTCCTCCCCCCCTGCACTGCCCCCAGGGTCTCTGCTTCCTCAAGAGACACTTTGAGAAGCCTTCATTCCTTGCTTGGTAAAACCTATGACACTCTGAATCTCTGACCTTTTCTTATCAAAGTATTCAGCAGCCCACTGAAAAGTCTAATTTCCACTTGCTGTTGCCTTTTCTCTGGCCTTGGTCTTCATTGTCCAAAGGCTCCCTTTCTGCAGGCTTCCCCCCCCCCCTGTGCCTTACAATCTGTCCACAGCTCATTGAAGCCTTTATCCTTCAGGCATGCATGCATGCACAGCACCAACCCAAGCTGAAGGCCACAAAAGTTAATTTGAGCAGGGAACGCTGCATTTCAGCCAGAGAGAGCAACTAGGGGCTGGCATTAATGGCTTTGAAATGATGGATCACCACTTTGGAAATGTAGGAAGGGAGAGCAAACAGGAGGAGGAGTTGCGCTCTACTGGCACGGACGCTGCAGAGCGGGGGGGGGGGGAGAGACCAATTCTTTTTTCTACCCTCGGTAAAATGAGGGTCTTCAAAGCAGATCCACACCTTGCGGGGGCTCAGGGATTTCTGAGAGGAACACAGGAAACTGAATATACCAGGCAACGTGGTCTAGGATCTTCTTCTCTGGCTGACAGTGTATCTCCAGGGCCTCAGCAGGCAGAGGGTCTTCAGCATCACTGGCTAACCAGGCCTTTTGTTTTCGTTTGCAACTAAAAAGTGCCCTAAAAAGTGTTTTTTCCCCCCAAGGCTGCAATCTTGTGCAGGTCACATGACTCATGTGGGAGTGCATCCCTGGAAGATGGCATCCTAGTTTCCCCCCATGTGGCATTGGAGGGTATGCAAAATCAATCAATCAATCAATCAATCAGGTTCACTGTTGCTAGTTGCTGTTCCTACCCACCAGTCAGGCAGCATTACACAATGTTTCCAGTTAACAAGGAACAGAAAGACTTTGCAGAAATGTCAGTGGCTGGTGGGGCCAAGATCTTAACGGCTTTGCCTAGGGTGCTGCTGCTGCTCTTCTTCTTCCTGGAACGGCAGTGCAAGAGCCCATTTGCACAGCAGCAACGGACATGTCTTAAGTGTATTCCATGGGATGAAACTGGCTCCAGGCCAAGAATTCTGATTTATGTGGTTTAAGAATCGCAGTCGCTGTTGTGCCTCCTTTCCACTCTTAGTGCCTGCATTATTAAAAGAACACAGAAACACTGAAAACTGTCCAGGGGAAAGATGCAAGTATTACCAGAAGACTGGAAACAAGCCTGACATTAAATGTGCCATGATAGACCTTCAGAAGTTGCTCGTGACTGGCTTCCTGCATGTGCCTCAACATGTGAGATCTAAAAAAAGTACTGTGCATACATTTATTTTTGTCAACCTGGTGGATCCCAGATGTTGGGGGATCACAATTCCCATCAGCCTCAGCCAGCACAATGCTGTTGCCTGGGGCTGGTGAGAGAGGCAGTGCCCGGTGTCTGGAGGGCAAAAGGTTTTCTGGGGCTGTCTTCTGAGCAAAGCTTTTCACTGGGCAGGCTCTTAGGCAAGCCCTGTGTCCATGCTCTGTTCCTTCTCTGCTTTATTGCTGGTTCCATTGTGGACTTGCTACTTGGCAACAGTGGTTTGATATCATTACCTCCATGGATACCAATAGCTTTAGGTGGAATAACCCTCGGAGCAGGATTTGCATGGATTCAGATAGGCAAGAGCTGTATGAACAGGGCTGCTTTAAATGCTTACCATTCTCCAACTATGATGGAGGAAGGTGAAAAAGAGAACAGCCAGCTATTACAGCTATGACAGGTTCCAAAGCCCTCTCCTTTTTAAAATCTGGTCATCCTAGCATGCAGGCTGGTGCAAAAATTGTGCCTCTCCACTCTGGCTTAGAGTGGCTAGGAGCATGCCCTCCTGGTCTGCTCCTTCACTGCTCTAGGCACCTAGGCTAGGCTTGCAGACTCCTCTAGGTGATGTACCTAAGTTGTGAGAAGTCATCCTTAGAGCAGTGGTAGCCAATGTGACGCCATCCAGACATTTTGAAATACAACTCCCATAGCTTCAGCCGGCATGGTCAATGATCAGGGATGGTGGGAGTTGTAGTCCAGTTCTCCCTACAGTAGAGCTTAGTTAGAGCTGTGATATTGGCCAACCTTCCCTGTTTTCTATTGCAAACCTTCCTTCACTTTGGAGAAGGACTGATCTGGTAGGATACCCTACCAAAAGAAAAAGAGGGGAGTATTATTGATTCGTCTCGGTCAATTTCGTTTCTCCCCCAGTGAGCACACTGCCCCCCAGGCTACTTTGAAATGTGAGACTGCAGATGGATGCCTTCCTTGTCATGCCTTAATGCTGGCCTTGTTGCACACCCTTAACTTCTAAAAATAATTCCTGAAGTGGCTCCGAAGGACTTAATGTATTTAGTGCTCAATTTCTAAAATAAAAGGACACTTAGATCTGCTTACCAGCTAGCTCCACTTCTTCGACCTGGAGGCCATTCCTCATAGTGTGTAGGCTGCTTGCCATTAGTGGTGAGATAAAAGGTGTCTGCTAGTATATATCCATTGTTTCACAGCAGTAGATCCAGATTTCTGGGTCCCTAGATACTTGCTTTGTGTTTATGAATATGGGATTTTTAAAAAAGCCTCCTTTCAGCAGTCCTCCATTATATTTCCATTCTGTCAAATAGGGCCTATAATAGCCTGGTAGATTTGCTGCACTTATGTGTTAACCACACTGTTCTAATCTGATTCAGCAACTTCTGGTGTCTGTTTCCGTTACTCTTCAGAGATGATTTTTTGTCTGCACTTTGTGTCCCTATCAGTTGTTTGTCAGCGTTTGAGTTTGACCACAGCAGTTATTTTATGCTACTTTAAAAGTAGACCTTTGCACTCATGGCCTTATATATCAGAAACCTGAAAGCAGCTAGGTTGACAATAGATGTAAGATTTTAAGAGAGGCAGAGATGATTTGATGGTGCCTTTGGTTGCCCTTAAAATGCGCAGACATCGCCCTCACCCCTAAGTCTTGAGACTCTAAAAACTGATTCTGTGGGTTTTCATGATGCACTCAGATTGAGCAAAAGAAAAGCCAATTCCTCATTCACTGCTGATAGTTTTGTAACTGGGATGGGTGCTTGCTTTATTTACTTGCATATGAAATAGTCCTATGCATGCTTACCCAGAACTAAGTCCCACTGTGGTCACTAGAGCTTACTTGAAGGAAAGTGTGCATAGGATCGCAGCCTTCCTTGCTTATTAGTTGCTTTTCTAAAACAGATTACTCCAGGGTGACTGACAAAAACGAGCCCCAAAGTAACCGCAACAAAACACACAGTAAAAACAATAGCAACCATGTGACTTTAAAGGGCTAATAAAATAGCAATAATAATCACGATTAAAATATTGCAAAATCTATCACCAGTGAGGCAATTAGTTTAGGGGTCTGCAGTGCTCTTTCTGTGCTCTTTCTGCTTCAAACTGTGCTTTGAGTTTCAAGCTGCTCTGCATAAAATGAAGATCTTTGTTCCTCATTCATTATAATGGGAAATCTAAAAAGGGACTAAAAGCTTCCTCCTTTGTGGCCAAAGTGGATGAAATTTAGGGGCACTGGATCCCTTCCAGGGTGGATTGAGCCTGCCAATCTGCAGACAAAATTGTCTTGTAATTTGGGGTACAAACAAAACTGGTGCATACCCCCCCTTCTGCATAAATCTGCTCTCTGAGACTTCCTCCAGGTAGGAGATGAGCCGCAGAACTCTGTGCATCCTGCTGGCTGTAACCCACCTGTATTGCAATTGGCAAACACTAATCAAGCGCTTTTATTCAGTTCCAAAGATACATCTGGATGTAAGCAGACATGTGTGGCTTTGCAGACACAATGTTGCAGCTGTGTTTATTAAGTCAGCCACTGGGAAAAGCTTCCTTGTTGTGGTAAATGAATACTGCACATTTGGGGGAGTATTAGCATAAATCTACCTAGAGACAACTTTGGGGCAAAGGAGCCAGCGCTGAAATGTGCAAATCTTAACCTTGGGATTGCAACAAAACCACAGCATTGTTACCTATTAAGATGGCTCCTGAGGTTTAAGGAGAAGGTTTCTTGAGCTGGCCGGGTTGTGAAAGCGAGAGAGTTCATTTTTCAATCTCTTGCAAATACAAATTCAAACCATGCATACAGATTTGGATGCATGATACAGAAATAGTTTTGCAGGATGCACAGCACTGGTCATTCAGTGACTTAAAATGGGTCATCCCTGTGACATTTCCATAATTTTGTATTCCTTTAAGTGAAGGTAAGAGCTTGGGAGAGAGCAAGGAGAAGGAGGAAAGAGGGAAAAGGAAGAAACTGAGAGTGAGACAGACATATATGGTAAAATACTGATGACTATTAGACATCGTATGTTTCAAGAAGTCTACCTTATAACCCTCCCCACCCTCTTTGTTATGAGAATTTAATTTACGTAGCACACTGGCTTATCTGTGCTATGATCACCTGAATAGTTTTGGATGCCCCCACAGGCTGTCTGGGTTAATAAGGTTGCATTCTGTTTGAGCATAGGGGGAACGAAATGACTATTCAGAGAAAGCTTTGCATTCATCAGACTTTCAGAGTTTGAACAAGCAGATAAAAAGCGTTTGTGGTCCAGTTCATAATACCCACTCAGCTTTGCAAAAACAGATGTTGAGCATTCAGTTGTATGTTGCTGATTCATCTGCACAGGCTTCTCCTTTGTTATTCGTTATCCATTCACTTCTTTGTTCATTCTGTGAGTGGCTCTCTTTGATTTTAGATAAGTCATTGATTGGTTAGCTGGTAACCCTTGATGAATGCCGAGTAACAAATCACTAGCTGAACTGGCAAATGCTGGGCTGAAGAGCAGCAAAATGCCAAAGTGCCTGATTCAGCAGAGGCGGTACGTGGATCACAGATTTGAGCCTGGGGTTTCAAATGCAAGAGATGGCAAATTCATCACAAGTACCGTATATTCCAGCATATAAGACAACTGGGCGTATAAGACGACCCCCAACTTTTCCAGTTGAAATATAGAGTTTGGGATATACTTGCCGTATAAGAAATACGACCCAGTGTATAAGCCGACCCCCGACTTTTGAGAAGATTTTCCTGGGTTAAAAAGTAGTCTTATACTCAGGAATATACAGTATTTTTTGCCCCTCTAATCTCACCTAGGGTGGCAACCTCAGAGCCTTTCCTCTCTGTGTTGATTCACATGACATGCTGTATGAGTGGCCTCTTAAAACCAGGATCAAATGATGGCCATTTTGTGTGAGTAACTATGTCATGTGTGGTAAATTCAGCAATGTGACCATAAATCAGAAAAAGAGGGCGTTGTGATAGGTTGTTTTTTAAATAAATCACTGGAATCACAGGGAACTGCTCACACAAACCTCCTGCCATACAATACACCCTCCATACATTCAAAGTTTAAGTGGTTACACTCACAGGAAGTTTAATAATAATAATAAATTTCTTTATATGCTGTCCGCCTGACTGGGTTGCCCCAGCCAGTCTGGGCTGCTTCCAACAAAGTATTAAAACACAGTATTTGCATGTGCAAATCAGGTAGAATAATCAGTGGCGGGGGCGAAATACAAATTTGTAGTTCTATGAATGCAGTTCGTTTATGTAGCACCATCACTCTGTATGGTGCTGTACAACAGGGTGGAAAGCAAAGTAATATAAATATGCAAGAAGGGCCAGTGCAAAAATGGTATCGTGCATCCAATTCTTTTGAAATATTTTTATCATGCTTTCCCCAAATAGCCCCAAACACCTTCACATACCTTATCACAGTACTCTTTATAAACCTATCCTCTAATCCAGGAACCTTCAACCTTTTCAGACCCAGGGGCCACTTTTAATCCAAACATGCATTTGGGACCCATTTCTTAACCCTTTACCATATTTTGCATGGTGGTAGTGCTCCTGTTGTGACCTACCTTGGATCAGACCATGACTCACGAGTGGGTCCCTACCCACCAGTTGCAGACCAATGTTCCAAACCAAGGATGAGGACCCTAGAGCCTTCCAGATGTTGTTGTAGCTGAGAGATAGTTGTTTATCTAAAACCACCCCATGAATTTATAGCTGACTTCAGTTTTGAAATCAGGACCTTCAATCTCATGCTGAAAACCCCTGAGCTAAACAGACTTGGAGCTCTTGAATCTTGCTGCTTCTGCCCCAGTATCATTCAGCTAGACCGCTTTGCACCAACCGCAAGATTTGGTTCAGACTGATGTATGGAAGTGAGAGCTGGACTATAAAGAAGGCTGATCGCTGAATAATGGATGCTTTTGAATTATGGTGCTGGAGGAGACTCTTGAGAGTCCCATGGACTGCAAGAAGATCAAACCTATCCATTCTGAAGGAAATCAGCCCTGAGCGCTCACTGGAAGGACAGATAATGAAGCTGAGGCTCCAATACTTTGGCCACCTCGTGAGAAGAGAAGACTCCCTGGAAAAGATGGAGGGCACAAGGAGAAGGGGACGACAGAGGATGAGATGGTTGGACAGTGTTCTTGAAGCCACCAACATGAGTCTGACCAAACTGTGGGAGGCAGTGGAAGACAGGAGTGCCTGGCGTGCTCTGGTCCATGGGGTCCGAAGAGTCGGACACAAGTAAACGACTAAACAACAACAACAACTGATTTGGTGCTTCAGAAAATAGCCTGCCCGAGTCCAAGGTGCTCCATAGCCTGCCTAATTTAGCTCATGGTCCTTTCAAGTCTTTGTTCTCTCTCCCCCCCCCCATTCACTATTGGGAAATCAAAAATCAGCTATCATTTTTCTCCCTTTGAAAGAAGTGGATACCATTTTCAGACAGAGTAGCTGCTCCAGAGAGAATAAAGCCTGCCAAATTACAGACAAATAAGACCAGGTGACTTTGTGCTAGGCAACTTCTAATTCTTGTTTGGAAAAGTAAATATCTACAGCTTCCTTATTTTGCAGAATTGGATGAAATTTACAGGCAAAATCAGCCCTTCTGAGGGCGTGCGTCCTACCAAATTTCAGAAGGACAGATTAAGTGATTTTCTCATAAGAGCAGCTGCTACAGTTAGGGGGGTGTATAAAAGGAATCACTTAATCACCCCAAGCATTTTGTGAGCAATTGGTCTGAAATTGTAGACACGGAAGAGGTGCCTCTGGGCAAGAAATCTGCCAAATTGCAGACAAATAGGTCCAGGAGCTTTTGTGCTAAGCACCTTATGCTAAGTTGATTGTGGGGAGAACTAAAATGGATTTGCTTTCTGGGTAAAATAATTCACTCTGATTACAAGCCTGACCTGTCAGTCACAACAGAGCTTTCCCTCCACCCTCTCCCCACTCGGGTGTTTTCACCATCACCCCACCCTGGCATTATTCCATTTATAGCAAGATTAGGAGCCTTTAGTAGACACTTGTCTGCAGCATTTCTTAAAAGGTCTGGGTTGCCATGCAGCCACAAAAAGCCCTGTTGACCACTGCATACAGATTCCACTTCATCTCTGACAAACCCAGAATTCTTCTGAGGCACCCAGTTTAGCTCAGGACTCAGGATTAGACCAAATCCATTGCACACCCCTATTTTTAACCTCACACATGTCACTGGATGTAACTGCAGTGTATGTAGGTACAGGAAGAAAATGTTAACAGCTTTAGGGCATATTTCTATGACAGCCTCCCCCCCACCCCCCCAGGCTGTTTCTTACATATAGCATAAGTGGAGGGTTGCACACCCCTGCAAATTGTAGCCTTTCTCTTCAAAATAGATGTGCATATGGGACCCAGTCCTTAGGTATATTTCAAAGAGAAGAGTGGTAATTTGTACAAGCAATTACCCTGCATGACTGTCATGTTCAGCATGGATTTGGCATTCAAGTATGTTTTCTGAATGGCTCTTAACATCGTTGTTGTAATTTTAAAGGGGTTAATTGTAGACTGGGGACAGCTCTACACATTACCATGGAGGAAAGAAAACTGTCCCAGCAGCAAAAGAGGAAGAGTTCTTGGTGCAGATACAACATGCACACATGGGCATATCTAGCGAGGGGCAGGGGGGGGCAGCTGCCCCTGAAGCAAAAAATTACCGTATTTTACGGACCATAACCCGCACTTTTTCCCTCCAAAAACTGAAGGGGAAAAGTCACTGCGGGTTATGGAAATCGGGCTGTTTCTGCCCCCTCCGCGGCTACAGCCAGGAATGTGGGAGTGGGGAGGGGCAGCCTGAGCTGGGGGGTGCGGACAGGAGCTCCACCCTTCCTTCCTTCCTTCCTTCCTTCCTTCCTTCCTTCCTTCCTTCCTTCCTTCCTTCCTTCCTTCCTTCCTTCCTTCCTCCCCCCTCTTTATTTCTTCCTTCCTCTCCCTCCCTCCCTTTCTTTCCTTCCTTCCTTCCTTCTCTCTCTTCCCTCCCTCCCTCCTTCCTTCCCTTTCTCTTCCCCTCTCTTGCCCCCCCCCCGTTTTGATCCTGGGTATGCCCCTGCATGCACATTTGGTCACAGGGAAGACATGTGATTTCCTTCTTTTTGCATCCTTCCCCTCTCTCAACTTTGGGGCCTAGATAATCTTTAGTCTCCAGCTCACCATTTCCCATACTGCCTTTGGGTCTCTAGAACGCTTTGGCATTATTTCATTAAACCTCATTTTCTGGGTTAGATCATGATGAGAGATAATGACTTTCCCAAGGCCACCTAGTAAGTCTCATGTTGCTTTGTTCCTGACTGTCACTCATTTAAACCTAACAATTAATCCACTTTACTGTACTGGCTAGTCATTTCATTATTTCTCAGTCTCCACGACCAGTCTGCTGTTTATTTATTTAAAGCATCGTTTGTTCTTTCAGGACAGAGTCCTCACAATACAACCTGCAACATTTTTTAAAATTACAATTTGAACAGCAGGCACAAAATAACAACAGAGGGACAATGCAAGGCATTGACACCAACCCCGCAAAATTGTGTTTGTACTAACAGCCTATCTGATCTTCCTTGGTCAGGGACCAGAGGTCAGAGTCTCTCAAGCTGATGTGGAAGCCCGGGCAGATTCACACTGTAGTCCTTCCAATACCCTGGTCCCAAAACTGTTTAGGGTTTTTATAATCTAGACCAGCACTGAAGCTATGAGGTCCAAAATGAACTGGGAACCAATGTAGGATTGGTGTAATGCAGGCTTCCTCAACCTTGGCCCTCTAGATGTTTTGAAGCTACAATTCCATCATTCCTGACCCCTGGTCCTGCTAGGTAGGAATCATGGGAGTTGTAGATCAAAAACATCTGGAGGCCGAGGTTGAGGAAGCCTGGTGTAATGTGTGGAGCCATCTAGCCCCTACTAGCATCCTACTGGCCTCATTTTGAAATGGCTGAAGCTTCTGAACTGTCTTTAAAGGCGGCCTCACACAGAGAGCACAGATATACTTGTCTAGTCTGGTTGTACATGGAGGCTGGCTTTCTGAAAGGGCGTGGGCCTCATCTACAACTTTGTACTCTTCTTGGCAAGGATAGTCCTTGTAGATTGTGGCATGTGGCAAGCATGTCAGTGGGTCTGTGTTTGGGAATGCATGAATGGCATTTCCTGCTCATTGCGCTTACTCCTACGCCAGTGGTTTTGCCTGTTTATCTTGATGCAATGCCCACAGGTACAGCGACCAATTCTTTCCCAATATGCCAGTAAAACCATTGCAGCAGCATGTATGCTTATTTTTCAGACTAGCAGATGGGGGGGGGGTTAAAACTTTTAATATATATTTCTGTTAATATGTATGTCACTCCCTTAAAAAATGACTTTTAGCAAGTTGCGAATCCAGCTGTATGGGCTTTGGATGAATTATTTCTTTTGTTTAACCAGAACCTCTTATGGTATTGTTGTTCCTGAAGAAGGCACACAGCATTGTCGGCTTAGTCACTTCATAATTTTCTGCTGAAGCCGTCATTTTGCGTTTCGATCACCAGAGAAGGTTCTGGCAGACTCTTGATGCCTGTGCAGGTGCATGGCAATCGAAAGAGCATAATATATGATACAATGAAATGTAGCCACGTAGCCTAGTTTATGGCTTTCCCACTGCACATATGTTTACCTGCGCACAAGAGCAGACACCATGAGCTAATGCCTTTAACAGCTCTCCGAACCATATCAATCTCTTCATGCTGCATGTTGGCCAAAGACTCTGCTGAGCCTTTCCCATTTCCAAGGTCTGAAATGTTGGAGCAGGGAGGTCTCTTTCCATTATCTCATTGTGGAGCCTACAGAGCCTAATCCAAGCACATTAAGAAGGCACCTGCTATATGTTCAAACAGAGGAAACATACACTGCTTATGTTCCCTTTACAGGCTTTGAGAAAACTCTTGTGGGCCGGATGCTGTGGTTAAGCCTTATGGCAGCTGTGGAGACATAAGCAAATGACTCAGTGGCTGTTCAGAACAGCCCGAGAGTTAACAAATGGTTATCTGCTGTCCTCTTTCCTGTTACTTTGTCCGGATTGGCTTCTCTTCTGCTTGTGGGGCCTCACCTAGGGTTGCCATGTTTCAAAAAGTAAAAACCAGGGCACCCCGAAAGAAGTTGAGCTTTTTTAACCTCAAAGATATGTGATTCTTTGGGTTGCTTGCAAAAGATCCAGGACAAACTGCCGCCTTCTGAAAATTACCCCCAGATGTCACTGCTTGTGCCTTTGAAATCCCAATAATGTCTGGAAAATCCCAGGTATATGGCAGCCCTACCTCAGCACTCTTGAATGCATCATGCTGGCACAACTGAGAACAAAACTAGCTAGCAGCCCCTGGACCTGCCCTAGGAAATGAGAATCTTCTAGGACCTTCCGTTCCTGTTTATTGAAAACAAGAAGATGATTCAATCTATTTCCACTTCTAACCAATGAAAGGGACCGGTTTCACCTGTGACAGCGTAATGGCTGAGTATGACTTGCCAGAGGTGGGCTGCTGAGTTGGAAGCAGAATCAAGGATCTAAAAAGCAGTGGTTCCTGACTTGTTGGAACCAAGAAGACAAAAACTTTAAGAAAGAATGGGAAAGTTTTATCATTTATTTAGGAGACCACTGTAAGCAGATGAGAACATTGGCAGGATTTTAATAACACTTGTAATGTAGCAACCACTACAGATAATATGGACAGATACAAAATATTGGTTATGAAATAATGTGCAGTTGAAAATGTTGACAATAAGACTCATGGAGGGGATGGGGGAGGAAGTCCAGAGATTCAGAGAAAACTCTAAATTTGGATATTCATTTGGTATTGTTATAACTCTACGTTTGTAAAAAAACAAATAAAAAATAGTTTCAAAAAGAGATAGAGAAAAAGCAGTGGCTCCACAAACAAGGCTTCAAATGCTTCATTTTTGTGCACAGTCCATTCAGTACAGGTATTTGACATGGGCAGCCTGCAGCAATGCTGTAGAGAGAAAATCCTAGCTCCACTGATGGAAGCCTTAGAACATAGCATCAAGGGCAGGGCAACAGGAAAAGTCTGTCGCAGGTACTGGCTTAAGACTTTTCTGCACAATTGTGGAGTGTGTTTGCCACTCCCTCCCGAGTCCCCACAATGGAAATTCTCAGCTATTTGCCATGAACTGCTCTGAGGTCTTCCTTTAAGGGTGTGTTTTTGATAAAGGGGCATGGCATTTTCTAGCACTGTGTCTGCTACACTTTTTACATGACAAAATGCTATTCTTCCTTCTGCTCAGCCAACGCTACCTTTAAACACAGACACATGTGCGCTAGTTTGATGAGCAACAAAGCAATCTGCTCCTCCTGCACTTCTCTGCCATTCCAAGAACCTTTAGAGTTTATTATTATAATGTCTTTCCTGACCGTACACTGTCCCTGCTGTGCAAAGCCAGCTCACCGAATCCTGCTTTCAAAATAAAAAATTCCGAACAGCAGGAAGGCAACCCACCCCATCTGCTATATATAGGTGCAAAACATTTGTTTGTTAATTAGCTGTATTTCTCTATTATCTTCCATCCAGTGCACTCAAGATGGTTTAGCACCCAAAATAGTGTTTTACAATCTAACAGACACAATTCAAAAAGGGGGAAGGAAAGAAGAGGCAAATATACAGAAGCAGACACCAACTCTGACACAATGCTACATAAAACCTACTTAAAGATGAATTGGCATGGTCACTAAGGGAGACGATTCTGAGAGAGGAGGAGTCAAAAGGCCATTGGTCCTACCCAGCCTAATGGCAGTGGGTGGGGGCAGGAGTCACTGTTTCACTTCTCTGGGCGATGTAGCCTGGAGGAATGGCTGCAGGTGGGCAGTTGCCGTACATCATTCTACTGGCATTGGATCAGGGCTTAGGGAAGTATTCTCAAGTATTGAGAATGTGACCCTTACATTGCCACAGCTGCAATACCTTCTGTATTACACTCATCTGGATACGCTCATCTAAGGCACTAGAAGCCCAAAGGGTATTCTTGTGGCTTTTGTGGTCCCAAAGGCCACTGGATGTGCTTTTAAAAACTGGTTGGAAAAATACGCGGCAAGGTTTGTTGGCAGTGAGCTTCGTAACTGGAGAGCTGTCCAACACCAGAGTCTCCTGAAAGGCAGGGAACAACCCTAGGGAAAGAGGTGCTGTTCTTCTGTACTGTAGGGATGGACTTTGGGGACAACTGCATTCCTTTGACTTGACATCCTACTTAACAGCCAGCTGATAGCACTTAGAAAGCCGCCTTTGCCATTCCTGGAATATGGAGATAGGTCTATGTGTCCCAGCTAAGGCTTGCTGCAGATACGATTCTTCATTCTTAGTTCCTTCACATTGTCTATTCTTCTGTCTTTAGCAAACTCTGTTTTAACATGCTACCATGCTTCTCCTGTGGCCTCAGCCCTACCCTTACACAGAGTGCTTTCTCCATTCCTTCCTTAAAGCGAAAGCAATACACGTGACTCCAGCCTTGTTTTCATCCTTTAATTTCCTCGCACATGACCTTGGTCATCCATTGGCATGTTTATAACGGCAAGTCTGCAGCAAATTGGGAAGTAGAGGCTGCAAACAAGGAACTGAAAATGTGTGTCCTTGTAAGAGAGGCCAGACATTTAAAAACAAATCAGTTGGAAAGCCAGAAGTATGATATAACTGGCTGCTGTTTCCTTTGCTAGAGTTGTTGCTAACACACTTTAACCTACAGAAAGGTAGAATCCCCTCCTTCCTTTCGTGTGTGGTTACATGTGTAGTGGAGATGTTACTCAGGTGAAACTAGACTTGACGTTAAACATGTATTTGAATCTCATGCTTGGGATTGCCTGCCAACCTCTTTCTAAAAGTGACAGTAGTCGCAGATCCTGGATCAGGAATGCAGCAGCACAGGGAAAAGGGAGGATTTAATCCCCCCCCCCAGTGCATTCTTATTGAAATCCACTCCTGTGACACAAACACACTTTGCCGCAAGTAGCTGTGGTGATTTACATGCAGAGCCAGAGAAACAGAAGTTGGTGGGTAAATGCAATTTTTGGCATATCACACCAAAAGCACTGTGGGTTCACAGAGGGAGAGTAGTTGGTGTCCTGTCATCATGCTAGGAGCCTGTAGTACAGGGGATTAGTACAGGCGATTACTTACTCCTGCTGGGCATTGCTGGCATAATCTGAATGCAACTTCCACTACTTGCAACCCGACCAAGAATCACTTCATTGGCTTCTGCTTCTGTACAGTTTGGGCCAATGGGGACCCTAGAGTGAATTTTGGGGAAGTTTTCCACCAGGGATACTTGCCATAAAGGTCCTCCCATAGTCTCACCAAGTTTATTGCTTTTGCTTGGCTTCCTGGAGGCTTCCTCAGGGCTCAAAATTCAAGAGCTTCTTTAAAGATAAGTGACCAGACCTTAAGGAGACAGACAAAATTTCCATTATACCGTATTCCGTTCTTCCTCTGTAAAGAGTTCTGTTGGAATCTGTTTGTCTCAAGAAATAATGGAGTGTGCCTCCAGGGATGAAGTCAAACTTCTGTGTTAGCAAAGGAAAGCAGAGCCAGATAATTTTTTTGTTTACTTTGCTGCATTAAAATGTGCATTCTGACCTTGACCTCATTTGTACTGTTTTATTTTGATATCTTTAAGATAACATTTTAGTTTCCTGTTAATTAAGTTGCTTTGAATGTATACTTCATATTTGACTTTCTACTGTGATGTTTTATTCTGGATTGCTTTAATTGATGTTTTAATGTAGGTTGCAATCTGCTTTGAGATTTCCCCATTAAAAATATAAAGCGGTATTGAAATGGAAATAATAATAATAATAATAATAAATGATTTTGCACTAGTAGCAGCTTCCAGGCGGTCTTCCGGGGCAGTCCTACAATAGAGTGAATGGGCCAGGCATACACATTTTAATAACTTGCCTATTTTAAAATAGAAGCCTTTCCCCAACCTCTCACCACCCAACATTTAATACCAACATTTTTAGCTGCAACAAAAACTGGAACTGCAACAAAAACTGGAAGGACAAGCAAAAAGCAATGGAATATTTATTGCCCCATCGCATAAGAAAAAAAAGCATTAGCCTATCTAAGTGCTGAATCTCAGTTCCTCCGAATTTTCCCTATGAAGCACCGGTAGGGGTCCGAATCCGAAACGCGTTGGATCTATAAATGTCTCTTCTGCTTTTCGTGGAACACCTTGCCGGTTGAAGCACTCCGGAGATCTCGAAAGTTTGCTCACTATTCTGTACCATTTTGTGGTCCTTTGGGTCGCTCCTAATAAAGGCATTGGCTAACAATGGATTTGGGAGTTTTTTGCCTTAAGAAATCCCCCAGATAAAAAGCACCGTGCTTTGCTTCTGCGTAACGCAGGGGGAAACCACAACGCGGGTGTGAAACCACCGCCAGAAGCTCAATAGGTTCAGCCTCCGGACGCTCTCGCGAGTTCCTTCCCTTCCTCACACACAGAGTCAGCCAGGCTGCCTGGAGTGACGCCGAACGCACGTAGGGATGCTGCGGCGCGGACACCGAGCGCATTGAGGTGAGGCTGGCTGGCGCGCCCATTCCTACAACCGCAATCCGGGTTTTCCACGCGACTTCTGCTTTCCTTCTAATTTCTTCCTTTTCCCAGCGCCGCCAGCTTCCTTAGGGAGGGATCCGGAATCGGGAAAGGAGAGAAGGGACGGGGAGGTGGGGTGGGGTGGAATCTAGGCGCCAGAGCCACGTGGCGCTGGAGGGACGGGGAGGGGGTTGCTCACCGCCCACCCCACCTCCCGTTGGTGTTTCGAAGTTCAACTGAGCGGTGGGTCAGGAGAGACAGGAGCCGAAGCATTTCGTGCTCTACTGAATCTGGAAAGCCGGATCTTCTGATCTGGGCAGGCAGCTACAGCAACCCCTTTTCGGCTCACGGTGGGAGGATGAGCGAGGCTATTACGGCTTGGTGGTGTTGGTGTGTTTTTTGTTTTTTGCACGGTGGTGGCAAGAGGCGCAGCAAGGATTTTTTGTTTGTTTGTTTACCAGAAAGGGGAAATCAGCATTACAGGGCAAAAAATTTGATAGCGCTGATGTTGTGTGGACGCTGATAAAAGTCCATGCGTGAGGAGCACTCATCCCATAATAAACACCAATCAGGAAGCACCATTTATTAACATAATGGGCTCATTCTGTTCTTAACTCTTGAGCTGAGGCTCCAGCTGATGTTTCAGTACTTTGTTCCGCATTCACTTCTGCCAGTCCCTGTAAACTCAAGTCCCAAGGCATGCACAGCTTATACCGAACACATCTGCTGGATCCCCATAACTGAGAGGTGAGGGACCCATGTTCCTTCTGGATGTTGCTGCTCCCATCATCCCTGAGCATTGATTCAGCTGCCTGGGGCTAAGGGAATCCAACAATATCTGGAGGGTCACAGGTTTACCACCCCTGCCTTAACTGAAACCTACATATTTCTCTCTCCCGCAAAACATCGGTTTTCTTAGAATCATTCCACATCCACCCCTCACAGTCATGGCATCTTGCTTCTGCCCTTCCATTCAGCCATCGGTTTCCTCTGTTTAATCTCCTATTTACCTAGGGCCTCCACTGGTAACTGAGATGGAGAATCTGAAGGTGTAATCTCAATAAACAGATACAAGGCCAGGCTTTAGTCCAGCGGGTTAAGTGCGTAATGGGATCACTGATGAATAGCTAAGACCAATAAGAGAGGAGAGCTGAGCTATCATGGGGAGCTCCTGTGTTTGTTTGCTGAGTTGTGATAATACCAGTAATAGCTCTGCCAGGCCTTTCCTGGTCCCATCTTCTTTCTATCTCCTTTTAATAGTGCAGCAAAGAGAGAAAGGCTGTGTGAGCCTGTGTAGTTATACTCTCTTGGTAGCTTCTGTACAGATGGATTTGGATAGTGTTGAGCTGAATCACAGAGTGGGGATTAGGAGGGATCTGATGTTAAGAAGGATGAAAACAGTACTTACATTGATACTATTGAGAGGTGATGGCACTAGGGCTAATGCCTTTCCTCTGGACACCCAGGTGACATGCATGCAGTTACTCCATTGTGCTGAACAGGGTTTCACTTGATTTATACAGGGGTACCTGCTGAAAGATGATTCTACCTTTTCCATCTGACGTGGGTGGCTCTGTGGTGGCTTGTCGATCAGAAGGTCAGCGGTTTGAATACCGGTGATGGGGTGAGCTCCTGTTGCTCAGTCCCTGCTCCTGCCAACCTAGCAGTTTGAAAGCATGAAGTGCAAGTAGATAAATAGGTACCGCTCTGGCAGGAAGGTAAATGCCGTTTCCGTGTGCTGCTCTATTTCGCCAGAAGCAGCTTAGTCATGCTGGCCACATGACCCGGAAGCTGTACGCCAGCTCCCTCGGCCAGTAAAGTGAGATGAGCACTGCAACCCCAGAGTCGTCCGCGACTGGACCTAACGGTCAGGGGTCCCTTTACCTTACCCGCTGAAAGATGATTCCACCTTTTCCATCTGAACTCTTGCCTAGTTGTGCCATTATATCTTTGTGCTTCCTGTGCCAATTTTTTTTTAATCACCGAGGCAAAGCATAATTAGTGTTCTGATTAAATTATACAAAGCAAATAAATGTGCATGTGTTCACTAACTACTTCACGTAATTGTTTAATTCCTAGTTTGAACAAACCTCTAGCTTTTAATTATTATATTGTGTTTTATTGTAAGGGCAGTGATGGTGGAGGCAGCAAATGAGATCAAGCCAAGCTCCCATATAAATGTGATGAAGCCAAGCTCCTATATAGAGTCAAGAGCTGTACAGTCCCTCACTTGCACCGCTTAACCCAGGGGTCCCCCAAACTAAGGCCCGGGGGCCGGATGCGGCCCAATCGCATTCTTAATCCGGCCTGCGGACCGTTCGGGAATCAGCATGTCTTTACATGAGTAGAATGTGTCTTTTATTTAAAATGCATCTCTGGTTATTTGTGGGACCTGCCTGGTGTTTTTACATGATTAGAATGTGTCCTTTTATTTAAAATGCATCTCTGGGTTATTTGTGGGGCATAGGAATTCATTCATATTTTTTTTTCAAAATATAGTCCGGCCCCCCACAAGGTCTGAGGAACTGTGGACCGGCCCCCTGCTGAAAACGTTTGCTGACCCCTGGCTTAACCCCTGCCCCGTCTGCCTCTGATTCAGCACCCACCACATTCTCACGTCTCCAAGCATTTTGCCTTTACTGTGGCCATGTTCAAGGGGCAGCAGAGAAGCCTGGAGGGTGGCATTTGGCCACCAGGCCTGAGAACATAAAAACTCAAGAGGAGCTAGCTGGATCAGGCCAATGACCCACTTTATCCTGCACCCTGTTCTCACATTGGCTAGATACATGTGGGAGGCCTGTGCATTGGATATAAGCACAACTGCACTCTGCCCACCTGCAGGGGACACCTGCCCCTGAACTGAAGGAACTTCGAGAAAGTCAATGTGTTCTCAACCACACTTCCAGCTGCAGATCTCTCTCAATTAAGGAATAGCCACTTTGCAAAGTGGCGTTGACATGGGAAATTTGCCCTGAAGGCCTGCCGTTTCCACAAAAAGATTGCTGAGAGTTGTTCGCCCACTGCAGGGTCTGCATATTTGATCTCACCATGCCAAAGTGCACTTCTGGGATGCTGCCACACCACTCTCCTAGAACATTAAGCCTTTGAGGGACTTCAATAATACTCCTTATCCCTAGTTTACCCCATTGCCTGCCCTGGGTTAACAAGGATGGAGCTGGTATTGGGGTGCTTTTTAATAATAATAATAGTAATAATAATAATAAATTTATTATTTATACCCCGCCCATCTGGCCGGGTTCCCCCAGCCACTCTGGGCGGCTTCCAACAAAATATTAAAATACAGAAATCCATCAAACATTAAAAGCTTCCCTTTCCCTATGTAAACCTTATGAGACTCCATGCAGAATATGCTGACGTCCCTTTCCCATTCCTCATTCTTGAGGACGGATTCCTTTAAAACATAAGAAAAGCCCTGTTGGATCAGGCCCAATGCCCCTCTAGTCCAGCATCCTGTTCTTCTCACAATTGCCAACCAGATGCCTATGGAAGTCTGTAAGCAGGACCTGGGTGCAACATCACTTTCCCACTTGCAATTCTCAGCAAGCATTCAGAGGCATTAGAGCACCACCATTGTGGCTAGTGACCACTGATAGACTCATCCTCCTTGGATTTATCTAAGCATCTTTTAAAGCCGCCCTCTCTTCCAATCTGGTTATTTCTCTTCTGCTCAGAGAACATTGCCTAATACTGTATCAGCTTCTGGCCTGTTGGAAGCCTTCAGAGCTGTGTTGCCAAGCAACAGGTTTGCTTCCTGCCCCATTGTATGAAGATCATCATACTCGCATTCGATCCTTTCAGGCATTTGGTCCTTTCAGCGATGAATCCAGAGCTTCTTTAAAAATAAAGCAGCTGGATTTTTTTTGCTTGGAACCGAGGAGTGCTTTTTCCAGCAGGTCGCCTCTGAGTCTTTCACCCTTTTAATATAAAGCCCTGGCTGCTTCAACAGCCTCTGCGGAGGATTCTCAAAGCTTCTGATGACACACTATGACAAAGCTAGCTTTAATTTTAAGCAAAATAAAAAAATTCCTTCAGTAGCACCTTAAAGACCAACTAAGTTTTTATTTTGGTATGAGCTTTCGTGTGCATGCACACTTCTTCAGATACAGTGAAATGGAAGTTTCCAGGCACTTATGTAGAGAAGGGGTGGGGAGGGGTGGGGATGGGGAGGGGGGGATCACTCAGAAGGGTGGTGGAAATGGGTGATTGACTGACTGATAGCTGTTGATGACCGCAAACGACTGCAAATGGTTTTGCATGAAAAAGCAAGGGTTGAGATGGCTGAAGATCGCTTATCATGTATAATGAGATAAGAACCCGATATCTCTGTTCAAACCAGGTCCCTCCATGGTTTTGAGCTTGGTGATAAGTTGCAATTCAGCAACTTCTCTTTCCAGTCTATTTCTGAAATTCTTTTGTAGTAAGACAGCTACTTTGAGATCTTGTATAGAATGTCCTGGGAGATTGAAGTGTTCTCCTACTGGTTTTTCTGTCTTCTGGTTCCTGATGTCAGATTTATGTCCATTTATCCTTTGGCGTAGGGTTTGGCCTGTTTGTCCAATATAGAGAGCTGAAGGGCACTGTTGGCATTTGATGGCATACACAATGTTAGAGGATGAGCAATTAAATAGTCCTGAGATGGTATGTTGGATGTTGTTGGGGCCAGTAATGGTGTTGTCTGGGTGTATGTGGCAGCAAAGTTGGCATCTGGGTTTATTGCAGGCTCTGGTACCAGTGTCCATGTTAAGTCTGGTGGTTGTATTATTGTGGGTGAGGAGTTGTTTAAGATTGGGTGGCTGTCTGTAGGCAATGAAAGGTCTTCCTCCCAGAGCTTGAGAAAGGGAGCGGTCATTGTCCAGGAGAGGCTGTAGATCTCTGATGATGCGTTGTACTGTTTTAGCTTGGGAGCTGTATGCGATGACTAGTGAAAGCTCATACCAAAATAAAAACTTAGTTGGTCTTTAAGGTGCTACTGAAGGAATTTTTTTATTTTACTTCGATCCAGACCAACACGGCTACCTACCTTTAATTTTAAGCGTCAGCATTATTGGGAAAACAGCACCTTCTTTGTTTTAGGCCAGTATGCACTCCCACTGAGCTCTGTCTTTCTCTGCATACTGATCACACAATCACCCATTCCATCCTATGCAGAAGATCTTCTTTAAAAACAAACTGGATCATTGTCACCAGCATCCTAGTCCTTCATAAAAGCGAGCCGGGAAGGGCTGGGCGATGGGCTCCACGGGGTGGTAAATGCTTCCCTCTATGAGGGAGTATTCCCAGACCCACTGAAAGAGGCGGTCATTAAACCGCTTCTTAAAAAACCATCTTTAGACGCGGCTAATATGGCCAACTATTGCCCAGTCTCAAATCTTCCATTCTTGGGCAAGGTGATTGAGCGAGTGGTTGCTGAACAACTCCAGGCACGCCTGGAAGAAGCGGACCATTTGGATCCCTTCCAGTCGGGATTCAGGCCTCATCATGGGACTGAAACTGCCCTGGTCGCACTGGTTGATGATCTCCGGCAGGCTAGGGACAAAGGTGAGAGCTGTTTCCTAGTCCTGCTGGATCTCTCAGCGGCTTTTGACACCATCGACCATAACATCCTTCTGGACCGTCTAGAGGGGTTGGGAGCTGGGGGCACTGTTATACAGTGGTTCCGCTCATTCCTCCTGGGCCGTGTTCAGAAAGTGGTGGTGGGGACTTGTGGGGTGCCTCAGGGTTCTGTCCTCTTCCCCCATGCTTTTTAACATCTACATGCAGCCGCTGGGAGAGATCATCAGGGGGGTTGGGCTGGGTGTTCATCAGTATGCGGATGATACCCAGCTCTACCTCTCTTTCAAATCAGAACCAGTGAAGGCAGTGACGGTCCTGGAGGCGGCTAACAGATTGAGGTTGAATCCTGACAAGACAGAAGTACTGTTCGTGGGGGACAGGAGGCGCGCAGGTTCTGGGGTAACTGTGCCACTGAAGGACCAGGTGCGCAGCCTGGGAGTCATTTTGGACTCACAGCTGTCCATGGAGGCGCAGGTCAATTCTGTGTCCAGGGCAGCTGTCTATCAGCTCCATCTGGTACGCAGGCTGAGACCCTATCTGCCTGCAGACTGTCTAGCCAGAGTGGTGCATGCTCTAGTTATCTCCCGCTTGGACTATTGCAATGCGCTCTACGTGGGGCTACCTTTGAAGGTGACTCGGAAACTACAACTAATTCAGAATGCGGCAGCTAGACTGGTGACTGGGAGCAGCTGCCGAGACCACATAACACCAGTCTTGAAAGATCTACATTGGCTCCCAGTACGTTTCCGAGCACAATTCAAAGTGTTGGTGCTGTCCTTTAAAGCCCTAAATGGCCTCGGTCCAGTATACCTGAAGGAGCGTCTCCACCTCCATCATTCTGTCCGGACACTGAGGTCCAGCACCGAGGGCCTTCTGGTGGTACCCTCGTTGCGAGAAGCCAAGTTGCATGGAACTAGGCAAAGGGCCTTCTCGGTGGTGGCGCCTGCCCTGTGGAACGCCCTCCCAACAGATGTCAAAGAGGAAAACAACTACCTGACTTTTAGAAGACATCTGAAGGCAGCCCTGTTTAGGGAGGCTTTTAATGTTTAATAGATTACTGTGTTTTATTTTTCTGTTGGAAGCCGCCCAGAGTGGCTGGGGAAGCCCGGCCAGATAGGCGGGGTATAAATAATAAATTATTATTATTATTATTATTCAATTCAGAGGGTGGGGTTCTTAGCTGTGGGAGGGAGCTGTTGCCAGGATGATCAGAGTAGACACAGCCTGCGGTGTTTTCAGTTAGGCTCAGTAAGGGGTGAGTTGTTACCTGACACCCCCACAGCAAGGCAGGCTTTACAAACACTAGAAAACATGTAGTGTGGAAGTTAGGTACGTAGTTTTTTCCAGCCCTACCTGGAGATGCCGGGAATTGAGCCTACGACCTTCTGTATGCAAGGCAGATGCTCTTCCACTGAGCTACAACCTTCCTCTGTAGTTGAGAGGGGATGAAGTAGCAGAACCCCTGAATATATTGGGAGAAAAAAAGTCCTTCCAGTAGCACCTTAGAGACCAACTAAGTTTGTCATAGGTATGAGCTTTCGTGTGATCTCTAAGGTGCTACTGGAAGGATTTTTTTTTTTGTTTCGATTACTTCAGACTTAACACAGCTACCTACTTGTAACTAGTATATTGGAAGAGTCAGGCCCGGCTCTAGGTATATTCCCGGTGGCGCGGGGCAGCAGGGGGGGGGCGCTGCATGGTGAAGCCGCACGGAAGCTGTGCTGCGCGCTGCGAGGGCAGGGGCGCCGGAGCGATCTCTGCGCCTCAGCGCCAGGGTGCCCGACCTGCTTGAGACGGCCCTGGAAGAGTTTGCACTGGCTACCAGTTTCTTTCTGGGCTCAGTTTTGTTGTTAAAACCCTAAACAACTTGGAACTAGGTCAGGGATTTTGTGTCCCTCAAAGTGTTGTTGGACTATAACCCCCCTGATCAGGAGAGTCACATTTTCCCCATTCCTGGACTAGGATACTTGAAGGGTGGTCTTTTCAATTAATTTTTTCCTAAAGGGTGGCTTTTCTCTGCAGGAATGTGCCTGACAGAAATCTTAACTGAAGGCCCATTTCTAGGTACCGCTGCCTCCTGAGGCCTTCTCAGTGGTGATGGTGAAATAATGCCACTTGAAGTCTGTCCTGTTCATTCTGACTTGTAGTTATCTTGAGCTGATGGATGGGGTAAATTGCACAATTATGATGGGTCTAAGAACGACTTTTGTAAGGGAGGCATGACTCAGAAGCCAGCTGGTGAATAACATTCCTTTCCCTTTCACTTCCAATTTGCAAATATCTTGGTTTCAGCTCATCCCTTTCCATGGACTGTCATTGTTGCATGAGGAAATGAGCAAGGAGACCGGACCATTTTCTGTTTGTCATGCACATCTGTAGGATTTGCCTCTGTTCCTTCCCCGCCTCCCTTAGGCATCTCAATGAACATGGAATTTGTGAGAGTCATGATCTTGTGAAATCCAGAGCCAGAGTTAATGTACATATGACCAGCAGCTTGATTGTACTGCAGTAATTGAGGGGGGCAGTTCAGGCTTATAAATCCTGAACTCAGTTGGGTCCCTGGCATGCTGCCTTGAAGGGTGATGAGTCTGTGGGTTATTAACTTGGCTATTAAAGTTGCTGCCTAGGCTGTGGGTTCTATTGGAAGATTGTTTTCCTCCAAAAGTACCTTTCTCTGCTGATCATGCCCATGTTTGTAGAAAAAGTTTAATGTCAGTTGTATAACAGTAACTCCCTCTTGGTTATTCGTTCTTCCTGGTGTGAGCAGGCTAGAGTGAGAGGTGGCTGCTTTGCACACATGGCTCACGTTTAGTGACTCTAGTCCAAGCCAGATCCTCATCTGGTTACACCGGGGAAATTGCATCAGTACTCATGGCGTTACTCCAGCCTTTATTTGCTTTATGCAAGAGTTGGATCAGAGCAGGACTTGATCCCCTGCCAAGGTTTGGGCTCTTGGCCTGAATGTGAAGCTAATATTAATGTGCTGGGGGCTGAAAGGCAGAGGAGAGTTTTGACACACCATTTCTCCTCTGCATGTGTGTGGCTTTTATAAATGCTATTTGTTTGCTCCTAACCTCAGAGGGGGTTTTTTCCCCTAAAAGCCAGGCAGAAATCCTGGAAAAGCTTGAAGACTTGCTTGGGATTAGGGTCACTTGGGAGACTGCTTCTCGACGCCTGAGTGCCTCTTCTGCCCTCTTCTTAAAAGGTGATGGTGGAAGGAGAGAGACAGCCGTTCCTACTCTTTTGCACCAAAAAGATGTAGGCCAAACAGATTTTTAAATGCATGTCTCTGTGAGCCAGCACTGTGAGAGTGTTGGGTTTGGAGGGATGAGAACCAAGTTTAAAGCTCACACAGTCATGAAGCTTCCTGGGTGGCCTTGGCCAAAACACTCCCAGCCTAACATGCCTCACAGGGGAGAAGACTGCAACATACTGTAACCCAAGTGGAGGCAATGTATAGATCTAGATCTACAGGTATAAGAAGAACCCTGCTGGATCAGACAAATACCTGGGCTGTTTGTGGTAGATTAGCAAGGACTTCTGACTCCCAATTGTTTTACAAAGCAGCAGCCACATGATTCCCCTCTCCCTGCCCTAAGTTATATTACAGAAAGGAAGGAAGCTTGGATTTGGGCGCTGAAGGGCTGTGAGCTCCATTCAGTTCTGGAAATGAAAACCACTGGCTGTCTTCAGAATTCCTTAACATTAAGTCTATGTATTTTGTACAAGTTTCCGGTCAGTGGATATCTTGAGGTTCTAAGGCAGGCATCCCCAAACTGCCGCCCTCCAGATGTTTTGGCCTACAACTCCCATGACCCCTAGCTAACAGGACCAGTGGTCAGGGAAGATGGGAATTGTAGTCCAAAACATCTGGAGGGCCGAAGTTTGGGGATGCCTGTTCTAGGGGGAAAAGATACAGCAAGCAAAGTCCACCTAGCTCTGCACTACAACCCCCCCCCCCCGATTCTTTTTTTTTTAAAGGGCTTATTCTTCCAATCCTGGGATCAGTCCTTCCTATTTCTGAGCTATACTTTCACGCATCTTGTCACCACTGGTTTGCATTCATGCTTCCTCTGCGTGAGATAACATGATCTTAAATGAGAAGAACATGATCTAAAATTAGAACAGAGAAGTTTCCTTATCACTGTTTGCATACAGCTAATTCAGGTCCACCTAACACTTTAACATTTTGATAGCAAGATAAGTAAAACACAAATGGGCAACTTCAATCAGGAGGGTGCACAGGATTTTTTTTTTTAATGGACTGACTTTGTCAGCTGAAACAAATCCTTTGTGTTGCCGGCCTTTAATGTAGTGGATGTACACATTGTGTTAGTGCATATGGAATGCTGTAAGCACATTTCATGGCTGAGCTTCTGCTTAGTCTCTCCATCAGCATCCGATCCTTTCCCCGGATCCTTTCAGTTCTGGATTAGCTTCTTAATCCCTTTTTCCCTCCTTGACCTGGGTTCTATGAATGATTTACACCTAGCCTTCAAGAAACCGTCCCCTAGACCCTGGCCATTTTAAAATTTTAATTATTTTAATTATTATCTTATTTTTTTGCTTTGGCACATTCCTTCCAGGAACTTTCCTTCTGGGCCTGCCATGCTCCATCTTGGACTTTCATCCCTCTCCTTGCACTCCTAAATCCTGGATGCTCTGTTGCATTCGCTGGTCTGTGACAGGATACAAAAGCTCTGAACTCCATTCACAGAATTAGCGGTTGCTGTGGTAATGGCAGCTGAATCTCATTCTAAGGTTTGCAGTCCCCTTGGGAAAGGGATTAGAAGCAGCACAAGCTCCTTGGCTTCTGTCCATCTGGCAAGGCCTGAAGCCGGACCAGCTCCTAATAATTGGCAGCGTAGCTAAGTGGGCCAGAGAAGCACAACACATTTGTCAGCTGCAGAGAGAGAGAGCGAGAGAGGAAGAGAGGAGGAGAGGAAGGTTATTGCTGACTTAGCAGCCCTAAGCCTGTTCTGTGCATAGCCACAGAAGACAGCACAGAAACCACTTCCTTCTGACGTTTGTTTAATTGTATTTAGATTGACAAATTACTATATTCTGGGGATTCAGGGTAGATAATGTCGCAGGCATAGATGACTGGTGGTATTTGGTGATAGTGGTGTTGAACTTGGAAAGCACCTTATTTCCTTCTACAATGTCACAAAATTATTTCATGGGGACAGCCCTTCGCTCCGCACCAAGCCACTGCTCAGTAAAGGTAACAGACATTCCCTCCATTGATATTTAGGCTCTGTACACACCATACATTTAGAGCATACCCTCCCCGCCCTGATTCATGGGAACTGTACTTTCCCCTTCACAGAGTTACAGTTTCCGGCACCCTTAACAAGCTGCAGTTCCCTAGGATTCTTTGGGAGGAAATGTGCTTTCAAAGTAAGATGTGCTTGCAGTCTAAGGCACCTTTTCCACTGGCCCAGGGGGTCACCTGTTCCTGCTGGGCAAACGCTGCAAAGTGTCTGCAGGGACTCTGTGTTCTTTGGATTTTGCACGTTGCCAGTCTGGTGACATACCGTGTTTCCCCTTTTTTAAGACACCGTCTTATAACTTTTTTCCTCAAAAAAACCACAGGGTGGCTTATTTTCGGTGTGTGTCTTAAGTAAGATGCAAAGTGATACACAAAATAAGGAAAATATTTGGTGTGTGCAAGCAGTTTTGCATTTATTTCTATTCTGCTGCTGAGTCTAGTCTTCTTACAACACAAGGAGGCGGCTTGCCGGGTTGTCGCCCAGCAGCGCGCGTGGAGCGCCCCGAGCCTCTGGGAGCCGGAGGAGGAGGCTTGCTGGATCGTCGTTTTCCTTGTGTTTCCTTGATTTCCTAATCCCTTCTTATCCCCGCCCTGTCCCACCCTAACCCTTCCCCACCCCCACTCCCACCCCCTCATCCTCCTAGTGCCGTACCTTCACTGCGTGTTCCCTGCTGGGGGTGCGGCTTGGGGGGGGGGTAATTTTTTCGGTTGCATAGGCTTCGTCGAGCGGCTTTTTAGCTGCTTGAAGGGGGAGCAGTCCAGAACGCTCCGTTTGTTTGCGCTGGGAGCAGGAGCGCTTTAGTGGCCGGGCTAATTTTAAGCTTTTGCCGTGTTTTCCGTGCTCTAGGCTAGCGCTCTGAGCGGGAGCGCTCTAACCGCCGCCCGCTACCGGTATTTGGGCGGCAGGGTGCCGTTTTCGCGCGCCTCAGGCCACGTGTCCAGTTTTAGGGCTGGCTTGTGGCGCCTTTGGAGGGGTGCTGTTGTGTGCGGAGGCTTCCACTCCCTCCCCCTCCTTTGTTGAGTCCATTGACAAGCGGCTTGAACCCGCTTGTCAGCGGTTCGTCAGGCTTTTCCTTGTCTGCGCTCTGACAGCCGCCAGTCAGCTGGGCTCGGGGAGGCTTTTGTGACAGCTGCAGGTCGCGCCTTTTTTGCCAAGGGAAGCGCGGAGCGGCTCCTGGCTCGGTGGCAGCGCTTCCTGTTTGGTAGTGTCTCTCAGTCCTCCGCCTTGCGGAAAGCCGCCTCCTCCTCTTCCCCGCCCCAGTTGTCTCCTTTCCCCGCTCCCCGCCTTTTCTCTCTCTCACACACACAGAGGGAGAGACACCGTTCCGTGCGCACGGCTGCTCAGCCATTCTTTCGCGAGCGTGTCACAAACACCGCTCTCCTCCTCCCCCCACCCATCCTTTCTTGCGTGCGTGTGCATGCCTCCTCTGTGCTTCAGGTCAACAGCTCGGTGAGCGCGAGCGCCGAAAGAGGGCCGAGCGCGCGGTGCTTGTGCCTCCTCCTGCTTCTCCCCCCCCGCCCGTGTGTGAGGGAGAAATTAGCAGTTGAGGGCGAGGACGGATAGAGAGCTGCACGGCGCTTCAGCAGCAACAGCAGCAACCAGTTCCAGGTGCCGAGTCGCGGCAGAAAGAGGAGGCGGCTTGTCGGGTCGGCGCCCAGCAGCGCCGCGCGGAGCGCCCTGAGTCTCCGGGACCCAGCGGTGCTCTATAGCCCTTTGAATCCTCCTCCTGCTGCTGCTGTGGCTTGGGGCGCTCCGTGCTGTGTTGCTGGGCGCTTTGTCGGTCCCGCTGCTGGGGCGCTCGGCGGTCTCATTCTAAGCGGCGCTGCTGCAGCAGCAGCAGTAGCCAGTTCTGGGCACCAACCCAGCAGCCCTCCTTTTCCTGCCGCGGCTGGCATGCTGGGTTCCGCTGTCTCGGGGTATGGCTTATTTTCGGGGTATGGCTTAATTCCGCAAAAGTGTAAAAATCCTGCTACGTCTTATAAAATGACTACGTCTTAAAATAGGGGAAACACGGTAGGTAACATACCAGACAGCAAGTTAGGGGATGGAGGACGAGTGCCTGTCTTCAGGCCAGCAGGGCTGTGCTTCAAGAATCTAGAGTTAGGATTTGTCCACACCAGGCATCCCCAAACTGCGGCCCTCCAGATGTTTTGGCCTACAACTCCCATGATCCCTAGTGGTCAGGGATGATGGGAATTGTAGTCCAAAACATCTGGAGGGCCGAAGTTTGGGGATGCCTGGTCCACACCTTTGTTTGCCCCACTGCTTTCCTCCAGGGAAACCTGTGGTTTACTGCTGAATCAAACCAAACGACAATTGGGATTTCTTTCTTTCTTATTTATTTATTTTTTTGTTTATTTATTGCATTTTTGAAAATTTCAGAGAAGGAATAAATTAAAAATAACACCTGAATACACAAAAAGAAAAAGGAAAGAAAAAGAACAAAAATAACATAAGAAAAAATACAATTATAAAGAGAGAGAGAGAAAGAAATAATTAATGAGATACACAAAATTGTTCAAAGGATACAAACTGTAATTTGAATATTCTATACAAAAGGTTCCCAGAAAGAAATTACATTTATATTTCTTCTTTTATTTCTTCCCTTACAATCACTTGCTTTCTGTTCCAGTAAGCTTGTTTGAATCCCTGTTATGTTAGTTGACTTCCCTCTATCTTTTTGCAGCTTCGACACTTCTCATTGGTTACCAACAATCTGTATTCCTTTATTCAAATCAGTTTTTTTCCATTATATCTGCCACAGGCAATTGGGTTTTCTGTGGATTGACATTTGGTCCAATTCAGTGACAAAGATTGGTGTTATCCAGGGGAAAGCTGAGGGGCAAAAACACAGCTACTCGGGCCTGTGCCTAAAAAGTTCAGGACAAGTGGAAAAGTGGACGTAGCCCTTAGTCACAAAGGGGTGGAGTTGGAGAGAGCCAGAGCTTTAAAAAGCTCTCATCCTTTGTTGGAGCAAGTTGCTTACAAAACTATCAGTGGTCCTGTACTCATTCCAACCTTTTATGCAGGATCCAGCATTGGACAGGAAAAGAACAAAAAAATCTGCCAACCACTTTGAACCCCACAAACTGCTTGTTGTACCCTGGACCAGTGGTGTGCTGTCTGTGGACTAGGGGGACTAGGCTTGTCCCCTAAGTGTTCCTAGTAAATTAGAGTATTAAAGTATTTAAGTCTGGTGCATCCTTCCCAAAGCCTAGGAAGCTTCTGCCCAGCTTAGCGAGGGAGGTGTGATGCTCAGCACATGATGTCAGGACGTCGTCATACCTGCCAAGTTGCTGTCAGAGAAATAAGGGACCGGGCCGGAAATAGCAGATCGGAAGTAGCGCTGCCGCCATTTTGGAAGTGGGCAGAGCATGCTCAGAAGTGACTTTTGATGCTGCTTTGCCCAGTTCCAAAATGGCCACCGCACCAGAAGTCGCACTGCAGCCATTTTGGAACTGGGCAGAGCAGCATCAAAAGTCGCTTCTGAGCATGCTCCGCCCAGTTCCAAAATGGCGGCCGTGCCAGAATAAACCGGGGAAAAACAAAAAAATCCGTTTTTTCAGCTAGGAACAGCTGGAAAAAATGGGGATTTCCTGGGGAAAACGGGAGACTTGGCAGCTATTGACGTCGTGCACATGACCCCCCCCCATTGCCCTCACAATTCCATTCATAGACAAATGGAATACAAATCCTATCTCTAGGATAACCTTAGCTTTTAAAAATAGAACTCTTTTCTTGGGATGTGCTTCCACAACAAGATGGTGCTTCTCCCAAGTCTGAGGTGAAACTGTTGAATATCTCCTCATTATAAATAAACTCCAAACAGTACAGTTAACCTGCATTGCAAATAACTGTTAACTAAGACAAGCTGCTGTCACAGCAGGTTATCATTGCTTGTTGGGGCCCGCTACAAAACAAATCTCCTATTTTCTGTTTTGTTAATATGATTCATTATAAAAGATGCCCCCTCTGGTTTTTATCCAGTATCATTCACGTAAGGACCGACCCCTCGTTACATTATTATTAGGCAGAAGTTTAAAATGCCCCCGCGGTGTTTTAGCAAATTTCCAGTTTCAGCAAAATAATAAACTTAATTTAAATGGTTGATTTGGGTATGTATGTTTGCTATTAAACCCCCTCAAGCTCTGCCTCTTCGTAGGCTAGCTCTGGTTCATTCATCGCGAACTGTGTTCTGACAATGTGGGCCATGCAATTAGTGGATTGACATTTTTCCAGCAGGTGAGCCAAGCCCGGGCTTGCTGTGCAAGAGTCCCCATTAGTGCTGTGTCACACCTATTCTAAGAGAGTGAAAGCTAGTTCATGGAGCCTACCAGGACGCAGGCTTGACCTAGATAATTGGCTCCATCCTTTGCTCTCACTTGGTCCCCTTCCAATTAGCTTTTAAAAAGGGAAGTGATTTCAGAGTGCTGATGAAAATAAATTGATCGCAGCTGTCCCACAAACCACAGGGTGGAGGAGATGACAGGACGACAGGACGATGCCAGCTCCAGCTGAGGACGCTGGAGGAGAGATGGCATGGGAAACTGACCTCTCAAGGTATGATCAAACCTCATTGAGGTCGGAGGGTTATCACGTTGGCTGAGTCTGGTCAGAATGGAGCTACCTGGCTAACTTTCTGGAGAGCAAGAAGGAGCAGGCCAGGAGAACTAGTGAGGGTGGAAGCAGCTTGGCTGGTTCTCGAAGTGACTCCCAAAACTCAGATAAGGCACGCTAGCTAAGATTGTTCTTTCCCTCCCCTTCTGAGCCTAGCCAGGGAGCTAAAGAGGGATGAAATAATCGGGTTGTGTGACAAGGAGATGGCTTCACAATTTCACTCTACCTTCAGTCCTGAATCATAGAATCATAGAGTTGGAAGAGACCACAAGGGCCATCCTGTCCAACCCCCTGCCAAGCAGGAAACACCATCAAAGCATTCTTGACATATGCCTGTCAAGCCTCTGCTTAAAGACCTCCAAAGAAGGAGACTCCACCACACTCCTTGGTAGCAAATTCCACTGCCAAACAGCTCTTACTGTCAGGAAGTTCTTCCTAATGTTTAGGTGGAATCTTCTTTCTTGTAGTTTGAATCCAGCAGGGTATGAAAGTAAGGGAACTATTTCTTACTTATATACACCAGACTGAGGGTGCCAGGTGCTGGTGAGAGTGCCCTCTGGTCCTACTTCTGAATTGTTACCCACCAGGGAGATGGGAGGGCAACTGGCAAGCCCCCAGCTGGATCAACCCCTCCCGGCCAAACTGCCGGGCGATCTCCAACCCCTGGTGCAGCTTGAGGTAGTGACACAAACGTTAGAAGTCTGTGCACACTGTAACAGCAGAGTCCACTGCTCAACAGAAGTTGCCAGAGAGAGACTGTGGTAGCATATTTACAAGCAGATGTATTTAGCATAAATCAGGACAAAGAGACATGTGACATGTACCAGTCCCACGTCTGCCCTTAAGGTGGAATGTAAATCTCAACATGAATAACATCCTACTACTGAATAACCCTATTATTCAGGGAAGTCTTTATGGGATTAGTTTCTTTTAGTTGGGGAGGACAGGAGATGTTGATAGTGGTTTCCTCATAATATATGCATTGATACATATATAAGGTGGAGAGATATTGAAGGGATGCAGAAGCAAGCACCCAGGCAAAACTCAGTGAAGTTAGTTCTATTCCTCCCTGCTCTCCTTCCTTCAATGCTAAGCAGCTCATTAAGAGCTCTCCTTGCACATACTCTGCTATAGTCACCCAGGGGGAAGCATTTTTATGCTTAGGGGTGCGATGTGATTTGTATCCCAGGTGCTTGGAGCAGCCATCTGCCCTCCGGTGCTCATTGTCCCCCATCAATGGCCAGGCCACACGAAAGTCTGCTGCGAATCACAGAAAAGCGTAGCTCAGAACAATGTAAAGCTAGTGAGGCAGCTTGTGGAAAGCAATCTTTCCTATTATTCTGTTGAATGCAGCACATAGTCCAGCTTCATAGTATATCAGATCATGTAATTTTGTTTGTTTCAATATGCTACGATAGCAGAAACTGCTTCTTTTCCTGCGTATGCTTCAGTGCCCCAGAGAACGGGCATGGATGAAAGTAGTTCCATCTCCCTGCCCAGCTGTGTTGATCCAGATGGGATGCTGAACTGTCCAAAGGATATGATTTCAACAGAGTGGCTGTCTGCTGAAACAGCAGTATTTCAAGGGACAACCTTCTTGCTCTAGGAAGAGTTCTGTGTGGCTCAGAAGCTTGCTATATCCATCCAATACCACTGAGCTAATAAAGAGCTATAACTGGAGCCAGCTGGGATCCCAGCTGCATTTCCACACTTCCATCAGAGCAATGCTGGATTATCCAATAGGCAGGCTAAGCATATACTTAGGGCACCAGCACCCTCTTCTGCAAATGAAACTGAACTAGGGTTACAAGACGCCCCCGGGGACAGTCCCCGGATTTGCAAATCTGTTCCCGGACAAATTCCATCCCCTGAATGTCCCCAGATTTGCAAATCTGTCACTGGGAAATGTGGCAGTGGCAGCCTGAACAGCCTGCTCATTGCTTGCTGCTGCTGCCACTGCCAAAGGGGAACCAGGGACGTCCGGCGGTACAGATCTCCTGCCCCCTTCCCCCTTTGTTTTGACAGATCGGGGAGGCTCGGGAGTTATGGGTGGGTGGGCATTGCCCAGGAGGGGTGCAAGGTGCATGGTTTCTCTGCCTGGCAAGGTGCAAAGCCCTTCTTTTGCACCCCATGAAACATAAATGTGCAGAGTTTTTTTTAAAACAAAACAAAACTGGGCAACAGCCGCCCGCCTGTGACTCCCGAGCCTCCCCTGATCAGTGAAAGCAAAGGAGGAAGGGGGCAGGAAATGGGGAGAGAGGCTTGGGAGTCATGGGTGGGCAGCGTGCTGTTGCCCACTTTTTAAAAAACTCTGCACATTTATGTTTTACAGGGTGCGAAAGAAGGGCTTTGCACCTTTATACAATATGCATGTGTGCTTGGGCCCAGGGTCTTTTGCCTCACCATCCCCACTACTGACTCCCTGTTGCTACTCAGCTTCAAAAGAAAAAAAAAGTGTCCCCAGATTCATTGAAAAAAATCTGGTAACCATAGACTGAACCTATAAAAAAGACCTTGCTATTAACATATATGATCAGCCCATTGGACATTAAAAACATAAGAAATTAGGGTTGCCAGCATCTTTCCCTTAGGCAATTTCGTTGCCTTTTAAAGCCCTGTTGCAGGACGATCCACATTCTTGGTTTTTGCAGCTATAACAAAGGAGTTTTTCTCAGCAAAACCTGCCAATCTTAGAAAATGAGGCTCCCAATTCCTGGGTGGGTGCCTGCTTTAAATGCTAGGGGCACTGAATGATCAAAAGGTAGAGAGTTGGCACTTGATTGTAGATACCAAATAGCCCAGAGGCTCACCACTGGTTGCCTTTATGGCATTTAATTCTATGCCATCACTTTCTGACTTATCAATTTCAGCAGGCCAGTTTTTATAATGAAGCCCAGTATGTCCTCCATATGATACTATCACGTAGAAAAGCTGGTCAAGTGTATCTGTTAAAGCCTGCAAAATCCATCCTGCTCTGATTCTCTAAGTCTTCTTTCAAAATTGTTATTTGAAGCTCGGTGTGTAAATGTGGTGTATGGGGGTGGGGGCTTAATATAATTTAGTAAAGGCAGCATCATGCGTATTCTCCATTGAAAAGGCGAACAGTCAGCAAAACCCTGGAAGTTGGCCCAGAGAACTCACTTCCTCCCTAGGAACAGAGTGTGTTACCTGTCCCACAGGACAATTGCACTCAGTTTAATACAGAGGCATGTGCACCTGTGTCTTTGAAAAGCCATGCTGGAAGTGGCCCTGAAGGACAGCAGATGGTGCATGCAGATTGCAAAATAGGACATGCTCCATGGATACCGTGAGCCCAGGTTTCTCCAAGTTCATTGGGATTCACTAGCTCATGGACCAGATCCAATGCATTATCCTGTGCTGCTTGGATTCATGTTATTAGATTTCATGCTAGTGGGACCAAAACGCGGGAGCCTCAGGGAAAGCTTTCACAGATACTGTTTCAGTTTTGCTCAGTGAGTTTCACATATTTATTTCTTGGCTCACAGTCACGGGCTCTTTATAAATTTGCAGACAGAACTTGGCTATTGTGTTTCATTGGGTAGACATTCAGATTAATAGCTGCCACTATTTGAAAAATGTAAGTTAATTTTCACTTGAAATTTACCGTATTTAAACTTGGCAGTTTAAAATTTCAGATTTATGCATTGCCGATAGTGTGTCCATTGTGTTTTCCTTATAGGCAGTTAGTCACTTTGTTACTTAATGTCCCTCACACTTAATTATCCCATAGTAATATTAGCATATGTTGGATCACCAAATGATGATGTAGGAAACACGTATCATGTCTGGACTGGTCAAGAATGACTTCTGGGCAGTTGAAGGGAGAGAGAGTGAGATGGAAATGCTCATTGCCCTCTTAGTTTTGGCAAGTACAGGGGCCGCGGAACTGACCCGCCTAGACTTCTAGCTGTGCAGCCTATTGTAAGGTACTTGTTCATCATGCAAGATACAGCTTTATGATGTTATAGCCTTTTTTCATGAGGAGGAGTTCAACTCTCCAGATCATTTTGGTTGCCCCTTTGTGTCCCTTTTCCAGCTCTACAATGTCCTTTTTGAGATGTTGGAAAACACTATGGTGCAGCACCATAGATTTGTACAAAGGAATTAAGATACTGACCATTTTATTTTCAATTCCATATGGGATTCTTCTTTTTCACATCTGCCACTGGGACAATATTTTAATTGAGTTATCCTGCGTGACTGCAAGATTTCTTTCTTGGTCAGCCACTGCCAACAGAACATGCAAAGTTAGGATTTTTTTTTGCCCCAATATGAATCACCCTACACTTACAGTACTTACACTGAACCACATCTGCCCTTTTAATTCCATTTCACTCAGTAAAAACAAAACAAAAAAACCTTTGTGTAACTTTTTGCAATCCCTCCTTGTTTCTACCACCCTTTGTACAAATTTGGTGCCATTGCCCAAGGAGCAAATAATACAAAGAGATGCATTGGTAAGATTGAGAAGCAGCGATAGGGAACATGGATTGGTTAGTGGAAAGCAGCAGCAATGATGTTTGTATAGTATTCAGTTTTTCAGCTTTGAGAATCATCACACTTTTCCTGGCAAACATACAGGAGCAAAGGAAGTAGCCTTATAGTGAGTCAGACCAACAGTCTATCTTGCTCAGCATGATTGTCTACTGACTGGCAATAACTCTTCAAGGTTATGGACAGTTCACACTTTATGTGTTTGCTGCAGGGAGTGCTGATTTAACACCAGTGTACACCCAGCACTCATTTGTGCTGTGTAAAGAGTGGAGACACCCTTAGAAATGTTTGCCATCCCAAGACATGAATTTCATCACTTTGCTTTTAGTATTGCAGATCATGCAAGTAACAAAGAGGCATTCAAAACGTGGAAATCTACAGAGCTTAGAAGATCTGGCTATCCTCTTCATATTAGTAGGTGCTTTGCCTGCAAATCCGTTAGGTGGCTTGATAAACCTCAGCCGCAGTTGGGCTGTAGCCTTGAAGTTACCCCACAGGAGCTGTCCTTTCAGCACCACAGATGAAGGTGATCGTGGAGTCAGGGCTATTGAAAAGGAAAAAGCTCAGTGTTTGAGTTTAGCTTCCCCATCGCAGAGCCTGAATTGCATGTTTGCACGCACTTGCACGCTATCCATCTGTTTCTTTCGCCAGCTGGGAAGAAGAGAGAAGGGCTGCTGTTATTGTTTGTGAACCCTTAGAAAATGCTGAGATACAGTACTTATTGCAGGCATCCACAGACTCTCACTTTTCAGAATCCTTTCCCTTCTGTCATTTAGCAGCTGGGGGTCACCTTTGAAATATTCAAAACACCTACACATTTGTGGCCTGTGTGTTCCTCAATTTCAGCCTCATTTCATGCTTTTTTCCTGCAATCAAAACAAAGCAGCTCTTAACCAGTTGTGTCCCAAAGACACATCGTACTGCCTGGATAGTTTCTGAATAAGACAATTTATTGAAAGGCTTTCCCATGTAAAAATGGCTGGTGTGAACCTAACTCCTTTAAGATATTGGTAAAAATGTACCTTCTGTTTCTGCATCACCCTTGCTATGGGTCCCCCCCCCAATGAACACTTTATATATGTGATTACTTTCAGTATTTGTAAACTGCAGTACAGAACACTCAGCAATATAAGGAGCTGGAGGCAACACATTTAAAATAAGCCAGCAAACTAAATTAGCCATCACCTCCTTTCACAATGCATTATATAAATAGTTGTGCTATAAAAAGTACTTAAGTATGCCCCATGCCAGTTCCTTTTCAGTAGATCGATGGGGGAAAGTGCTTAACAAGCTTAAGCTTGCTGTTTCTTTGGATAGAATGTTGTCCAGTGTCATGTGTTATTAGCATCCAGGTGGCTCTGGGGATTCATTTTCCACTTGCTGTTGTGAGAGTTGCCTGTTTAAACGTAGGGGGACAGGGTGGAATGGCAAGGACAATGTCTCTTCTTGCACACAAAAAGCAACATTGGAGCTGCTGGTGTGCTGTAGTTTTGTGGGGAAACAGAGAAGTGAAGGATATAGCATAGAACATAGAACTCAGCTTCCCGAGTACTGTATCTTGGCTTTCTTTGTTTCTATTTTCTTTCATACAGGTTACTAGTCCTTATACAGTGGTGCCTCGCTGGACGAACACCCTGTAAGACAATTTTTCGCTTAACGAAAGGATTTTTCGAGCGGAGGTTGCCTTGCTAGATGAATTCGTTTTATGAAATATTCGTCTAGCGAATCGCGAATGCATTCATCTAGGAATGCATTGAAATTCAATTAATGCATTCCTATGGGCAAAAAAAAAGCAATGCATTCCTATGGGATTCGCTAGACAAATTTTTCGTTATAAGAATTGACCCGTGGAACGAATTAAATTCGTCTAGCAAGGCACCACTGTAGTTACAAAAGTATACATGAGTAAAGCCTGCTAAAAAGCTGCCTTGCAGTGGAAGATGTTTGCTTAAACCTGCCTTTACTGGGAAACAGCTTAGGAGTAGCTGAAACTTTGTGGCACTTTTAAAGTTGATTACCAGGGTTGGTCGTTGTAAGGAAAAAATGGGGTCTGGGGGCACCCTCTATGCTGCCCCGAAATCCTCAGGAAAGGGTGGAATATATGTGCGACAGATAAATAGCAATATATGCCAGCTGCTGGAAATCCCAAACTGTCCCCCCTCTCAATTGTTAATCAAGTTTTTTTGTGTTTTTTTTTGTGTGTGTGTGTTTTAAGCTTATGATATACTAGCAGCCTTTTATCTGGCATTTCTTGGTAATTCTAAGAAGCCAAGATGCAGTTGTGAAATCAGTGGTTAAAATCAGTGAAGTTTGAAAGGCTTTCTGCCATTTTGATTCAAAATGTTGTTCACTTATATCTAAACATAGATGAAACATGCATCTTCATCTCAGGAACCACCATACAACATTCAAAAGAGGTGTCAAAATATACAGCAAACAGATTCCTTGGCTCCTTTTAAAAAAAAAATCCTGTGGAATAAAGTTGTGTGCCTCTACCAGCTGCAAAAAAGAGAAATCCACCTACTGGATTACTACTTGTAGGGAAGGACATTCAACATTATCTGTAATTCAAACCCTGCTCTTGAGTCACTGAACATTTTCTATTTCTGCAGTGCCTTGCAAGAGACAATTGCAAGGTGGGGACCAGTTTTCTAAAATCTCTTGGTTTGTTCTGAAATGAGGCAGAAATGCTGTGGATGAAATTGGACCAGTTTCCTGAGTGGTCCCTGCGAAGAGGCAGCAAGCATGTAGTTGTTAACGAGATCCTGTGAGACCCTTCATCCTAGGCTGTGTTTCTTTCTGCCTCATCGACTCTCCATCGTTTCCCCAAATCTCAGCTAAAAATCTCTCTCTCTCTCTTGTTCTCGTTCCTGGCCCTTGCGTTCCTAATCTCTCTCCTACTGCTATGATTTATTATTTTGTCCTTTTGCTGGAGAATCTGCATTCTGTAAGGTGGCAGAAACTTTATTTGATATAGAAAACAGTGAAATGTAAATTCGAATATTAGCTCATTGACTCTTGTGCTCATATCAGCTCCATGCTGTGCTTAATATAAATCTCCCATTATGCAGGGATGGGCAACCTGTGCCTCCCTCCCCCGCAGCCATTATTGGACTCTGGCATGGCAGTTGGTCAAGGATGATGGAGGTTCAAGTCCAGCAATGTCTGGAGGACCACAGGTTGGCCACCACTGTCCATGGACAGCTGCTCCCCCAATCAAGTAAATAAATAAAAAATACTTGCCCCCTCCAACATAAACCCTGGCTATGCTCATGCCACTGTCACAGGCTCATAAGATCTTTATTGCTGAACGCTCATAGAGGAACTCCTATTATAGGCTCCTCTCTGTGATCAAACACCCTGGAATTGCCCTGCTTATTTTTTTAAGGGTGCTCAAAAGTAAATAAGGGGTTCATTCCCAATTTTTAGAAAACTCAAGCTGCAGAATCTGCCATTTAAGGAGCAGAAGGTTCCTGGGGTAATAGGTCAGACTGACCAAATGAAAATGGATTCAGCAGCAAATCTAGAATAATTCAAGCTTCTAAATTCTGCCATCCAGTTGTGTACACAAGTTTACAAATGTGTGGAATAAGGGTGGTCTGGTGTGGTGTGTTAGCCCTTTCTAAGATAGTAGCTGCTGGGAAAATTACAGCCATAATTGTGTGATCCACACTAGCATACATGCGCCCTGTCTCATGCCAGCAGAATGTTGCAAAAGACACTTTCCCTTCACTTGCCCTCTCCCTCCTTCCAACATCTTCCCTGGCTTACTCTGGGAATGTTGGCTGAAGCTGTGGTCCCTGCTGCTTGCCAGTGTGGGAATGCTCCTGTTTGTTTAGATTTAGCCACTCTTTTAGAGACAGTCACACACAGAGAAACAAAATGCTTCCCAACGTATGAAAGGCAGCCGGTGCCTTCAAATAAAAGCCACTTTCATCCAAGAAGAGGCTGGATCATATGAGAGGTCCATCTGGTCCAGCATTCTATTCTCACAATGACCAACCAGATATCCACAAGAAGGACACAAGAGCAATTATAATCTCCTGTTCATGTTCTCCAAAGAGTGAGAGCCAGCCAGTGAGTTTTGTCTTAATAAGGAGTGAGCACCTGAGAAAGGCAAGTTAGTCGCACACCATTGTGGAAATGCGACAAAGTCTGGCCTCCCTTCAAGTCAGTGCTGGCCCATCCATGAGGCAGACTGATGCAGCTGCCTCAGCTGGCAAAATCCAAGGGGCACACGCCTTGGGGCACACACACACACCCGGAGCAGTGGCTGCAGTAGCTTCCAGGTTCTGGCAAGAGCTCATGAGAGCTTCTCAAAATCTTACGAGAGCCTTGTGAGATTGTGCAGAGGCTTTGTGCTGCTTTTGTGAGATCTTGCCAGAACCTGGAAGCCACAGCTGTGCAACCCTGGCAAGCGAGACTTTGGCGGGAGCAGCAAGGGTGTGTTTGTGATGTACACATAGAGCAGCACCTTCCCAGTTCACCTAAGGCAACAAAATAGGATGGGCTGCCCCTGCTTCCAATCACTTCACCTTGGCTGGTTATTATGGTGTGAGGGGTCTCTTCACCCTTAATGTTCAAGGTGAAACTATGAGTTCTACTAATGCTTTTTTTGTGTGGCAATGTTGACATAGATGGAACAGGCTTCTTCTTTCGTATGTTAAATGAAAAGAGAGATGGTTGCTCCAGAACTGCCAGCTGCTGATCAGATGCAAAGTGATGGAAGAGCTTGTATGCTCTACTTTTTCACAGTGACGAGGATTGTTAGTGAATGGGTGTTCATTGAGGAATGTTTTGAAGGTGGCTTTGAGCTTCATGGGAACCAGGCTCAATGTAATTTGGCTCCTGCTACCCAAGAACAGTTGCCTGCTCCTTGTCCATTGCCATACATGGAGCACTCACTATTTTACTTTCATACTGGTCATATTGGGGATCTCTCTTGGGAGTTTCCAGTGTTTGAATGTTTACTTTTGTCAATAAAAGCTGCTGGGGTGTGCTTTAAACATAATGCACTCTACCATATTGCATGATAGCCCTCTATTGCTGTCCCATGACCTAACCCAAGAAGGATTTCATTTCCTTCGTTAGCAAAGGGGAAATTATAGGCCCTTTGCTAACGGTTAGACTTGGCACCACTAATTCAGGAGTCTATGGTAGTCTACAGGATTGTGTTCTGTGCCATGGAACCATTGGGAGTGCATCTGAGCAGCAGCTTCCCAGTTCAGCACTTTTGCATTTAAATTAGAAGTAGAAGAAACTAGCAAGTCATGTATTGGAAAAAATGCAGGTACATTTTTGTCTGATTATAGTGCTCGCATGGTCTGTGCCAGTGGTTCCCAACAGGTGGTCCGGGGACCCCCAGGGGTCCGCGAGCTATGCCAGAGGGGTCCGCAAGATGCTATTAGAATAAAAAATATATTAAATATATTTTGTATGATAACAGATATTTTGTTTTGGCCACTTCCTGCATGAGCAGAGTCTAGCGCAAAACTAGAATTAGATAGAGGCAGTAGTTCTGCTGTATGCCGTTAGGTGGCACTTTACAAACACTACTGTTTTGCAAAGAGGCAGCGCGCACATTCTACTAACGCTCACCTCCCCAAGATGCTTTGCGCGCATCGGCTTCATTTGTGCGCTACTGCGCAGGTACCCTGTCTTCTCCATTCTCCTCCCTGGTGCGCGCCGCCTCTTTGCAAAACAGTAGTGTTTGTAAACAAAGCGTTGTTTTTCGCGGAAGCTACAGTTCGCGTAGTTAAAAATGGACAGTTGGTTAAAAAGTGTTTCGTTAAAACGACAAAGACCTACAGATGAAGAGGAAGAACTGTAAAAAGCGTATAAATATAAAATATAAAAAGACTCTTAATTTGGCTCTCACTTTTTAATTTTAGGATTAGGAATTAATGGGGGTCCTTGTCACAATAGCGGCTTGATGAGGGGTCCTCAAGAAAAATTTGTTGGGAACCCCTGGTCTGTGCTAATCCTATGCCTACCAAGGTCTGTGGGGTGGATGGAGAAGAACAGGAAGGGCATAGTACAGAATGGAGATATCAGCGCTAACAGGGCATCTGGGCTGCAAAGGGTGGGTGTGACCTGGATCTGACCTTCAAAATGACCCTCTGGATGTGTCCTTTTACCTTGGCGGCTCAGCATTAGTAGTGCTCAGGGCTAAAGGATGATTGTTTCTTCTGCGGGGTACTCCTTGTGGTCTCTCCTGGCATCCGGAGTATCTCCTCTCTCCCCCTCTGGGCATCAGCTTGTCCTCTTCACCTAATTAAAATAACTTGAAGGGAGCACTGTGTCTCCTAGCTTCCAGCATAATCAAGTTTGTGCTGTTATTGCTCTTATCTGTAATGATTTGGATCTTGTGTGATAAATAAAGCTTTTCTTTCCATCATTTGGCTACCAGTCAGGTGATCGAGAGCAGGAGGGCTTCTGTTAATTTAGCTGAATGTTGGTGCACTGCAACCCCATGACCTTTGCAGAGAATGCAGCCTGGGTCTCTGGGACTGCTGTGCTTTTTAAAGATTAAATACACTGCCAGTCTGATTCTGCTCTGAGATTACAGTGATTCTATCAACCTGGAGGTCTTTTGTTTGTCTGCATTTTTGCATTCATTGTGCTGTATCCTCTGATGCACTCTGAAAGCCTGACCTATATTTCCCTTCTCAACATAGCTGCCAAGTTATCCCTTTTTTAAAGGGATTTTCCCTTATGCTGAATAGGCTTCCTCGCGAGAAAAGGGAAAACTTGGCAGCTATGCTTCTCAAGTAGACGGGAGACATTCCAAACAAGGTCCAGCACCATATAACCCAATAGTGTTTGGCATCTGAGTTGGCAGCTTAGTTGTAGCTGGCAGGCTGTGTATGTGGGAGTCTCTCTGTTACATCACCAGAGAGCCTCTCCCTTGCTCTTCCCTCCCCCTTTCATATTTTGCTGTCAGAATCTTCACAGCTCCCCGGAGAAGGAGCTCCATTCTGAACTTCCTGGGCACAGTGTCTTGGCAACATTGATCACTGGGTGTCTCTCCCCCCCACCCCCAGCTTTTTGCAGGTCTAATTCTTTGCACTGCATGGACAGTGACTGGAGTCGAGCTCACCTAGGCAGGAATGCTTTGGTTCCCAGGTGGGAGAGAGCTGGTGGATGGAAGTCCAGTTTAATTAAGTAGTCACTATTAGGGACTGAGAACAATCAAGAGATCTCATCTGGCTGGAGCTGCCTTCAGGTGGAGCCTTAAATACAGCAAACAGAAGGAATTGCTTTGTTGGCCAGGCAAGGCTAGAAAACTATTCAAGTTTTGCCAGTATTGTAATGGAACATTTTGAAGTGAAAACTGGATGGCGTGGATGGAGCATGGCAAAAACATTGACAAAAGCATTTTAGAAGGCCAATATGAGCCAGTATGATTTTTTTTTTGAAACAGAGAAAGGCTTGGATGAATTTAATACATTGTTCAAAACAAAAGCAAAGCAAAGCATGCTGTCATGGTGGTTTCCGTGGCTCATCCAGCACTTGCCAGCAGGAGCAGCTGCAAAATGCTGATCTCATTGGAGGCTCTTGTCTATAAAGGAGAAAACTGTGTGTATCCATCAGGGAAACACGTGTCTTCCTCTAAAGCAGTGTTTCCCAACCTTGTGCCTCCAGATGTTTTGAGACTACAATTCCCATCATCCCTAGCTAGCAAGACCAGTGGTCAGGAATGATGGGAATTGTAGTCCGAAAACAGCTGGAACTGAGGACACTGCTCTAAAGAAGGGATGAGGAAGCTGTGGTCCTTCAGATGTTGTTGGACTACAACTCCCATCACCCCCAGGCTGGGGCTGGTGGGAGCTGGAGTCCAGCAGCATATGGAGAGCCATAAAGCTCCCCATTCCTGCTTCTGGTGTTCAGCTATGAAATGTAAAATCCTTCCCTGGTACTTGCATGGGAAAGTGTGGGATTTGTCAGTCAGTATCTAAATGTGAACCAGAAAGAAGATAAGACATGTTGCTTCAAGACCTATGATGGATTTCCTTCAACAAAGGTGGTTAAAATGAGTCAGACCCATCCTTGTGGATAAATGGGCCAGGCATAAATTCTGGGAATAATAATAATAATAATAATAATTTATTTATACCCCACCCATCTGGCTGGGTTTCCCCAGCCACTCTGGGTGGCTTCCAACAAAAGATTAAAAGCACATTAAAACATCAATTCCCTAAATTGATTAGACCTAAAGTACATAGATTTGTGTTATGTGTCATCTGCAGAGAAGAAATTGATGCAGAGATAAGTGACTCCATAGAATCCTCCACCTGCCTCTGTATCAGCCTTCTCCAACTTGATGCCCTCTAGTTGTTTTGGACTACAACTCCCATCAGCCCCTGCCAGGGGGTGATGGGGGTTGTAGTCCAAAATACCTGGCGGGCACCAGGTTGTGGAAGCCTGACCTAAATGATACAGCATTGCTCTTCTGTAATGATTCTTGCAGAGTGGCAGCACGTGAGGAAATGATCCAGGGAGAAATAGAGCGTCCTTGAAGTGTCATATTATTTTTCTTTTAAAAAAAGAGAAAAGAACAAGAGCAAACTTCCTCTAAGGAACTAACCCTCTTTCCTGCCCTTCCAGATGGAGCAAGCTTGGAGCCAAGTCAGCAGCTGGAAGAATAGGCTGACGAGAGGGTTTGGAGGTGGAGGGGAAATAAGCAGGGAAGGAAATTTATGTTTGAAAAATTTAAAGAAAGCAGAAGAGCTTGGTTGTTAGGGAGCGACTGATGGTCTGAGAAGTGTGACAAGGGCAGACCACGGTTGCATCAGAAAGGCTTAGTGCTGTAAATTAGCTTAGCATTGGAGAGGCTGCCTCCCTTCGCTCTGGAATAACGGCTTGGCAGGCAGTACAGGATACAGAGAGAGAGAGAGAGAGAGAGAGAGAGAGAGAGAGAGAGAGAGAGAGAGAGAGAGAGAGAGAGAGAGAGAGAGAGAGAGAGAGAGATGTTTAGGTCAGCAAACATCTGGTAAGAAATGGGATTCGATTTTGCATTCCTGCACGTAAGGAGCCGCAGCATCTGAGCAGTGGCTGTATGTAGCCCCAGCTTTGGGTGAGTCTCTGTCTTCCCCCACCCTCCCCCTGTACCTTCTTCTTCCATGCTCTCCCTTCCCAGGGTAATCCACGCTGGGGCTGCAATGCAGGAAGTTTGATGAGAAGGAGCTGAAGAGCAGCAGGCTGCTGCAATGCAGGAAGTCCTGCAATATGGAGAGCCCTTCTGTTGACAGCAGAATAAGCAGCCCCCTGCAGTTGGGTTAGGCTCAAAGCAACATAGAGACCTCTGTGTACCTCCAGAGGCAAGGGGTGGAGAGGCGGGGCTTTTGAAATGGACTTTTATTTAGGGGGGAGGGTACTCTTGTGAGAAGAAAGCGGCCTGAAACAGCACAGCTGAGAATGACAGAATACTGAATATGGGCAAGAGGTGGATGCCCTGTTGCAACAGATTGCAGCAGTTTGTGTTCTTAGGATGCATTCAAATAGCACTTTCTCCCATTTCCCTGTCATTTCCTTACCTGATAATTTCTTTCATTTCCATGTCAATTGCTTCCGGGAGTGGGTGGGGAAATCTGGTTGCAACCCCATTGACTTAGAAATTCGTGGGAGTCTTGCGTTGTAATTTTCCCACAGTTTTCGTGGATTACACCATGGGATGAAATTGAGGCTGTGACCTGGCATATTCTTCCCCTCCATTTTCATGGGTGAATCATGACGGAAGGGGAGAATGCAGGAGCATAAAGGGTAGCGACTTATCCAATGCCATGCACTGTTGTGTCACACCCTGCCCACTGGTGTAAATGATGGCATATCTGGGGAAACGGCACAGTTCCACATCGCAGCAGCTAATGCAGGGTAAAAGGGACATTAGAAACAGAGACAGCATGCTAGCATTATAACCTGGAAAATAAATAACCCCCACATCTGCATGCGCCCATAAATTTATACCCCACTTTTCTTTTGTCATGGAAACAAAGGTGGTGTGCTTGTGGTTCCCAGGCATTCACTCGTCCATGCGCTAGCCAGACCTAGATCTGCTTAGCCTCAGCAAAGGGATCTCCCCATGTACCTTTGGACAGAGCATCCCCTGGAATCAGATGGTGCACATCTCTCTGGAAAGTGACAGCTTTCTATGACATGTGTTATTCACCACTTTGCGTTTGATAATGTGATTATTAAATGACTCTCACCCCAGCCCAAAATCTTCTGTAGAATTTATTAGTGTTGATGAAAGAGGTAATTGGTTAACTTTAGGTTGTGAAAACCTTGGTGCACCTTATTTGCCTCTTACACTTAATGATGTAAATTTACTCCCATTTTACAGATTGGAAACAGAGACCCACAAAAAGCACAAAATACGTGCCACAATTCGTCTTAGAATTTTGGACAAAGAGCATGTTCCTTAAAACGTTGTTTGAAGGGTGTTCCTCAATGGCCGAACAATGAACTGGTTGTGTTTGGTGTATTTTGTATCCTGTAAAATCTAGAATCCTCTTTTGTTACATTTGCCACCTATAAAGACACTTTATTTTCACGTCCAGTCCTCATGTCTCTTCCCAGAATATGTTGCAAACAATTGTGTTGGTGCTGCTCTGATTGACATTATATTTCCTTCCTTTAGCCTGTAAGATTCCTTCCTGTAACTGGAATCTTACATCCAGGGAGGGGCTGGGGCTGGTTGTTTGTCTTTTTCAGTGTCAAATATTTCATTCCCAGTACTCAGTTATTTTAGAGGCTTTCCCCTCTAATCCTTCCCTGATGGAATTAGCCCTCACTCAGTTTTGATAGCAGCATAGATATTCAATCAAGACCATGCAACTTAAAAAATTTATCTGAGGAGGAGGAATACACAATTGGTTTTCTTAGGTTGTAATGTATATGTTTATATTGCTAGATTGCCTATGTTGTTTAGATGTTATGTTTTGATTTTTGTTATGTAAAAGGCTATTTTATTTTTAAAATAAAGAACAATATAGACACAAAATAAATCATAATGATATTTGCGGTTGTGTGGCTCCTTCTGAGTAGCAGCAAATCAGAACCAGCTCGAGGACATGTCAGGTTATCTGCAAGGTTGTTGCTGTTTTTTTTGCAGCAGCAGCGGACACCCCCCCCCCCATGTTGGTGGCTCTGTTGTGGCAGATAGCAGGCATTGCAGCACTTCCTCTGCTGTTAGGAGTAGGGGTGACTGGCTAGGAGACTTACCAGCAGAAGTGGGTGGTGGTGGAGGAGAAAGGAGGTAGCAAAAGCGATAGTGGTGCTCCTCTGATACCGGTAAGTGGTAGGTTTTTGCCACTGTAATATCCCACATCCCCTGGAGTCCTGTAGCCTCACTCCAGACATTATGGGTAATCTGCCACTTGGTACTCACTGGCATCCTGGGTAAGGGGTACAAAGCAGAAGCATCAACAGTAGTGGCCACTTGGCAGCTGCCTGAGGATGCAGGTCCCAGGATATGCACAGTTGCAATCCCTCCCAGCCATGCAGTTAGCGAGTCAAAAGGGCCTCTGCAGTTGGCCCTGCCAGCATAGTTCCTGTTCACAGAAATAGCATATGATCCCACCAGTGAGGAGCAGTCAGTGTGACCTGAGCTTAGAATTACTTGGCTTTATGCTCTGCACCACTCTGAAGATGCTAGACCGACAAGGATGTTACCCGTTGGTTCAGCTGTACTGTATTGCACTTGATGCAAATTTCCTGGGACCCAGGAGTCACCTAGTGGTAAAGAAAGGCTGATGGTCTGACCACATATAAGTGAGATGATGTTATGCAGTGATTCACTACTAGATGGGCCTATGCTGCAGCTCAGTTTAAGGCACTTTCCCTACATATCTTGTTCACAGTTTTGAATTTGGGGGCATTGGTGCCATTTTTAAAAACAATGTCACTTGATCTGTAAATGAGGATAAACAAAATGTGCCTATCAAGCCAAGCTTATCAATGGGCTCATGTTTCCAGCCCTGTCTGCAAAAGCATTGCAGTGTCTCCATAACAGTATTAAAGCTGCAGAGGCTGAGTTCTCTGTATTATAGGGGCTCAAAGCACTGGCCTGGGATGAAAGAGCACATTGCTTGCACAACCCCCACCCCTCCACACCAGGCTAAGCTCCACAGTGTCTATCAGAGCGTCTGCCGGGTGCTCCCGGCAGCAGGATTTCCAGTGGAGTGAAATAGTATTTTGAGCCAGCTGTGGTTGGCAGGGTTCCCGGCTTCAGCCAGAGGCTTGTAATGCAAAAGAGTTCCTAGAGCCAGGACGGAGCTCTGCGTCACATCTGTCCTGAGTTTCAGCCAGATCTGCTGGTAGTACTGCAACCAGCAATCTGAACCAGGAAGGTTAAGAAATAGTTCATTTCTTTACTTCGTTACTTGAAATGACTTCTGATTTCCCCCGGTTATTTACAACATCAGAGGAATAAATGGAAGATAACATATTGGCAACACTGGGTGTCTATATAGAGGAGGGCACTGAAAAAAACACACATTATGTTGTCCAGTGATGCAGGTTTTCTGGCAGTGATGCTCTCAAAGGAGAACTTTAGGGCAGGTGTCCAAGATCCCCATTCAACAGAAAGAGCAGGAGGGCTCCCAAATTGCAACAAAGCCGGCTTAGCATAATTTGAAGGGAAATAATACACCTTGCCAACTAAAAGGGAGTTGGGAATCAATAACGCCCCTTTAATGCGGTTTGTTGTTGTTGTTGTTTAGTCGTTTAGTCGTGTCCGACTCTTCGTGACCCCATGGACCATAGCACGCCAGGCACTCCTGTCTTGCACTGCCTCCCGCAGTTTGGTCAAACTCATGTTCGTAGCTTCGAGAACACTGTCCAACCATCTTGTCCTCTGTCTTCCCCTTCTCCTAGTGCCCTCAATCTTTCCCAACATCAGGGTCTTTTCCAAGGATTCTTCTCTTCTCATGAGGTGGCCAAAGTATTGGAGCCTCAGCTTCACGATCTGTCCTTCCAGGGAGCACTCAGGGCTGATTTCCTTAAGAATGGATAGGTTTGATCTTCTTGCAGTCCATGGGACTCTCAAGAGTCTCCTCCAGCACGGTTTAAATTGGTGCGGTTTAAATTCCACCAAATTCAAATCTTTACTTGGAAATCTTCCTTACTGAAATATGTGTAGATGTTTTAAGACACGATGCAGCTCGATAGCACACATTTCCCTTACGTTGTTTAAGCATAAAGAAGAAAATGAAAGCACCAAAGAGTGCCAACATGCTAATTTTAGTACATCAAAACAATGGATTCAAGTTGAATTAATGCTCAGTGAAAAGGGAGCTGGGGAGAGTCTTTCACTTGGCATATTTGACACTTAGTCCTGTAAAGCAAGACTCAGGGTGGTATACTGGGATAGAGAGAGCCTTGGCTGTGGAAGCTCCAGCCTCTGCTTAACTTCCTCTGCTTTTCTCTCCCCTCAGATTGATCCTCCTTCAACCAGGCCTTGCTGATGATGAATGGAACAGCCAATGTGAACGCAGCCGGACGAAGCCATTATGCCTCCTCTATACCTGTTCCCAGAGCTGCATCCCACAGCAAGATACACACCCTGGCAGCATCACCCAAATTGCCCCCAAGGCAGAACACTGTGGGAGCTGTTCCCTCCCAGAGGGCATCATCACCCAGGACAGGGAAGGGGCTGGTTAGCTCGAGCAGTGGAGCTCCAAAAGGATCCAAGCAAAAGCTGGTCCCAAAGACTCCAGCAGCTGCAAGCCCTGGGCAGGAGAAATCGGAGGCGTCTGAGAGCCATGGTGGGTCAGATGGGGTAGACTCCAGCCTCAGCGTGAGCATGGTGTCTGGCTGCAGCAGTCCCCGGGGGATGCAGAGGTCCAGCTCCAGAACTACTGGGACAACTAAGAAAGCTGCTGTTCAAGCAACCGAGAGAAGCAAGGACACCCCAAAACATGGGGAAGACAGTAGCAGCCGCAGTGCCAAGAAGGGTCTTGGGAAGCCCAGTACAATTCCTGAACCTGCAAAAACCTCTCACCTCCCAGGAAAGAGCCCTTCCTATCTCAGCTTGTATAGTGAGACTTTGTTGTCCAGGTCTTCAGAGGGATCCACCACAAAGAGGCCTCAGAGTTGTCCTGTAAAAGGTCAGTGGGCCTCAGAAGCCAATGGGAAAGGAAGTGGAACGTCTAAGCCAGAGGAAAAACCTCAGGTGATCTCACTGGACACAAGCAACCTCAATAAGGGCCCTGTGCTGCACACTGGGCCTATCAGTTTTTCCTCTGTGCCTCAGCACAACCATCCCATCATGGCCACAGTAGCCCCGTTCCATTATCGGTAAGTATCAGTCTGTAAAATTATAGGCAAATGTTCCCAGAGCTACGTGTCTACAGCACCAGCTTAAAGGATGGTGGAGGCTTGCCTCCTTTCCACCACAGGGCTAATGAAGGTGTCATAGGAAAAAGCAGTCTCCTTACACATCCTGATTGTTAAGATAAAGGTTAGCATTTCATCAGATATGCAGGATGTACAAGCCAAAGGTGGCCAAAAAAGTTTAGTAGCAAGAGACCCAGCTCCCCTTTGGAGCCTAGAGCTAAGCAGATAGATATCGGGCCAAATGTGTAAGACCAAAGAGATTTGCATGTAGTAAAGTGTTTGCATGATTGCTTCCCTGTGCACCCAAGTCACCCAACATTTATCTTATTACTGCTCAACCATCTCGTGTTGACTTTGATGAGACACAGTAAAGTGTATTGAGTTTTTTTTAGCTCAAGGTACATAGTGCAACAGTTGTATGACTGCTTCACCACATGCCAAGCTTAGTACAGCTTCATTCAGCTAAAATCTTAAGTATGCCAGCTGAATCATGTGGGTTGACCACCTGGCATCCACCAGATGTTTTGGACTACAGGTTCCATCACTCTCAGATAGCATGGCCAATGGCCAAAGGTGATAGGAGTTGTTGTCCATAACGTCAGGAGATCACCAGCTTGGAGAAAGCTACCTTAGGTCAAGGAGGTTGGTGCCTCCTGGAGAAGCCACTCAACAGTCCTGTACTGATGATGCTCTGGGTGTACTAATATGGAAGGACAGGACTCAGGGGAATAATTGCAGAGTGGCAGCTAGATCAAGGTGAGGATTATAATGTACATAGACAATTTGTGGGATAACTCAGGTAGGGATTGAGGGATGAGAACGCTATTGTTCCCTCAGCCAAGCACATGCAGTTGTGGTTGCTGTTGTACAGATCAGGATTACCATCACAGCAACACTTCATGAGAAGTGTAGAACTAAATTGTCTCATGTTCCTTTGTGTTGTGGGCTGACATGAAATAGAGCTGCTCTGCTTAGTTCACCCTAAGCATGAATTTGATCATTCACAAATTATTTAGCACTGGTTCCCCACCATCATGTTGTTCACTGTGGGTGAACTACATGTTCAATTCCAGCTAGGCTTCACTCCTGAGATGGACCAGCCCAGCCCCAGCTGTCCAAAGTCAAGCTCCTTGGACAATTACTGCACCCAGGTTTACCAAGTAGTCTTGCATCCAGATATTGGTGAAGGCTGGCCTCACTCAGCTGCCTAGATGGGATGTGTAGGAGCTGTTATGTTATGTGAACGAGGGACTGTACATGGATTGAACTATAAGGAACTGTCCATGCAATTTGCTCATGTAGCCGAACATACAAGTGAGTATGGAGAGTGACTGACTTGATGCACTTTCTCTGCCTACTAGGCGACAGGGTGAGAAAGAGAGGAGCAGCTCATCTAAAGAGGAGTCTGCATGTGAAGAGCAGCAGCCCAACCTTACTGAAGGGCCTGAGCATGGCTTGAGAAGCATGGGTAAGCGGAAAAACTGGAGAGATCCCTTCCTTATGAGAAAGGAAAGGAAGCCAGTGGATCAGAGTGCATGACATATGGTTGGTTGCAGAGGGAGGTGGGTCTGCTTTTATTGATCAGGTTGTAGGTGTTGGTCGCCACCTATGTAAGTAGACCTTGTTGAACAACCATATATCAGGTGATTTGTAGGGTGGGGAATAAACACAATGGAAATCCCATGCTTTCTAGACTTAAATCCAAGGTTTTGGCTGTAGGGGGGGGGAACCACCAAAAGGTTTGGTCTGTTTCTCTTTGCTTGAGAAGAGTATTCATCATGTCCTCTGAATGAGCAAACCATTCTTCTATAAGGGAAGAATTCAACAGAGTGTTAAGGAGATGGTTCCATCAGCACAAGCATTTCTGCCCCCTTCCAAGGCTTCCACACAAGACTGCAGTCTCCCTACAGCTGCCTTTTAAAATTGTGACTTGTGAAATCATAGGATGCAACTGCATTTCACCTTAAGATTGATGACTCAGGGCAGGTGGTAAGGATAATGGAGGACACAGCACTGGTTTATGTAAATATACAGTCCAGCTTAAAATGTCTATTGAGTGAGTTTGAGATGCCTGTAAACCTAAAGAATCACTGAACCCAACATTGGGATGGTGATGTCTGTGGGGGGAAAGTTACTATGATCACAATGTAAAACCACAAACATCTCAGATGCAATGAGTAGACCAATTCATTCATATATTGTAGTATGAATGAGGGTAACTCCATGTCTGCATTCAGAATGGTATATGGTTTGAATCAGGCTTTGAATATATTCTTGTCTCAGGATAATACTGCTATAGTTCACTTCAAACCATGGGGAATACATATCTCCTCTGTGTTGACCAGGATAATGTGATGGAGATGCTTATTGGTTTCTTACATATACAATCTGTTTTATGTAATGTTAAAGAAAGGGTTGCTTAATTTTATCCTAATTTGGTGGGCGGTTAGTGGTCATTCTTATGTATGGACGATATGGTTCTTCTCTCACATACTCCTAGATGTCCTCATCGGTTGCTGTCCCATCTTGGAACATCCCATTTAATGCAGGGAGTGGGTACCTGTGAGCCTCCAGGTGTTGCTGGACTCCAACTCCCAACATTCCCAGCTAGTATGGCCAATGGTCAGGGATGGTGGTCCAGCCATAAAAGTTCCTGATTTAGAGAGTGGTGTAACAACCAGCTGCGACAAAAACCCTGTGCTGGTAATTAACAGAACCTTTTCTTCAAAGCACAAATGGGGACAATGAATGGACGCTACTGTGAGGTTGTGGGGTTTAATTATGACTGCAATCCTAAACAGACTTAGTGGGCAAGTTCCGCTGAACATTTACTTCTAAATAAACATGTATAGCTTTGTAGGGAGTACTTCCATTGTCCTGAGGGCCAGTGTGGTGTAGTGGTTAAGAGCGGTAGACTCCTAATCAGGGGAACCGGGTTTGCGTCTCCGCTCCTCCACATGCAGGTGCTGGGTGACCTTGGGTTAGTCACACTTCTCTGAAGTCTCTCAGCCTCACTCACCTCACAGAGTGTTTGTTGTGGGGGGAAAAGGGAAAGGAGAATGTTAGCCGCTTTGAGACTCCTTCGGGTAGTGATAAAGCGGGATATCAAATCCAAACTCTCTTCAAACTCTTCTTCCTGTTAAGTGAAGGCTTGCATATTAAAGATATAACATTCTTATCACATGGGTCAATGTAAGGTGTTTTCAAGTTTGCTATAACATTTGGAGGGAACAGGAAGCACCCGGCCTATAGGATATCCAACATCAAAGTGGAGACACAGCTTAATATGGAGCTGGAATATTGCTTAATATTTAACAGCAGCACCTGTGATTGCTTTGATAGTGAAAGTCAGGTGCAGTGATGGTGATGCAGTGGTGGTGAAAGTCACATATATCAATCTCAGTTAAAGCGAAGACCACTCTAGCAGCATTAAAATATTAGTGCAAGGTTTGTGGTTCATCATTATCATGATTGCCATTTCAGAAGCGAAATATATTGGTGAAAGTCATTGCCTGTGATTGAATAATATTAAGTGCTTCCAGGAATAGACTCAAGTTCTAGTCTTGCATTGTTAAGTGGAGAAGCATGTATTAAGGAGCTGAAGATGTGGATCAGTGAAAGGATTAAATTTTAAGAAAAGCATTATCCTAAATTCATTCTCTCCTTAGAAATGGGCTCAATTATTACTAAGCGGCTCTTTCAAACCCACAGTTCAGTATTTTTGTCGATAAAATATTCCAGGACACCATACTGTTGTCAGTCACACCAGTGTAAGGTTGGATTTTCCTCCTCAGTTTCATTTTACTCATGACAGCCAGGGCTGGCCCAAACCATTTTGCTGCCTGAAGTTCTGGCAAAAGCAACTATAACCTTACCTGGAAGTGAGGCCCGTTGAACTTAGTGGTTCTTAACTCTGAGTAGACAGACATAGGATTGTGCTGTAAATATCCTGGAGTTATAGTGACATGTTAGATTGGCTGATGAAAGATTATTTATATCAGTTTTGATCCTTATAGCTGAATGAAACAGCAGTTACAGTGAAGGCTCCATCAAATACTCCTTTTTATGTTGACAAATAATGCTTTGTATCTCAAGGTACAGAGCAAAAGAGGATAAAGAACCAAAGTTATAGAGAACATGAATTTGCAAGGTAGCAGGATAATCAATGTCCATTTTCCTAGTTTACTCCCCAAATGTTTTGCAAAAATTTTGGTGTGCAGTGCACTCCAGCCTCTATCATCTACCTATTCAGTTATTTTAGATCTTGATAGGCAATTGGGTTGACATCCCTTCTGCAAGGGAAATTCTAGGTGGTTTCTGTGCAATAAATGTGCATTTTGTTTTGCTGTGCCCAGACACCTTTGCTCAAGAAAAACATTACTGTTGCAGGATATTGTTTTGGTACTCCACATATTCCATACCCTGCAGGGACACACTGTTTTCTGGCACAAGAGTATGGCGGCCATTTTGAGGGCACGTTTTGTACAGAGATCTCGCCCCCAAAAGTGTTCCCCCCTGAAAAAAACACAGAGCCATGATCTTGCACAGTGCCCCAAAATGCATGATTTCGGGCGCTGTGATCTCACACGGGTCACATGACTCATGTGAAAAGCACAGACAGGAAGTTGCATGTCCTGGTTTTTGAGACTCGATATGTGGGAGGGTATGATACATGCTCTTGGCTGCAACACTCATCTTGCTCCCTTTAAAGTAGCAAACAGTGCACATGCTGTGCTTGCCCCCTATAGCGACTGCAAGATCCTTTTAAATTTTTGTTTTATTTTTTAAGGGGATAGAGTTTCATGAAATAGGTCTGAGCCATGGGACTCCACATTTTCAAATGTTAACAAACAGCCTAAATCTTTGGTGTGGATATCTTTCATGGTGGTGGTGGGGAACCGGCACGGATGTCAGTGGCCAGGCAAAATTCAGTGACTGCTTTTACTAGGATTTGGGAGACTGATTGCTGGGATCTGCCTCCCTCTGCATTTGAATGAAAACTTCTTGTGAGCCCAGTTCAGCAGCTCCAGAGGGGGTGGGGGTGTCATTATAGCAAGTGGCGTTACTGGGCTGCAATGGAATTAGTCCCACTAGGGCGCAGGATGCAAATCCCCCTTGGGGCCTCTCAGGAAAAGAATGGGCAGCACGTGTGGTGTTAACAGGATTATGGGCCCATTCAGGAGCTTTGCAGGAAAGGACTCCCTGAAGGGAAGAAATGGGAAGAATTGATTCATCCAGATATGCTCAGTGCTTGAATTATGAGGGGGTTCAAACCAAAACCCTACCTCTCATTTCTCCCCCAACTTTAGCTGTTTCCAAATATCTGAGAGGCTGTCTCCCTCTTGGGAGAGCCTCTTGGGTGCTAAAATGGGCAGCTCTGTCGCCCTCAAAAGCTCAGGGTGGTGGCAAGGGTGGTCCAGGAGAGGGCATTCTCTGTGCCAGCCCCCAAGTTGTGAAACTGCTTACTTCTTTGTGTGCCTCCTCCACGCGAGGCCTGGAGGATGGCAACATGAGAACAGACCTTCTCTGCAGTGGTTCCCCATTTGGGAATACTCCCCCGCCCTGCCTTCATTATATATTTTTAGACTTGGAAAGGGATCCTTAGCTATAAGTTGAGGATTCCATTCCCTTGGGAGATAATCAGTCAGGGGCTACATGTTGGCAATAAGCAGGGTGGTGAATGGGGGCCTCTCATTCTCTCTCTTTATGCAACCCCCACTTCTTGTCTCTCTTTCTGACACCTCTACTCCTTCTTTCTCCTTGATCAGCAGGCTGCTGGGAAAGAGGCAGATTGCCCTTGCCAGATGCTTTTCTCCTCTCTTCATTTCATCACTTCACCCATTTTGGCTCACACCCCATCCAGCCTCACACATCTGTACGAAATTAGGCTGAAGGCCACACGAGATGCTCATCCTTGCTATAGATGGTCAGCACACAAAACTGCTCCCGTCTTGGGTTATCAGGACCTGACCTGCTGCCTTCGGAGGGTGTGGTGTCCTACAAACGGAAGGTGCAGAGTGGAAGTGTAGTGCTCACCTGCTTTGCTGGTGCCTAGCAGAGCCTTTTCTTTTCCCGTGACTCGTGCCGCAGCAAATAGGGATTCCTTGTGCTCCAGTACGAGGATGGAGGCAGATGGATTGCCAGGCACTTATCCCGTACTGCTAGTAACCTGACTGCTTTGACAGATGGGAGCTCTGGAGTCAGTTCCTGAGATGGCGGGTCATGTCACGACCAATGCACTGGAGGGGCGGGAGAGCCAAATCATTATTGGAGGAGCTGGCTGGGTGGGAAGGAGGGGAGAAAGGGCCGCAATGTGCCTAATGGCATGAAATGCACTAGAGGTGAAAGAGAGGGCAGATGGTGCTTTCCACAAGTGATGCCTTATATGCATTCAGCTCAAAGGCAGACTGCACAATATTCCAGGCCTCCTGTGATCTCCGTGGCAAGCTAGGAAGGAATGGCTGTGTGAGAGTGAGGCAGAGAGGCAACCACACAGCTCATCATTTGCCATTAGCAATTGCAGAAGTAGGTAGTGCGGGTGGTGTCTTGTGATCCGTCGCCTATTGTTCTCTCTCTCTCTCCTGCTTTTCCACACTGGCCCTCCAGGCAGGAAGAGCTGGGTAAGCAATCAGTTTTAAACTGTTGTTGGTTTTTTTATGGATAGTGCGGTTTTTATTATTGAATTGGGCTTTCTTTTTTATTGCAAGCCCCCTTGAATATTTTATTGAAGGCAACATAAATAAATGACACAAATAACAAATAAGTAAGATCTGGAGGCAGATGGGCTGATAAGTGGAAACACAGGAAAATGCATTACGTTGAGCTAGGCCTACTGACTCACATAGCACAGTACTGCAGGGGGCGCCAGCCTTTCTGGATCTACGGGCACACCTGAAAGCTTGAGAAACTGTTGTGTCTACATGACCAACACTGGAACTGCAGCCAGCTTTTTAACTGGCTGAAACAGAGTTGCTTCTCTCAAACCTAATTGCACTGGGAGACCACACCCTGCAGGCATCAGAAGAGCCTTTGCAAGTACGGTAGTATATGTGTGCCTGTAGGTGCATGGCTGGCAGGTCCTGCAGCATTGTCCACACTGATGGGCAGTGCTGAGGGCAAGGTAAGCAATCGTCACCATCCACCTTAGGCTGGGGCAGAGGGAGGTCTCCTAGGAAACCCTCCAGGCACCACATGCCAGCAGTAGAGCTGGCCAGAGGCGACAGTGGGCAGAGCAATGGATGTGGCTTTTACCTTTGCATGGTAAGCAACATTCCAGCTGTGCATAAGCCGGAGGATTCGACACTACCACCACCGCATTTCTCCTCCATGCAGAGAAATGAGAGGCATTATCACAGTTCAAAGACACGTTGCAGCCAGAGGCTTTCCAAAAACGCGCAATGACGGGCGTGGCCTGGGAAGAGTCCCAAGGGCTTATAGAGAGACCTGGAGGGTTGCTTGCCTTGTGTTCCATGGTCTACCCATTCCTTAGGCCTCTTAAGCATTGTTTCCCATGGACTGAGAGTGCACCTTAGAATACAAAGAAATTCCAGAAAGCTTATCAGTTAGTACGGATGTTCTCTTTGCTGAAGCCCTGATAAGCTTCCATGAAGTAGCTTGCAAATTGCCACTCTGTGTAAAATCCGGGCAATGTACACATTGGTGGCTTAAAATGTAGCAAGGTCGTTTCCTCCTGCTGCGTTTCAAGTCACATTTTCCCTGGTTGCTGAACACACCAAAGAGGGGGTCAAGGGTGCCTTCACCCGATGAGCATTACAGTACCTGATTTGTATCTCTGTGCCTGCAACCTCCACACCCCCAACTCATAGGCCTAGAAAGTATCATCTGTGCATGTGCAATGGCTGTCTCAAATGCACGCACCTCAGCTTAACCATGGCTTATGTTTTCAAATCAGATGGAAGCTGGTTTGAGGGAAGGTGCATCAAACAAAATTGTTTTTCAAGAAACTACAGAAAACATATGGATTGTGGCTGACATCATGAATACTCACTTCAGAGCACCAGCTGCAGTGTCCGAGTGAATGGCAATGTGTACACAGTCACAGGCTTCATTAATGTTAAGGTGATGCAGCTAGGCATGGACTCTGCTTCTTTTTTGGGGTAATGTTTCCTCCTCAAGGGCAATTTAGGCACCGTCTTTACTCTAAGGGAACAAGAGACCTTGGTGGAGAAGGCGAGACCCACATGCTTCCCAGCTGCAATGTAATCTCACCCAGGAGCTCAGCAACGTGGGAGCAGAGCTGTGTGGGGCTTGCCTCTGCTTTCCCACTCTCATTAGGACATCCGATCCCTGTGAGTCCAGGGCCAGCCGGGACCAGCTGTCCTGGACCCTGACCTGCCCGGGAGAATAGAAAGCAGGGGGTCACTGCCACATTTCTACTGCGGCTCTTCCGCAATTTCCTGCTGTTTAATTTACTGTGGCTGGAAACTGTAGTGCTTGGCTAGGAAATAGCCTGTGTGCTTGGCCCTGTGGGTGAAACATTATCTGGCGTGACCAGGCTAGAAAGATGGGTGAGTGTAGGTCTGGCATGGGAACTGGTTCCCACTCATCAGAGCTGCAGCTGCATGGTGGGGGATGGGAGAGGGGGTTGCAGGATCTGCACTCCCCTGCACATCTACGGTTGGGTAAGGCTGAATTAAATGGGTGAGGATTGTCACAGTTGCCTCCTGGTCCAGTGGGCAAATAGCCCTAGGGCTCTCCAGCAGCAACGATACAGTGTAGTTTCCAAGTGGATAGGGCTTTCTCTCCTGTGTGCATCATATGACATGAAATTCCCTCCCAGCCCTTTGTGACGGGGATATGACCCAAACTGACATTATTGCAACTGTGTTCAACAAAGGCACTCGAAGCAGCGAGTTTTCAGACATGCTGCCAGCTCCTCTTCAAAGAGCTTCGCTCTCATCACAAGACCACACAAAGGCGAGGAACAAAGGAAATACAAGATAAATAGGATTGCCACCTCTCCCAAAGCCAAAAATAAAACAATAGCCTTTGCACATCTCCCCATATAAAATAAGTTGCATATCCATGTTTAGAATTCCATGGCAGTCTAACTGACACAAGGATTCTAAAGGTAAAGGTAAAGGGACCCCTGACCATTAGGTCCAGTCGTGACAGACTCTGGGGTTGCGCGCTCATCTCGCATTATTGGCCGAGGGAACCAGCGTATAGCTTCCGGGTCATGTGGCCAGCATGACAAAGCTGCTTCTGGCAAACCAGAGCAGCACATGGAAACACCGTTTACCTTCCCGCTGTAGCGGTTCCTATTTATCTACTTGCACTTTGACGTGCTTTTGAACTGCTAGGTTGGCAGGAGCTGGGACCGAGCAATGGGAGCTCACCCCGTCACAGGGATTCGAACCGGCGACCTTCTGATCAGCAAGCCCTAGACTCTGTGGTTTAACCCACAGCGCCACCTGGGTCCCTACTGATCTGAATAGTCTCATATAATTAATTATATGTTGCAGGGCAAAGGGATCATGGTATACAGTCATACCTCATGTGTCTGCTGCAGGTTGCGTTGTGGTGTGGTGTAGTGTGGTGTAGTGGTTAAGAGCGGTAGACTTGTAATCTGGGAAGCCGGGTTCGCATCTCTGCTCCTCCACATGCAGCTGCTGGGTGACCTTGGGCTAGTCACACTTCTTTGAAGTCTCTCGGCCCCACCCACCTCACAGAGTGTTTGTTGTGGGGGAGGAGGGGAAAGGAGAATGTTAGCCGCTTTGAGACTCCTTTGGGTAGTGATAAAGCGGGACATCAAATCCAAACTCTTCTTCTCTTCTTTTTTGTGTTACGAACGCGAAGGCCCAGAAGTGTTTACTTCTGGGTTTCGTCGCACGCGCATGCTCGGGTTGTGGACTTTTTGGGGTGCAAACAGCACCCAGAACGGATTGGGTCCGCAACCCGAGGTACCACTGTTCTCCCATACTGCATGGCAAGTGCTTCTCCTCTTTGGGGATGGATTCATCTTTTGCACAGAAATAAAAAAAATTGACACCTAGTAACTATTGCTTCTCTGTGCTGCTCTGAGATGACTTATCCATGTAGAACTGGCCTTTCTGGTTTTTAAGCCTTGTTATACATTATGTGGTGGCACATACAGAATGGTAATTCTATATGGAATGGCAACTGTTTCCCCACAGCTGATTGTCAGCTTCCTTCCAATTCCTTTTGGCCAGAACAAACACCGTTATTCCTGTAAACAGAATTTTCTGGGCATATAATTCCCACTTTTATGAGGATGTTTCCCATGAATCATTGCCCAAGCTGAGGAGAGGAGAATAGACAGTATATGGGACAAATTGATTCTGCTGCTCTCTTGAGAGAAGGCCAAGCCCTTTGCCCAGTTTGCATCCCATCAGGAGGCTGGAGCTGAAATGAACCCTCCGTTACACATGGCAAGAGGAATACAGCAGCATTGTTCCATTTCTCTAATTGTTTAATTGCTCCATTATCCTTGCTCAGCGACTGTGCATTGTGTGCAACCCTTCCTTCCACAGTCTTTTTTTTTTAACTCTAGGTTTCCTAATTCTGACATGCAGGGAGAATCTATTCCAAAGGACACTTAGAAATGAGACAGGAGGATGCATTAAAAATAAAATCAAAATGCAGCAGTTGAGCTCCATGGTAGATGCACTCTGACATCTAGTAATATTATATCCACAGGGGAGTTATTTGGCAAAGATAATTAGGAAATAAAGCCTCTGCACTTAATAGAAGCTGCTGTGTGGTGTATGCTGTCTACAGAAGTGTTTTACCCGCAGCCCCCATCAGGCCAATGGTTGAATCCGTGGCTTACAAAGTCATTTTTCAATGAACCATTCACAGACATTTCTTGAAGATCAGTTGTATTTTGTAGGCTGTATGCAGCTTACTGCAGCCACAGATACTGGGAGGTTTTGCGGAGAGAGGAGGGAAGAGGGGAAATTAAGTTACATTATTCCTTATAGGAATGATGTGGAGGGAGGGGGTAAATTTCCCAGTGCAAATTGATTTTGTAAATTCATCAGACCTCTCAGTTTGTCTTCTTTTTTAAAAATTGAATGATACTGGGGTGGCTGTTGCCAAGGTAGCAAAGGAGCTGGCTCTGAAGAAGAGAATGGTGGGATGCTCTAGGGATGTGCAAAGAATATAAAAACAGTGAGAGAGAAAGGGGAGAGGTTAGTTTATGGATCATTTTCAGCTTTCCAAGATTTCCTGTAAATTGCTCCCTTCTGTTCCCCTGCCTGTTAGGATTTGAGATATACTGCTGATTGCTGAATTTCTGCAGGTAAGCAAGTGAATATAAGAAAGACCCAAACCTCCTGAGGCTGGTATGATTTGGGGGAGTACGTCTATACCACGGACTCCACAGGGAAGATTGCGTAGAGGTGGAACAAGAAGCCTTTATTGAAGCAAACTAGAGTGTTGCACTCTGTAAAAATTCCTACTGATAGCTAGGGAGAAAATGGCTAGTTTAGACTTGTGAATTATGAGTCATTCCAACATATAGTGCACAAAGTGATTCACTGTACAAACTTTGGGATTCCCTTATTGATTTGCAGCACTCATAAGGGAAGAGAGTAATGACATTGTGCTTAGCTGCCAAGTATCCCGTTTTCCGTGGGAAACCCCCAGATTTTAATCCGTTTCCCGCTGTTCTCCTGAATGGAGAAAAATCCCGGAAATCCCCCGGATTTCCTACCTGCCAGGGAGCCTCCATTTTGGGTGCCGCTCTTCCCATGTGTGGGCACCGGAGATCGGGCAGAGCGGCACCGGAAGTCGCTTCTACGCATGCCCGGCGGTCACCAAGATGGCCGTCGGGCATGCGTAGAAGCGACTTCCAGCGCCGCTCTGCCCGATTTCCGGTGCCCACACATGGGAAGAGCGGCCCCGGAAGTTGCTTCTATGCAACTTTTGGTGCCGCGCCACTGCTGATCCCGCATTTTTCAGCGGGAGACTTGGCAGGTATGCATTATGGTTTCTCTGTATGGATTTCTCTGTAGCTTCATAAGCTAGAGATAGGTAATGGTCCCGAAGACAGTTTGAAAACGTGACTGAATACTGTTTGGAGAGTGCACAATCACCCCTCTTTTACCTCCTGGCAAAACCTAGACATCTCTAGGTTTGGGTATCTTTCAAAAAGTCCTACAAAACATGTTTGACCACAGTAGAACAAAAGAACTGTGCACACAATAGAAGCCTCTCTCAAACCACTTTGCTCCCTTTTAAAAACTATTGTCTTTCTCCTGCCTTATCTGGCAGAGGCTAGATTCTGGATGCTACTTGAGATGTGGAATTTTTTTCCCCTCGAGGAAGTGAAATTTATAATGTCGTTAAAGATGATTAGATCTCCTTGGTTCAAGTAGCCAAGCTGTAGGTTTTTATATCCTGTTCCTGAATAAAAAATGGGAGCTCTGGACATTCCAAATCCTTCAGGGCTTCTAAAGTCTCAGAAATCTTTTTAAAAGATGGATCCAGCATACTGGAAAGCCCAGTCATATAGCTGGTGCAGTGTGGAACACTCTTATCAAATTCGAAGGTTAAAGGAATGTATTTGTAGTAAGTAGGGATGGAGGAGAAATTTGATTCAGTATGAATTTAAAGTTGTGGATTGCACTTTCCAAAATCACAGGAAAACCAAATTCATACTTTTCTGAATTTTGCAATGCAGTTCTCCAACCAATGTTTACAAAAATGCATACATTAGGGGAAAGTGTGCATAAAAATGAAGCTATTACTAAAAAATAAATAAATAGACAAGTATGCAGTATATTGGGGTGTGTGGCTTGCAAAAATGTATACACTAGTAAAAAACAGCATATAAAAAAGAGGTTATAAGAAGGAATTCACACTTAAATGTTGATTAATTTTCATGAAGCATTTTTTTAATGGCAAATTGGTGAAAAATGTGGAGAACTGAATTTAGGTTTGGAAAAAATGAGAAATAGAGAACCAAAACTGACAGATCCTTAGCAGCAAGATACTCGTCCACATATGGGCAGGCCCTTTATAACTCTCAACAAATGCAGACTAATGCCATTGGCATTAGCTACATTCCACCCCTGCCACCTTCCACCTGGTTTCCTTGCTTCATTTACCATCTGACCTGATGAAGACTTTCAGAGAACTTGAAAGCCTGCACAATATTTTTTGACAGTTTGGTTGGCATAATACAGATTTTGGCATCCCCCCCCCCCAATGGGCCAGCATGGATGCCTTAATCCCCCCCCCCCCGGGCAATGTGAAATAGTAACTGGAATGCCCTGATTAACCATGTGGGTTTGTCATAACACTACCTCTTAGTCCTGGAGTCCTTTAGAAAGGATGTGCCTCTGGCTACTTTTGTTCCTCTTCCTTAGTCTGGCATGTCTTCTGGATTCCAGTTATGCTATGCTGTGACAGAGAGCTGGTTAGCTGTCTAGGCTTTGAATAACAAAGCTGGCTTGAAGTGCTTCAGTAATTGCTTTGGCCTATGCCACATTTAAGATAGGACAATGTAACATACTACGGTATATATCTTCTTATATACCCATCTTTTAAAATATTTATTACATTTTTAAACCCACCCTTCAACCCTAAGGTTCCCAGGGCAGTTTTTAAGTTCTTAAATAGACTTTTGCAGTGTTTGAATGAATGGCAACAAGTTTGCTCCAGCAGACTAACACTGCTATCCCTCTGGAAGTTGTGTGTTTTGCTTTGAGGATTTGGAAACAGTGGCCTAAAAACATTGAAAACAACAATTTTGTATATGCTTATTTGGGAGCAAGTCCCATTGAACTCACTGTGACCCAGCTCCCAAGTAGACACTGTATGGTTAAAGGCTGGCCAGGAAGTCTCTGCTAATTTGATTACTGTATTACTTAAACATTATTTGTTATGAAGACAGATAGGAAAACACACACACACACCACACCACACCACACCACACCACAGCAGTTTTAAGTGTGCCTGTGTTTGTATTATCCAGATATCTTTTCTTAGTAAGAGTTAGGTGAGTGAGATCTGTGCTGAGTGAGGCACTCTTGCCGATATTGGCTGGTTTCACTTGTTTTTTGTTTTAAAAGTCACCCTGGATTGGATCTGTTCACATTACAGTGGTACCTCGGTTTATGAACACAATTGGTTCCGGAAGTCTGTTCATAAACTGAAGCGTTCATAAACTGAAGCGAACTTTCCCATTGAAAGTAATGGAAAGTGGATTAATCTGTTCCAGACAGTCCGCGGAGTACTTAAACTGAAGCGTTCATAAACTGAAGCGAACTTTCCCATTGAAAGTAATGGAAAGTGGATTAATCCATTCCAGACGGGTCTGCGGAGTACTTAAACTGAAGCATTCATAAACTGAAGCATGGGTGTAATTGGTTCTGGAAGTCTGTTCATAAACTGAAGCATTCATAAACTGAAGTGAACTTTCCCATTGAAAGTAATGGAAAATGAATTAATCCGTTCCAGATGGGTCCACGGCGTTTATAAACTGAAAATTCATAAACCGAGGTGTTCATAAACCGAGGTTCCACTGTACTGTGTTAGTACACAATGAAGCTGTTTCCCCCTGTTGTGTTTCACAGCTCTTTCCCCACTAGCTGTTCACATCAGCAGAGCTTTGTTAGTGTCAGATTCATTTCTGTTTGTACATACCAGAGGTCAGTGACAGGGTAGGGATGTGTTCCCACTTAGGCTAGAGATGAATTAGGAAAAGTTTAAGTAAGGACTCCAGCTGGTGTGAAGCTGGCTTGAGAAACAACACTTCAAACAGTAGCATTTTATAATGAAGTACAGGATGCATATGCATTTTGGATAATGTCATGGGGACATGGATTAAAAACACAGCACTGGTAATGCAGTGAGTGCATCCTAAATGGGAGTGTGAACACAGCATGAGTACGCCTGATTATCAGAAGCATATTGGCTCAACTGGGTCATTCCCTCTCCATGGCACCAATTATGAGAAAAACTTAGGCGATCTTAAAGGATTCTCTGAAACCCAAACATCAGAAGAGGACCTCTCTAAATGATGGTGGGGAGTTTGTTTGTTTGTTTGAGACACTGAATCAATACTTCGATTTCTTCAGGGGAGGAAACTTCTTAAGGCACAAAGAGGATCAAGTATACAAATACTTTTCAGCATTAAGCAACCCATCCCCTTATCTGGTCGGGTGCTGGTTCATCACACCACAGTCACATTCCTGCAGTTGAGAACTGTGTGTGCATCCACGTGTTCCCGGACAGTGAAACTTTAAGTTAGACACAACTTATTCATTCAGTTGCAAGATCTTGGCACCCTTCCCCACTTTGCATAGCCTTGCTCTTCAGCAACCAAGCAGACAGGCACATGAGGGATCACAAGAAAGGAGGTCAGGGCAAGGTGACATCAACCAGTGCCTTCTCAAACTTGCAAGTGAATCCACCAGTTGTGTTCCCCCAAGGAAGTGATGCAAGAGAGCCGTTTTGCTGCAAGTTGCAGTGAGCACTACTCTTGCCTCCTCCTCCTCCTCCTCCTCCTCCTCCTCCTCCTTCTTCTTCTTCTTCTTCTTCTTCTTCTTCTTCTTCTTCTTCTTCTTCTTCTTCTTCTTCTTCTTCTTCTTCTTCTTCTATTACCTTTCACAAGTAATCACAGTATTGTTAAACGTTGCAGTGCTTCTGCAATACTGCTTGTTAACATATTTTTTAAACTAGCCAGAAGTGGTTTTATAACATAATGGGAAGTGAGTTTAAAAGCAGAAGCTTCACAGCCACACCAGCAAGGAGGAAGGGGGCAGCAGGTGAGCCCAAGGTTCACCTAGGCTCCCCCCCCAGTGCTAAACTATGGTCAGTGTAATGTGCAAAATGGGTCTCTATCTCTTGAACAGAAATTAGAATCATAGAATCAGAATTGTAGATTAATTTTAGACCTCTTCTTCTTCGTCTACTACATTTAAATTTTGATTGTTTGCAATGGACATTGATTTTGCTTCCAGTCAATTTAAAGTGCCACATGTATTTATTGCTTAATTTAGATTTCTTAACTGGTGCTATTGGCAATTAAAATGCATGCCAAACATGTGCAAAACCTGAGGTGCTCAATCAGATCAACAACTATTTACTGATCTTTGTTGTAAGAAAATCTGATTAATTAAAACTGAAAAACAACAGTAAATATTAAAATATTTAATTAGCTATAAATTAAATATAATTAAATACTTACTTTCACTATAACCTAAGAGATTCTTTGGACTGACACCGAGGCAGAAACTCAGTCTCAAGACTGTTAAAACTTTTCCCCTTTTGGATCTCAACATTTTGGTCACTGGGGTGTTTGGTGTTTCATCAATTGCTAGCAGAAGCTTTAAGCAATAGGCGGCCTGATTAGTTTCCCACCGCTTTCCAAATCCTAGTTGTGATCCCTAGTGGAGTGATCTAAAAGCCACAGAAAAGTTGAGTCTTGATTTCTCGGCTTGAAGCAATTTTTGTCTCTCTCCCACCCTGCCCCATGTCCTCTAATGCGATATATCCTGTCTGTTGCCATGGGATCCTGTGAGGTCACCAGATAGAGCTAATTGCCCCCTCCCACAGGAAGGATAATTAGCCAAAAAAGAGAGACTATAATCAGAGCCCACTTCCTTTTGCTTTATTTTGTTGGAATTCTGTGGATGATGGAACAGCATTCAGGCAGGCTCCAGTCCCTAGGGCATGACTGGGGATGGGGTGGAGAAGGGCAGTTTAGGCTATTATCTTCTGGGTGGGTGGTGTGCCTGTTTTATCACTGCTTGGCTTTAAACCAGACATTGTTACGGCCAGACTTCAATTCTGATTGTGTTGCACAGGTGAACAACATGTTTTCTTGGAAGCATCCCACTGTGTTCAATGGATCTTACTCCAAAACAACTCCCAAACAAACACAGTATGCTAGGATAGCAGCCTAGTGTTCCCTGAAGCAGGGAGCTGACATTTTGTTACATTTCTTGTGCCTGAAACTCAGTCACTCCACAGTCTATGAAAGGGCTCCAAGGCTAAGAAAAACCCTTTCTAGAAATCAGACACATTATCTTCGATTCTCTCATTGGAGGTGGTCATTTTCACAACTGAAGAGCACATTATTTTGAAAGCAGAAATTGCTGGATCAAAATGACAAAACCTCACGGTCTGCTACTTAGACCAGAGATAGGGAGCTTTTGGCCAGACCCTGTTGGACTTTAAGGAAGGGCCATAGCTCAGTGGTAGATCTCCAGTGAGGATTGGGAGAGACACCATGCATGAAACCCCGGAGAGCTGCTGCCAGTCAATGTAGTCAACATTGAACTAGGTGGACCAATGGGCTGGATCAGTATAATGCAGCTTCCTCTGTTCCACAACTCAAATAATCCCTGACCATGGGCCATGCTGGTTGGGCTCATGGGAACTGGAGTCCAACAACATCTGGAGGTCCTTAGGTCCTTTTAAAAAAAGTTTTAGAGGTTCTAGGGACAGGAAACTTTCCCCATATAATCTTGCATGCTAAGAGACCCCTGTGCATTGCGGAGGTTGTGCAGCATGTTCTATGTTAGGATGAAGAGCCTGTTCATGCAGGGTCCTGGCCGAGCTCATCACTTTCAGTGAACTCAGGGTAACTAGAAGGCAACTGGTCCCTGTACACTGCAGAGGGGAGATCAGCAGCAGTGAGCAGGCTCTCAGCACATTGTCCATCACTGCTGATCAAAGAACCTTGGATAAGGTTTCATGAAAGAAAAGTAGGACTCCCTGAGTTCAGTTCCCAGTTCCTCTATTAGCATATGGTAAGCTTAAGCCAGGGACACGGGTGGCGCTGTGGGTTAAACCACGGAGCCTAAGGCTTGCCGATCAGAAGGTCGGTGGTTCGAATCCCTGGGTGAGTTCCCATTGCTTGTTCCCAGCTCCTGCCAACCTAGCAGTTCAAAAGCACGTCAAAGTGCAAGTAGATAAATAGGTATTGCTACAGCGGGAAGGTAAACGTGTGCTGCTCTGGTTTGCCAGAAGCGGCTTTGTCATGCTGGCCACATGCTGGAAGCTGTACGCCGACTCCCTTGGCCAATTACGTGAGATGAGTGCCGCAACCCCAGAGTTGGTCACGACTGGACCTAATGGTCAGGGGTCCCTTTACCTTTAAGCTTAAGCCAAATAAGAGAGCGGGTGCTTTTTACTGAGACAGAGTCATTGATTCACATTGTGTAGACACCAGAAGTGCAAAATTCCAGTTGCCCAGTTGCCAATGGCTTGTTTAAAACCAAAAGTAGAAATGGTCATTCTGGTTACTGAGGTACCTTTGCTCCTCCTACCTGTCTGTTAGCTGATCAAGGCATGTCCCCTTCCTCCTCCACTACTACTCAGGCACCACTACACATAAGCAGCATTCTCATCATCTCATCAGACAGGATGCCTGAGATGTTATGTTTTGAAATATTTTTAATTTCCCCTGTTATGAAAAAGAACATCACAGGAGCTACTTATGTGACTAGGAGCATTGCAAAATCTTTTGTTTTATTTTCAAATCAGGGAATACTGGCATAGGTCTTCCTTCAGAAATGGCAAGGAGCTATATATTTTTATTTTATCCCCTAACATGAGCATTATGCCTTCTACCTGTTCCTGGATACAAATGCAAAATGTGGTCTGCTTGCAGAGCTGGCAAAGGTACATTGATGCAAGGGATTCAGACACAGGTCTGCCACCAAACCCAGCAACCTAGCATCACATTCCCCTCTACACTCCTCATACTCATGGGTCATTGAGCTACGTGTTTCACTGCCTGCTGATTCATTTCACAGGATGCTGCTGGTGGAGGCAAGGAAATAGTGTAATGACATCCCCCAAAAATGTAAGGCATATGACATGTTATGAAGGCAACAGGAAAAACCTAACACAGTGCTGCCTTTTGAGTGTCTATAATGTGTAGTGTTGTGTGTGTGGTGGGGAGAAGGGTCAATGAAAGCTTATATGCCATTATAAATGTGTTTATCTTCTGCAAGAGTCTTTGCTGTAACAGACTAACACAGCTACCCTTCTGGAAGTTCTTCGAATGTGTAGTTCTACCCTGAACATCACTCTCTTCCTGCTAACTGATGAGTTATGGCTCTCCTCTCTCTTTGCTTTCTTAGATCTCAATGCTTCCAAGAAAACTGCAGCTTTTGTAAAAAGAGATATATGGCAGTAATTATTAAACATGGAAATTAATTTATGAAATGTTTGCTTTGTGTCATGTATTATATGAGTGCATAATATGGATTTGCTGGCATTTAATACTCCTGGTGTTTTCTGGTATTTAATGCTATTCTAGAATTCAGGAGTAGGGTTAACTGGAGCCAAAGCTCTCTGCTATGGGCTTCTGAAAAGAGAAAAGATCCACAAACTGGTTGTTGAGCCTTCTATGGAATCTGCTGCTCTAAGAGGTTGAGATCAGTTTTCCGTAGAGTGGACATATGTCCTACTATACAAAGGAAAGTCCTCTGCTTGAAGGACTCCTCTATTGGAATGGTGGTCTTGTTATTAACTTCAGTTAATAGCTATTTAACCATAAGAAAGGAGAGAAAGGGCTCTGAAATTGCCCACCAACAGGATAGCATACAGGTTACCTGCTCAGTTTTCCCAACCATGGTCAGATGTATTGAGTAGTATCCAATGAAACAGTTCCACTAGGACAAGAGGTTTTACCTGCCTCTCCCTGCATTCCTGCCCCCCCCTCTGCTCTGGGTGTTTCCCCAACCCTTCAGAGCAAAATTACAGGGCGCACAGGGGGTGTGCAGGGAGAGGGTGAGGAAGTTCCATTGCACAGTCTTTGTGCTAGTTGAACTGTTTGATTGCACTGCATTTTCATTTAAATAATAGTAGTTATTTCTAAATTTGCACCTAGACATATAAATTAGCACATGCAAATTATATGCAAATCTGCACTGTCCTTTTGGGGATGATGTGCAAGTGTGGCAACTCTGCTTTTGGGAATTTAGAAATGAACTGTCCTGTTAGCATCTCAAGCTTTATTCTTCTGAACGCAGGTAGTATTTGGCCTTGGGACTTTATTCTGCACCGGAGTGGCTAGTTTTGTTTCGAAAAGGAAACTGAGTAACTTCCAATCTGCAGGATAGATGTGGCATTTCGCACTTCACTTGAAACCACCTGATCTGCTCTCTGCATTTCTTGCCTCTGAAGGGCTCTCAAATTGAAGTGCCAAGCTGCTGAAACAGCCGTTTCACCCCACATTCTCCACCCAGGCAAGCAATCATTTCATCTGAGGGAGGTGATGATTTCTCAGCTTTTCAAATGCAAGCAGAAGGTACCACAACAAACCATTGAGTGATCCAGTACCTCTGCTCAGTGGACAACAGGTGCAATGAGTAGATTTCGAAGTTGCACTCTTGCAGTACAGGCATTTCAGTTTGTCAGGTGGAATAATCCCTTCTCCTCCCCCTGCACCCTGTTCTGAGGGTTCTCCTAAACCCTACCAGGACAATTTGGGGAACACAGTGGGGGGAAGAGAGGGTGGAAAGCCCCATTTTGCAATTTTTGTCCTTCCACTGATGAAACTGGTTAGGTGAATCGCACCCAAAGTTTGCAGCTAATCCGAGGGTACTCATGGGGCACTCTGGGCATGAGCATTTCCCTGGGAGGACACGTTTGGGGATGTTGGATACTGTAGATGACCTGCAGGTCAAGGCCATCATGGTACAGTGGTGAAAATTCATACAACCATTGTTTTACCAGTAGTGGTGCTCTGAGACCAGCAAGACAAGAGATAGAGCAGTCTAGGGATGTGCCAGGGGAAAGCTTGGATGTGCTGAACCCAGGTCCCCCTTACTTCCCTAGCATGGCCCTGGAAACGGCAAAAAAGCATGCCATTAATGTCAGTTGGAGGGGTAAATTTGAAAGATTGTGGAGTGTCACTGGAAAATCTTCCCCCAATTTCAGTCCTGGCTGGCTTGAGCTGCAGGGATTAGGGAGTGGTGGCTGGTCCTCCACAGAATCGACCACCACCACCTTAAAGATTGCTCAGTGAATAAAAGTAAATCTCAAAAGGACTCACTTTCAGGAAAGCAGGCATAAGCTTGCAGCCTTAACATGATAGCTGTATAGACAAAGGCGACAGAGGCACAGAGAAGCAGCAGCTGAGTCCAGCTGTCTAAGAAGGGAGAGGCAGGGATGATGTGGAATCATTACTATGGAGATGAGCTGCTGTCTGTACCCTTAGACAAAAGCCACAGGCATTTGGCTTTAATTCAGCCAGGCCTCCCAATCCTGCTCCAGTTTCTGGGAGGTATGGATGCCTCTGTATTGGAACTGGGATTTGTACCAGTGTGCGGGGATAGAATCGTCATTATTAATGATTGCATCTCCCTCAGTATCAGCGCATAGGGCTGGGCCATTAGTCTGTGGTCCTAAGCACAAATAACCGAATTTGAGAAAAATAGCTGTATTTTGGATCTGCTTTGTTTGTTTGTTTGTTTGTTTGTTGTCTTAAGCTTTTATCAGCTACCCCATGGGCAGGGTGCTTAACTATTTCTTAGTGCACTAGTTCCTCCCCCCCCCCCCGCCTATGCAGTCTTCTGCAATTTAAATCAAGAAAATGGAGTTACCTCCTCTGCTATTACCAAGGCCCTGATCCACTCCCACCCGATTGCTGCTTTTAATGTAGGGTGAGGAAACATACAGGAGATGATGTTCACAGATATCCTGCACCACTTCTGGAACTTTTGTAGGTGGGACTGTTTCTAACCTGTATTAGTCAGTAGAATAAGTAGGTGGTGGGAACTTGTGACAATGGTTTATAAGGCAAGTGTGGGGAATTTTTTGGCTAGATCTTTACCTCTCCACCCCCATGGGCCAACTTAGACACATTGATGTCAGCTGATTAAATGTTTCCATTATTTAGTGGTGTGGACACTATGCTGGGAACAACAGTTTTGGGAGCCACAAATGACCTCCTCCTCCTCCTCCTCCTTTGGCGATCATTCGTAGCCGAGTAAGATGTCTTCCATAAGCACGGTTTTAACAATGAGTCCATAAGTGACTGCGGAGGCCAATTCTGGATCCATACGTCCTTTCACAGTGGGGACATTGGTTTCCGGGCGGGAGTTGATCATGGTGTGTATTTGCCAAGCGTGCCTTCCTCTTAGCATGTTTCTCCCTTGCGTCCTGAGTTCGAGTGTCTTCAAAGCCCATGACACCTTTGGTAAAGGCTGTTCTCCAACTGGAACGCTCGCAGGCCAGTGTTTCCCAGTTGTCAGTGTTTATACTACATTTTTTAAGATTTGCCTTGAGACAGTCTTTAAACCTCTTTTGTTGACCACCAGCATTACGCTTTCCATTTTTAAGTTCGGAATAGAGTAGTTGCTTTGGAAGACAATCATCAGGCATCCGCACAACATGACCACTCCAATGAAGTTGATGTTGAAGAATCATTGCTTCAACACTGGTGATCTTTGCTTCTTCCAGTACACTGATATTAGTTAACCTGTCTTCCCAAGTGATGTGTAAAAATTTTCGGAGACACTGTTGATGGAATCTTTTGAGGAGTTTGTAAGTGGTCCATGTTTCACAAGCATACAGTAAGGTTGGTAGTACAATAGCTTTGTAAACAAGCATTTTGGTTTCCCTGCACTTCAATCTGCACTTCAATCGGGAGAAAGCCGCACTCGCAGAGCTCAGGCAATGCTGGATTTCAGCATCAATGTTGGCCCTTGTGGAAAGATAACTGTCTAGGTAGGAGAAGTGATCAACATTTTCCAATGTTACAGCACTAAGTTGGATTTGTGGCACTGCAAAGGGGTTATTTTGTACTTGTTGGTGCAGCACTTTGCTTTTTTGGATGTTGAGTGATAGGCCAAGCTTTTCGTAAGCTTCTGCAAAGATATTTAGGATGGTTTGGAGGTCATCCTCTGAGTGTGAGCACATTACATTGTCATCAGCATACTGAAGCTCTATGATAGAAGTTACGGTAACCTTACTCTTTGCTTTCAGCCTGCTCAGATTGAAGAGCTTTCCATCTGTTTGATATATGATTTCTACTCCGGTGGGGAGTTTCCCTTCGACAAAGTGTAGGATCATGGCAATGAAAATATTGAATAGAGTTGGGACAATAACACAACCCTGTTTAACACCTGATCCCACTGTGAATGGTTCACTTTGAGAGCCATTGTTATCTGTGATTGTTGCTGTCATATTATCATGGAGAAGCCAAATGATGTTTACAAATTTATCTGGGGAGCCAATTTTCAGAAGGACAGTCCACAAGGCATTATGATTTACAGTGTCAAAAGCCTTAGTCAGGTCAATAAATGCCATATACAGGGGTTGGTTTTGCTCTCTGCATTTTTCTTGAAGCTGTCGAGCGGTGAAAGTCATGTCCACTGTCCCCTCGGAAGGCCGAAAACCATTTTGGGATTCAGGAAGGGTCACCTCGGATATTGTTAAGAGATTGTTTGCTAAGATCCTTGCAAGAATTTTGTTAGCTGCAGCTAATAGAGATGCCTTGATAGTTTCCCAATTAGTTCTGTCACCTTTTTAAAAGAGATTGATAATTTTGGCATCCCTAAAGTCTGCTGGGATCTCTTTTCTTTCCCAGATTTTTTCGATGAGCTTGTGAAGTTGTTGTGTAAGTTCAACTTTTAAGATTTCGGCAGGTATCCCATCAGGTCCACTGGCTTTTTTGTTTTTCATTTGGTTACTAGCTGTACACAACTCTCCCAGATTTGGAGATACTGCAAGCTCATCTCTAACTTGTTTTTGCAGCATTTGTGAGAAGACCTCAGCAACTACGGGGGAGTTGCGGTTAAGGAGATGTTGGTAATGTTATTTCCAGTGCAGTGCTTCTTTATCTTTTAGAAGTGTGTTACCGTCTGCTAAGCGTAGGGGGTGTGGGAATGTTCAGGAATGTGGATGAGGAGATATTGTTTAATATATCCTATCCCCGCTTGCGCTAGCAAGCACAAAACTTTAGCAGAGTAAAACATTCCCCTTTTTGCAAAATACACAGCAGAAGAACGTTTGCGCAGGCTTGATTTAAGCCACTAAAATAAAGTGTATTTTCCTGGTATTTCCCCTTTTTCCCTCTTAAAAGAAAAGACACAACACAATGCTCTTAAAAGTATAAAAGATGTTTACTTACAAGCATCTCGAGGTACAGCACACTCAAGAGGTAGACTTGCTTAGTTAAAAGGTAATATATACATTGTGAAGTTCACTTATAAGAAGTGAGACTCCATCTCATCTCTCTCTCTAGGCTGGAGGCCTTGAGGGAGAGACTCACTAAGATGTGTGTAGTCCAAGAGGTCTGGTCCAAGAGAGGGAAAATGGCTGTTTCCTTCGGGATTTATCTGCCACTTCCTCAACTCATTTGCATGTGAAGGAAGAGGAAACTACGCTTAGTCATATCCTCCTCCTCAGTCCTCCAAGTGGACTATCTAGGGATTGTTGTGACTTGACTGCACTTAACCCTTTGCATCCCACAAAAACCCCTTCTCAGGCAATTCACAACATACACAAAAACATACATAAATAACTTTAATCAACCACCCAAGAGTCCCAGCTTGCCACGAAGATCCTGGAACTTCTCTCTTGGCAGGGGCTTTGTTAGGACATCTGCAGTCATCTGGTCAGTGTTGCAGTAACACATTTCAACAAGTCCATCCTCGATCACCTGGCGTATGTAGTGGTACCTGACCCCAATGTGTTTGGTGCGTGCAAGGAACTTTTCACTTTGTGTCAGCTTCATACTGCTCTGATTGTCCTCCATCAAGCTGACAGGTCCCGTTCTTGGCACGCCAAAGTCCTTCAGGAGCTGATCCAGCCAGGGGATCTCTCTGCAAGCTTCCGAAGCCGCAATGTACTCAGATTCTGTGGACGATAAAGCTACACATTTCTGTTTATAGCTGCCCCATGCAATAGCTCCGTCCCCATACATAAAAACATAGCCACTTGTGGATTTATAATCCTTATTGTCCCCAGCCCAATCCGCATCAGTGTACCCAAGCAGTTTAGGGTCTCTGACAGCTGGCAGTTTTAATTTACAGTCCATGGTTCCCTTTAGATAACGAACAACCCTCTTAACTCCAGCCCAATCATGCTCAGTGGGACAACTTACTTTCCTACTTAGGATCCCCACTGCACTTGCCAGGTCAGGTCTGCATGTGGTAACCAAATACAAAAGTTTGCCGACCGCTGACCTGTATTGCGTGTTGTTTGGCAGCAACTTCGAACCTTGTTGATTCTTCAAGAAGTCTGTGGCCATCGGTGTCGCAACTGGGTGTGCGTCCTGCATCTGCATGCTTTCAATCAGTTCAGTTATCTTTTGCCTTTGGCTGAGTAAGAACGATCCATCCTCTTCTCTCTCAACTTGAATTCCCAAGTAGTATTTCACTTTTCCAAGTTCCTTGACCTCTACTTCCCTGTTGAGGTGTTTGACTATGTCTTTATAGTCTTTCTCATTTGACGTAGAAATTAAAAGGTCGTCAACAAAGGCTAAAATGTACGAAAACTGTCCATTCCTTTGTTTGGTGTACAAGCACTTATCAGCAGTCCCTTGCTTGTACCCAAGCTGCACCAGCATCTCATGGAGTTTCTGGTTCCAAGCCCTCGCTGCTTGCTTCAAACCATAAAGTCCTTTCTGCAGCTTGCACACTAGATGTGCCTCATTTGGTTTAATGAAACCTTTGGGCTGCTTCATATAAATCTGCTCAGAAATTTCGCCGTGAAGAAAAGCTGTCGCAATGTCAATATGGTAAACTGACATTTGCTTAGATGCTGCAATACTTAAAAGTAGTCTGACACTGCTGTATCGAACTGTCGGTGCAAACACTTGATCGTAATCCTCTCCATACTTCTGGGAAAAACCTTGTGCCACAAGCCTAGCTTTGTAGCGTTGCACCTCCCCTTCTGAACCCTTTTTAACCTTGAACACCCATTTACTTCCAATTGCTTCCTTACCAGGAGGTAGTTCTGTGAGTGTCCAGGTCCTGTTCCGATGAAGTGCATCTATCTCCTCCTGAGCAGCTTTCCTCCAGAGACTGGCTTCATCTGGTGGCATCCTCTCTATCTCTTCCCATTTGGAAGGTTCCTGTGGAGACGCCGACCTTGTAAGGTAGGACAGCCGTAATGGTGGAACACCTCTGTTGGTTCTGGATGAGCGTCTGACCTCTGGTCTTTCGACCGCATCAGCTTCCTCATCCTCCTCCAGCAGTGGCATATCCCCATACAGCTGCTCGTCATCATCTTCGTCTCTGGTGCTGCCAGGGGCCTGGACCTCCACGTCTTCTCGGGTGTCACCTATAGGGGGTGCTACGACACTAGAAGTTGGATTAGTACTTTGTATTGGTTCAAAAGGAAAAATCACAAATTCCTCATCCTGTGGCTCCTTGGAACAATCAATGGCAGTGTCCTTTGTATCAACTTTGCCTTGCTCATCGAAGTAAATTACATGCTGCGAACTTGTCTTGCCAGTTTGCGGATCCAAGACTCTATATCCTTTTCCTCCAGAAGCGTACCCAACTAGGATCCCTGCCTTCGCTCTGGAATCAAGTTTGTGTCTGTGCTCTTTGGGCACATGATAGTAGCACAAACTTCCAAATACACGTATATGTGACAAATTTGGGGCTTTTCCATGCCAAAGTTCAAATGGTGTGCGCTCTGCGCCTTTTGTGGGCAGTCTGTTCTGAAGATAGACTGAGCAACGAGCCGCTTCACCCCACAGCCTGTGTGACAAGTTAGCTTCCTTTAGCATGCACCTTGTCATTTCCAAAATGGATCTAAATTTCCTCTCTGCAATTGAGTTTTGTTGGGGTGTGTAGGCAACTGTGGTCACGTGTGATATGCCTTCTCTAGCCATGACGGCCTGCATCTCATGTGAACAAAATTCCCCACCATTATCGGACATTAAAATGGAAGGGGCTCGCTGGAACTTGTTCTTGACCATGTTAAGATAGTCCCTGAACAATTCCACTGTCTCGCTCTTCTCCTTGATAAAGTAGGCTACGCAGAATCTCGAGAAATCGTCCAAAAATATCAAAATATATTTATTACCTCCTAGAGAAGACACATTCATTGGTCCACATAGATCTGTATGGACAATGTCCAATACTTTAGTGCTTCTCTTCTCTGCACAACGTGGGAAAGAAGGTTTAGTTGCTTTCTCACTAACACAAGTTATACATTTTGATGTTGGTGTATTTGTGTTGCTTTGCTTTACCTGCAGACCTCTCACAAGATCACCTTTCTGTAGTTCCAGAATAACGTTGGTGTCTCTGTGTCCAAGTCTCTTGTGCCAGAGATCCAGACTTCCTTCGTCCTTTTGACTTGGTTGCGCCACCTTTGCAGACTGGTTCTGCTGGTTCTCTGAAACATTAAGCTCATATACACCATCCTTTAGTGTGCCTTGAACATAAACTTCATCATGCTTAGTCACAATACATTGTCCTTTTTCAAATGTAATTTTAAAACCTTTCCTGTCCAAACTGGACACGCTGAGTAAGTTGCAATTAAGCTTTGGTGCAAACTTAACTTCAGTTATCTTAGTATTAATTGTTTCATGATCTACGTTGAATTTCAAATTCACAGTTCCTGAACCAATTGCCTTTACAATGTTGCCATCAGCAATCTCAATTTCAGAGGTTTCATCCCCATTAATCTCATTAAAATACTCCTTTTCATAACAGAAATGAGAACTCGCTCCACTGTCAAGAATCCACTTATTGCGCTTATTTTCACAATCCTGGACAGCTAAACTCCTCTCCTGCATCAACATGGTTTGCTCATGACTCCCCTTCTTAACACCTTGTGGTTTTGAGGGGTGGGATTCAACTTTATCCCCATTTTGACTCTTGCAGTTCCTTGCTATGTGGTTTTTCCCATTGCATTTAAAACAAATTATTTCTCTAGATGTCTGTCTGGACTTTCCAAAATGCTTGGATGCATAGCTGCTATCCTTCCTCCTTGGATTCCTTTCTTGAGAATCAAGGCTATCTCTGCATTCCTCTCTTAAATGGTTGATAAGCTCATTAAAAGTTAAATCCTTTGTGTGATCCATTATACTTTTAAATGGAGCAAACGTAGGTCCCAATGATGCAAGCATAAACGTTACTTTAGTCACATCATCAAAGGCTCTGGGAGTAAGGGCAATTCTTTGAACAATCTCAGAAAAATTCTTAAAATGCTCTGTAAACTCTTCTCTAGAATTCATCTTCAACTTGAGTAACTTATCCAACAAGTATCTATAGGAACTCTCTGTAGATTGTGCATAAATGCGTTCAATGTCCTCTAGGATCTTAGATGCATCATCTTCAAAATTTATCATTGATAGATGCTCATTCCTCAAACTGCTCAAAATTATGTGCTTGGCTTCATCATTTTTAATACTCCAAGCTTCTATCTTAGCTAAAGCTTCTGCATCGGTTCCTGTAGGCTTTTCTTCCTTAATGGCCTGCAGAACACGCCTAGCAGCAAGATAAACTAAAACGCGCTGCTTCCACTGCACAAAATTATTGTCATCCAGCAGCATAAAACTTGGTCTTGCCTCACTATCAAAACTGGAGCTTGCCATCTTAAAACTTCAAAAATTTCCAAAATTCAAAAATCTTTCAAAAATCAAATTCAAAATCTCAAAAATATCTTCACTACCTCTGAGCTTTCTCAGTGCTGTAAACTCTGAGGGAGGGGAGGGGTAGTTAATCCCCCAAGCACACTGCAGAACAAAGAGACCATGTGCTCAACCAGGAAATCCTAACTGGAAAAATCCTACAGAGTTCAAAATCACAATCCAAATCAATCCTTCAAAAATACACAAAATACGCAACTCTGGGCCGCAATAACCCTATGTGGGAATGTTCAGGAATGTGGATGAGGAGATATTGTTTAATATATCCTATCCCCGCTTGCGCTAGCAAGCACAAAACTTTAGCAGAGTAAAACATTCCCCTTTTTGCAAAATACACAGCAGAAGAACGTTTGCGCAGGCTTGATTTAAGCCACTAAAATAAAGTGTATTTTCCTGGTATTTCCCCTTTTTCCCTCTTAAAAGAAAAGACACAACACAATGCTCTTAAAAGTATAAAAGATGTTTACTTACAAGCATCTCGAGGTACAGCACACTCAAGAGGTAGACTTGCTTAGTTAAAAGGTAATATATACATTGTGAAGTTCACTTATAAGAAGTGAGACTCCATCTCATCTCTCTCTCTAGGCTGGAGGCCTTGAGGGAGAGACTCACTAAGATGTGTGTAGTCCAAGAGGTCTGGTCCAAGAGAGGGAAAATGGCTGTTTCCTTCGGGATTTATCTGCCACTTCCTCAACTCATTTGCATGTGAAGGAAGAGGAAACTACGCTTAGTCATATCCTCCTCCTCAGTCCTCCAAGTGGACTATCTAGGGATTGTTGTGACTTGACTGCACTTAACCCTTTGCATCCCACAGGGGGCATATGCCATGATTTATTGGCCCATAGATGGTCTTTGTGGCTTTAAAGAAATTCTGTGCATCATGGGTGTCGGCTAAGTGCTGGATCTCTTGAGCTTTTTTTTAATCCACCAGGTGCTTTTTAGTTCTCTGGTTCTTCTTTGAACCTCAGCCTTAGCATTGACATAGGTTTTTTCTTAGTGGCACATTTTCTATCTCTTTGCCAGATCTGAAAGACCTTCCTTTTCTTGTCAATCATGTGTTCATTCTCACTGTCATTCTCCTCAAACCTGTCCTGGTGTTTCTTGGTTTGGTATCCAATAGTTTGTTCACAGGCTGCAATAATGGATGTTTTTGGCTTGGTCCAGTGTTCCTCGATGTTATCGGGGAATTCTGAAAGCAGATGGTCCTTAAGAGTCGTTTGGAAGCAATCCTGCTTAATGGGATCTTGAAGGGCTTGAGTGTTCATTTTGCGCCTTGGTTTCCTTCCTTGAAGCCTGTGTTGAGGTATAATCTTGATAGCCATTGTGAAGCGTATTAGTCAGTGATCTGTCCACACATTACCACAAATGACCACACAGAACATGGCAGATGATAGGGGTATCAACAAATAGGGAAGGTTTAGTACCTGGGTGGCGTGAGCACGAAAGGACCCTACAGGACTGATGCTGGAATCAGCTCCTTATTTTTGAGACATTTAATATTTGTTGGGTGTCCATCCAGGCCTGTACATAGTTACAGATGCTCATTTTATTATTATTACTTTCAGAATACACAACCTTTTTCTACAACAAAATGTTGTTTATTTCCAACAACAATAAAATGTTTATTTCCTGTAGTCATTATAGTACTATGATTCACAATGCAGAATTATACCTGCTGGAGCATTTCCTTCAATCAAAGTTGGCAAAAAATAGGGTTTTTTGTGGGGTTTCTTTTTTGCTTTAACATATCAGGAACGTAGAAGCACTTGTAAAGCATGGGACTGAGAAGCAGAGAGAAATGTTAATCATGTGATTCACAACTAAGTTCTACACATGGCCACCTGATCTTATGTATGGGAAAGGAGTTTCATGCTGCTGCAGCTCTACAGAACAGTCTCTTCAGATTCTTTAGGTTCCTGCTCAGCCTATGATAAGCCATCTCTCCTCCTCATATTGCACATGTCCTGAAGGCAAAGTTCTCTTTCTGAATAGCTGTAGTTCAAGCCAAACCCCAGCACCAGCCCACATAGTCTGAATAACATGCATGAGACATTAACAGCTCCAAGTCACTGTCTATTCCCTGCTGAGATAACAGGGCCTGCCCTATTTTATCTTAATTGGTTGGGAATTTAAGGACTGGTTTCGGCTGACCAGCAATGCTGTAGTGACTCAGGACTGAGTGGCCACTTCCTCTCATAGCAGTTTGCTTTATGGATGCCTGTGGCACCCACCATGAGTAGACTGGCTGAGTCTTGCCTGGCTTTAGGCCACAAGATACAGACTATTTCTTCACTTTAGGATCCCTGAAAGTATTTATTTAACAGATTTCTATATCATTTAATCACAAAAACCAACACCTCTAAGTGGTTTAAAATAAAAATGGAAAATATTCATTAAAACATACTGGTGATTTTCTCAGAATGGATTGCTCTCTGCACTAGAACTTCTTTTTCCACCAGGCTGGGCTAGTTATGGTTGGACACACAGAACTATTCTTAGAGACTGGCCCACAAATGTATGGTCTTAATCCTGCTACTCAGGGATCTTTGTGTTCTCAGCTCAGTAGTACTATAATTTACAATGAAGCTGCAATCCTTTGAATTTTGATTTGTAAAGACATTCCACTGCAACCGTCAGGTTGCAATCTCATAAATTGAATCTGACATAAGTAGATGTTAGTCCACAAGCAGTTATGCCATAATACATTTATGGGTGCTACCAGGTTCTTTGTTGTCTTAAGTATCTTTGGAGCAGAGTGTTAGCACAAGCAGTGAAGAAAGCAAAGAGCTCTGTGGTCTGAGGGCTCATAATACCGGTACTAAATAATGCTGAGGCACCTAACACCAGTTGCTAGTAATACTATAGCACTACTAATAGTGCTATAGTAGTCAAAGTACTTCACACACATTATCTCAGTAATCCTTAACAACAAAAGGGGGGTCAACAGCATTATTATCCCACTGGAAAGAAAATACCTTGCCTAGAACCAATGACATAGGCAATATTTGAACTGGGGATTTCATAGCTCATGGTTAATTCTCTTTGGCGCGAGGCTACACTAGTTCCCCCCTTGAAGGAGGCTGGGGAATGTCCACAAGACCTAAAAACAACTCATGGTTATTGCTGGATTTTTGGAGCACGTTCACTGACTACAGGTTCATTTCTGAGCATAGCTCAAAGTGTCCATTATCTTTAACAGCCTAGACAGTTTGGGAGCAGGGTGCCTAAATAATGGTTTCTTCCCAGCCTCTAGTATGGCTGATGAGAATACAAGAAGGTGTGTATCTGAAGAAGTGTGCATGCACACGAAAGCTCATACCAATGACAAACTTAGTTGCTCTCTAAGGTGCTACTGGAAGGATTTTTTTGTTGAGAATATAAATCCTTTTCTGTTGTTGCACCAGGGCATATAATTCTCTGCTATGAGAGATTCTACCCCCTACTTAGTTGGTCTTTTGTTGCTAGCTAAAGTTTTTGTTTTGTTTTGGCAGGTTCCTGTTCCTCCTTTATTGTTTTTTAAATATACAGTATGCTGCTTGGTTTGCACTTTTTCGGATCTGTTTTATGAATTGTTTTAAAATTAAGGTTAGGTGCCTGGAGCATCCTTCAAGCCAGTCTCATTAAGTCCTGACCAGCATTCAGGGATTATGGAAGTTGTAGTTAAACAGCCTCTGAAGTACTACAAGTTCCCCACCCCCTCTTAGGCAGTGGAAGAGTGGGATACAAACTGTATAATAAATAAGCTAGTTTCGGCACAAGAGATCCCTGCAAGCTGCAAGGTCAGTATAACTAGCACAGTCCCATGTTTTCATGTGTTTGCAGTGTTTTTTCTTGTGTGTGTTATAGTTTCGTGTTTCATATTGGAGCATGGAACTGAAAGCGGCAGGCTTATTTTGTGCCGCCTTGGCCAGTGCCACACATAGATGTGGTAGCAGGAATTATTTTTAATACCAGCCTCTTGTGGAAACGGGTTTGGTTTGGATCACTGCACAGAGACAGCAGTCTGATACCACTATCTGTTCTATATGTGAAAGCTGATAATCTTTCTGCACAGGCAAGGGCTGTTCTTCTGTCAGTGCTAAGCAGTGGGAGCTCAAGATTCCTGAATTCTTTTTCTGGGCTTGCCACTGACCCTTTCTGAGTAGCTGTTGAACCTTTTCCATGGTGACATGGGACAAGGAAGGCTGTTTCATGCTCTGCTGAATTCATACATGGAAGCTCCTTCAGAATAAGAAATGGCAAGATTCTCTTTTGGGGTGTCATCATGTCAAGTGATGAATATGTGTGCATATTGCTATGTGTAGGCATGCTGGGAAACTAATTGGCTGTGGTATATACAACACATTCACACCATGTCTTGGGTCTTGTCCAGTATATGGTGCATTTTGTAATAGGAAGTGATTCCTGTGGAATTGCAAGGGAAGGAAGGAGCTGATTTGCATGCAATAAAGCCTGATGGACACCCCAGAGAAAACCTTTGTCAAGGCTCAACAGGGCTTTCCTACTTTCAATGCCAAGGTTCATTCTTGCAACATATGATCAAGCAGTGCACTTAAGCATGTGCAGATTGCCTTGTCTTCAGCACTAGTCACTCCCAGGTGGTGAGTTTTCGGGAAAACGGGTTCCAGAACAGAAGGGGCTGCAGTCTTGAAAATGGGAACCTTCTAAGTAGCCTTTTGTGCCAAATAAGTTTTGGTGGACAAGCTGTTGCCACCATTCCCCATACAACTGAACTGGCAACTAATTTTGTTCTTCAATGCTGGCAACAAGGCAGCTTCTATCGCTGCACCTGAAGACTAAGGTGGGCTAGATTTGGAGTCTCAAGGGGAGCAGAAGGGGGGCTCGCCCAACTCCCACTCTCAGCATCCTCAGCCTGAGGCAACTGCTTCACTCCGCCTAATGGCAGAGAGAGCTAGCCCTAGCTCTGCTTCTGGGGCTCTCCGGGAGGAGGACAGGACAGGAGATTTCCATGCATGGATCTCTGGTGGGCCAAAAATGGCCCCAAGGTCAGGGGTGCCAACTTGAATAAAATATTGAGAGGATAAGCCCCACCCCACATAATCACATGACGCGAGGCACGCACACAATTTGAATAGCAATGCCTATCGACTTTTGGGGGCGGTCCCCCCAATATTTTATGGGGGGGCAAAGGAATCTCAGCCCCAAGGAATTGGCTCCTGTGCCCAGGGTGTCTGTCAGGTGCGGTGCCTCTCCCCCCTGTGGGGACTGGCTGCTGGAGTGCCTTGCCACGAAGTCTCCCCCTTCCCCGCCTATGCCTGCCTTCCGCTGTCGAAAGCGCCCTGCTCTCCTCTCAAGCGCGGAGGCAGGCAGGCAGGCAGGCTCCGCGAGTGCGCGCGCACGCGTACTTCTTCGCCGATGTCCACACGCGCACACACCCTCACTCACGCACAATTACACACGCCTCCTCCAGAGCCAGAAATAGCCTCGCGCGCGTCTCGCGCCCCCACTCCACTCCCTTTCTCTGCCGAGGCGGCAGCATCTCGCAGGCGGGCAGGGAGGGCCCGTTTTTGTTCGCCTTGCCTCTCGCTTCGCTTCCCCCCTCAGTTTCCCCAGCGGCGCTGGAGGAGATAGGAGGGGCCGGGCGCTCTGCGCTTCTGTGAGCGCGCGCCGGGGCGGGGAAGGTGGCACCGGCTGCTTTGATAGCGTGTCTCTCTCTTTTTTTCTGTTTTATCCCACCTCCTCCTCCTCCCTTCTTCCCCCACCCGCTCTCTCTCCCCTCTCTCCCCCTCCTCCGACCTTCCCGTTTTTTTCCTCTCCTCCTTCTTTCATTCTTTCTTCTCCCTTCGTTGCTTCAGAGGCTGGGCTTTTAAATGGTTTCCTCGCGGCGGGCGGGAAGAAGATGCTTGGCAGCGGCGGCGGCAACAGCAACGACGTCAGGAGGCTGCAGCGCGACGCGGAGCTAAGCGGCGACGAAGGGCCCGAGGAGGCGCTGAGGGGCTACAAGAAGCAGGCGTCGTCGTCGTCGGGCGACGGCAACCACAGGGTCATGATGCAGAAGCGCTCCAGCGCCAAGGGCCCCGGCGGCGTGGCTGCGCCCAAGGCGCCGGCTGAGCTGAAGGTCTTCAAGGCCGGCAGCGTGGAGGGCCGAGGACCGCTTGCCTCGAACCTGCGCAAGCAGAAGTCGCTCACCAACCTGTCCTTCCTGACGGACAGCGAGAAGAAGATGCAGCTATACGAGCCCAAGTGGAGCGACGACATGGCCAAGACAGCCAAGGGCTTCGGCGGCCGGAGCCTCAAAGGCGGCAAGGAGGCGCCGCCGCTCATGTCCAAGAACCTCTCGCGCTCCGAGCACTCGCTCTTCCAGGCCAAGCTCGCGCCCCCGGCCGCCGGCAACAAGCCTCCGCCGCCGCTGGCGCCGCTGCCCTCCAACCTGGGCAAGCCCAGCCGCATCCCGCGAGGGCCCTACGCCGAGGTCAAGCCCCTCAGCAAGGCGCCCGAGGCCGGTAGCGGCAGCGACGACCTCAAGTCGGACGACGAGATCCTCTCCAGCAAAGGCAAGGCGGCGCAGCAACAGAAGCAGCAGCAGCAGCAAGCGGCCACCCAGCCGGCCGGGAAAGGGGCGCCGTCGGAGGAGAAGGCTTTCCTGAAGGTGGATCCCGAGCTGGTGGTCACCGTGCTGGGCGATCTGGAGCAGCTGCTCTTCAGCCAGATGCTCGGTGAGTCCGTCTCTGCCGTCCCTCCCTCCCCATGGATGGAAAGCTGCATTACTCGGTGAAGGTTATTGGGGAGACTTGAGTGGGGGGAGGAGTGAGCGTCCCCTACCCAGAGGACAGGTGTCAGCCGGCGCTCTTGGTTTTGGGGTGCCTGCATGGATTGGAGGGTGATCCTCCGCAGGCTTTCTTGCTCTCTTTGCATAGGGATGCGGTGTAGCGTCTGACTGCCTTGCCTTGTAGGGGGCAAGGCGATTTTTACCGGTAAGTGTGAGGAGCAAGCAAGTTCGGCTCCAAAGTAGACCACTTCAGCTTGCTTATTTTCTAACTAAGCACTCCAAGAGGCTTTCCTATTGCCTTCTTCATTCATTCATTTATTTTTGGTTTATCCCTTGAGTATAGCAAAATAGGCTGTCTTTCCTCCCTGCCCTCCACCCAGAAAAACCCTCCAGGCTCCCTCCAAAAGAGGCACCTCAAACCTAATTGAGCCAGCATACTAATAAATGTTAGTTAAAATCCCCCAGTTTTCTGTGCAAAGGTGAAACAGGTAGCAGAAGTGGGCAGGAGGGAAGATAAATATGATTCTGGTTCTTTTTTCTTTTGCTCAAGACAGCCAGGTTAAGTGAAAGCAAGGTAGAGAGAAACATCATCATCATCATCATCATGATTATTGCATTTTAGCTGATGAAGCAGAGTAGATTTAGTTAGCAAGGCAGAGCTGTAAGAATAGAACGAACCCAGACCTGGGGGTTCAGCAGCAATGGGTGGAGATGGTGATTGCATGAGGATGCCGTAATTGGTGTTAAAATGGATGGCACCCCCTTTACTATATTAGGGAGGAACAGTCGAAAAGGTCTGTTGCTGCGTATGCAGCTATGCCATGCGAGCATCCTTATGGCAAACCTGTGAAGGAGGTATGCATGCATGAGAGAGAGAGAAGCAGAAATTGTGACTGCAACATGGGCTGTCATCCATGGAGCTGAAGCAGCAAGGACTGTGAGATGCTGCAAGACAGCTGGATTGCAGGCTGTGTCTGCATTTCCCATAAGGGGGTGTGCACACAGGGCACAGAATGAGCCGTCATTGCCTTCTGGTTGCTGTTGGTGAAAGAGGGGAGTGGTCGCTAACACAGCTCCCATGCCAGCTGCAGCTGAAATGAAAGCCTGCAACATGACAGTGGGGTACATGGCAGTGGGGAAGGAAGGATGTGTCGGTGCCTCCAGAACAGACAGAGAGGAATAGACCCTGTTTGGTTACTAGGGAGATCTGCATAGGAGCAGCAGTTGCTAGCGCTTCAGTGCTGCTCTTGCTCTACTCCACCTGGAATCTCTCTATTCGAGACACCCACCCAGGAATGGCTGCTTTGCAGATGTCATAGGCTTAAGCATAAGGGAATACATAGCAGTACCTCCTAAGCACCAACAATTTGGTTTCCATGCAACGGCTCAGCTAGTAATGATCTATCACTATGGAATACAAAACTCCCTGTTCCTCTCCTGCCTTGTAAATGCTTCTGTAACTGAACAGCAGGAAGATAATTCAAACAGAAGCTTCTGCATTTAGGAGCAGAAAGTTGGGAATGATGGGCACTAGGTTGGCGCTTTTAGAAACTTAGGAATGTTTAAATTGCCTTCACATGCTGCCCATATCTTGCAAAACTACCACACCCTTTGCATTGACTGCAACTGTTGCTACTGACTGAACTAAGCAAAGGGCATAGATTCAGGTGCCAACAGCACTATCTATGTGGGATGGCAGACCAGAACTGTAATTTGAGGCTGCAGGAGCACAGCAGGGGAGTGGTTATGGAGGAGGGGACTGGTAATTAGATGCTGTGGAATGCAAGATAGGGAGCTCAGTGCTGGAATAAGGAGCTGGAATAAGGGTTGGAGCTGAAGGACTTTATGACAGGTAGAACATGGGTCTAGAACAGGCATCCCCAAACTGCGGCCCTCCAGATGTTTTGGCCTACAACTCCCATGATCCCTAGCTAACAGGACCACTGGTCAGGGAAGATGGGAATTGTAGTCCAAAACATCTGGAGGGCCGAAGTTTGGGGGTGCCTGGTCTAGAATGTGGAGTGCTGACATCACTGCAGGGCCTGCTGCTGATTGAGGATGGTAAATGGAATATGTGCAATTAGGGTACTGTTACACATGATAGCGAAGAAAGGGCAGTACCTTAGCAAAAGAGCACATGCTTCATATGTTGGGTTCAACCCTTTGCATCTCCAAATAGAGCTGGGGGGGGGGGAACTCCACCTGAAAGGCCCAGAGAATTGCTGCCACTGAATATTGACAGTGCTGAGCTAGATGGATGACTGTCCTTTCTGTAAGAAGGCAGCTTCCTGTTTTTCCTAAATGGAGATAATATCTCTGTAGGAAAACAGTTTATGCTTGGGTGTGTACCCCATCACATTTGAAGATGGTGTGACAATATTCATGGCAAAATAATATTTGTGCCATTTTGAAAAATGACAGTGTGCTATCTTTGTGCAGGGAAAACTATGAATTACTAGATAATGCTGGAGTGAGGGTGGAAACAGAATGCAGAGCCAGCATAGAACGTAAAGATTTGTATCATAGTTACTGGGCATTGGCAGAACTGGGGAGAGTACCATGCAAGGCTGGTGTAGCAAATATAACTGGACATTAGAATGGGTAGCATTGGCAAATTCATGGAAGGGAATGGCGGGGAGGGCTGCCATTTGGGAATTACAAGTCTGTAAATCCATAGAGTGAAACTTCTGTGTAGTGTATCCCCCATCCCGCTCTTGGCTGTAGCAAAGACCAGTCTTTTTTGTATGCAAATGAATATATGTTTTTTAAAAATCACAGCAAAATGTGATATAGGAATTAGAGGCTTGGTTTTGCTTGTCCAGTGGGGTATAGAAGAAGCAGGTTGCTCAGCAGCTGGTTTGTGTTTCTAGTGGAAACACTTGGGCTTCCATTTCCCCAAAGCTACCTCCAGAAAGGAGATCACACTGCAGCCTTGGCTGATAATTGACCTGCTGCCTTTATTCCCATCCCCTCTATTCCAAGGAAGATGTAGCTTGTAAAAGCTGAACAGTGTGTGAGAACTAGTCTGGACTAGGAAAAAAGACAATTGAATAATGAAACCTGCTTTCTGCCCCTTCCTTGCACCTCCTTCTATTGCCTCACTATTGTATCATGTAGAAACATGTGCACTTATGGTAGTTCCCATTTTGTAAAATGAAGAATTTGGAGCTTACCTTGATCTCCAGATTCTTCATTCTGTTTAACCCCTCCCCCCCAAAAAACCCCACCCACCATTACCATTACCACCACCAACACCTGGAGCACCCTGAGCACATGTTGAATGACCCCATTAACTTGCATTCTTGAGCTGGATGAAGAGAGGGGAAGGTTACAGGAAAGTCCTAAGAATATATAAAGAGCTATACTCTGTCAGATGAGATGTATATCTAACCCAGTCCCTGCCCCTGCCAGAATTGAATGCTTCAGTTAATTTATAATTGCATGGGGTTACAACAGAGTAGTGAATTCCTTTTGCTTGTAATCTTGGAAGCATAATGCTAGGGACACCCTGAATTTGAACTTCCTATATCTGTCTTCCATCAAATTACCTAGTTCTTGGATTAAGTTATACTGTTGGCAGAGAGTCCAATGTGAACCGTGAGAAAAAATATTTACTCTTGTTTCTGCTGTGTCTTGTTGAAAGAGCAGGAAACCTCTTATTTACCTCTGTCCTCTTGTGATTTTGCATATATTATTTATCCCTTCTTTGGGATCTTCTTTTTTAGGTTGAAGCTTTTTTAAATATATTTTTATTGCTTTACTTTGCATAAAAGGAATCCTATTCCTGGTAACCTTTGTTGTTCCTGTTTGTCTTTTATAGCTTTCTCTTTCTCTTTATGTACCGGTAATATAGCCAGGACTGCTTAAAAAGTGCAGTACTGTAATTTTTTAAAAAAATAATAATTTTTTTTTTAAAAAAACAATCATCACATTCTGTTTGTCTTTTTTGGTGACTGTAGCACATCAGTGCTGCCATTTTCAGAAAGCTCTCTGTAGCAGTTTAAAGATCTCTTAAATGAATAGCAATAGCTAATTTGATCCTGTGCACAACCTTCTTGGGTGTTACTTTTCCTTAATGCATGTGTAACTCAGCATCTACCATCACTGAAATTTATTTGCCATTTTGTTGTGCATCCCTGTAGTGCTAGGGGAACCTGCTGAAACTCTTCACAGTGTGCTTATGATTCAACTACTTTTAATTACTTGTCCTTATATGCAGATTTGTTCACACCTTTTTCCAGGTTGTTAATGAATACTTAGCAAGAGCAAGTTCCCATGCAGATCCTAGGAGACACCTCATTGTACACCTCTTTTCACTGAGATAACAGCCCATAAATTCATTCTCATTCCTTTATTTATCCAGTTGAATGATCCAGAAAAAATACATTCCACTTTATACTGTGACTTAAGGTTTTTGGGAAACTTTTGTGAGGGGACCCCATCAAAGGCTTTTTTTTGGAAAACAAAGAAGCGCGGGGTTAACCTTATCTACATTTTTTGCAAGATGGCCTCAGTTTCTATTTGGTTAGTGAGGTCTGAGTCAGTGTAACACATCTTATGCCCACAGCTAGAGATTCCCTTTGTAAGAAAAATAACAACCTGGTTTTCCACAGATGGATGGGGTGGAAGAAGATAAGAGATAATTACAGAGCAGGATTGGGGAATTATAGTTCCCACCATGTCTGACCATTAGTCTTGCCATGGGCGTAGCTAGGGGGGTGCAGGGGACAGCTGCCCCCCTAAATCAAGTAAATAAATAAAAATACTTAACTAATTGCATTGCAGTTAACACTGTTCTGTCCCCCCAATATAAAGCCTGCCTCCCTAAAATAAATCCTCGTCACACCCATGAGCCTTGCTTGCTGGTGCTGATGGGAACTGGAGTCAGACAACATCCAGAGGGTCACAGGTTCCAGGCTCTTTCTCTATTTCTCTGTTGCAATCAGTGTTCTGATGTAGATCGGTATTGCTCACAGGTTATTTTGCACCTTCACTCCTTTTCATATTCCTCAGTGCTTCATTTCCTTGCCCATCCATGTTTCGGTATTCTTCTTCCTGCATTTTAGCACTTCCTCCTCCCGGTACTCTGAGCAGCTCGCAAGCTGTGCTCAGTACTGATTGTGCACTTGGGTACTAGGTATGTGTCCTACCACATAGTTTCTCTTTGGGAATGGCTGGTAGCTTGGAACATGAAAAGTTAGGCAATCCCCTCCTTTCCCCATAAAATAAAGGAAGAAATAGCATGTCTCTTGGTGCAGATAACTGCATACATGATATGTGCTATGTCAGCATAAAAAAGGGAGTGAAATTCCCTCATAGTAGCAGAGGAAATCATAATGAGGGACACCCTGGGATGTTTGCCTGGACTAACACAAAAGATATCCAGGAAGTTAAATGCCACTTTTAATGTCAGTTCAAAGAAATCTAGACACAGGACTCTAATCAGAGAAAACTCAGAATGAAGTGCAGATTGCATCATCTGTTTGTGGTATATCCGGGTACATATTGGGTTAAAAATAGCTGTTGCAGGTGTATCCTTGGCATCAATTAGCCAGGGACTCATTTTGTATATAACCAGGGTCAAGCTGCTGCTATCAATGGACTACATTTCCATTGGAAAGTGAAGAAGCACATCATAGAGATTATACACTGAAATATCACCATGAATAGAACTATGGACTTTGACTTGTGGGCCTCATTCTTTCCCTAGTCTTTCAGTATGTTAATGGCACCACAAGAGCACATTCCATCCAAGCAATCCCAGTGAGTTTTCAAATGTGTTAGCAACATAAAGTCCGGAAATTGAAGAAAGCTCTATACTTCATAGGAAGCTTGGTCATCAGGGATGCTGTTAAGAATGCTTTCCACCTTGCAGCAAAATCATTAGCACACTATCAGTCATGATGTACACTGTGCTCTGCCACCATGTATGCTTCTGAATACCAGTTGCTGGAAACTCTGGCGGGGAACCAACCAACCAACCAACCATTTTATTTGTATGCTGCGTTTCCAAAGTTAAAACCATGTTCAAGGTGGCTTGCAACAATTAAAAAATTACAAACAACCAAAAGTAGTCATAAACAATAAATAAAACATCACAATGTACAAAACCAAGTCAAACAATTTCCATGTAAATCATAATAAGATCTAAAATAAAGATTAAAAAAGTATCAATAACAGCAACAAAAAAGTATCAATAACAGCAACAACCTTCCCCAACCCTCCCGAAACAAGAGTCTATTCAGAAGGCTTGACTTTTGCAGCTGGAGCCAGTCAGGGCCCCACCCTCCCAGTGCCTGTGAAAAAAGGCATGCAAGGCCTCACAGCCACCTAGGGGTCTGCATGTGGCTGGGATTCTTGCAAAGAATGCAGCAGTACTGGTAAGTGTACTACAGTGTGATTCTGCAAGGCACTTCTTATTTTTCTAAGCAGGTGTTTGTGCCCAGGATCACTTAACACTGGTTAGTAAATGTTTAAACTGTTAAGAGATCCTGGGTATGCACTTTCTCACTTTCTCTTCGTTAATTTAAGACCCACTGGTGAATTATACGGATTCCAGTAATTGAAAAAGTCAAAAGCAAACGAAAAACTGGTCAATGGCAATGAAGAACCCACAATTTCAGTCATGCTGTGTTCCTAAGTATTGTTTGCTATCTGCTTCAGCGTGTGTGTTGTATGGAGAGAGTATCCCTGTGAAAGTGCGCAGACATGGATACTCCAGGAGGAGATTGAGGCCAAGAGTTATCTGCTGGATGGAGATACTGGCGGGGAGAAGAGTTGCTTTGTCTTTAGTATGGACAGTAAAACTGTGAAAGCCATTAGTTTGGGAGGAAGGTTAGGATATTAAATACATACATACACACACACTTTTAGGATAGTTGCACCCCCTGTAATGAAATCAGAGGTAAGAATGTTAATTTGAGGCTAGCAGTGCATAAGTTACGTCCATCCCATTATCTCCTTAAGACCCCCCATTCCTTGCTCATGTCAATTCTATTGGGTATCAAATTCCATTCTATATTGACCTTGTTGGTTATGGCCTTGTTTGCAAGTTCTTCATCTGTTCTCTAGTAACCCGAGATTTACACACCATTTAACTCAATGACTTCCCAACTCTCAGAAGATTTTCTCCCAGTCTGTTTGCTTTTCTTTATCTTTAATTTCTCTTTTAACTATTAGGTTTCTCCTTATGTTATTCTTTGCTGTGACATGGGACTGATCCAACTATTAGTATCCCCCTCCCCCCAAACTGGATCCTAAGCTTGCTTTCTCAGAAGTTAAATGGGTTCATAGTTTTGCTGCTGCATTGTGTTTGGGACTCTACAGACCATTAGAGGTAGCACATGCCTTGCCCAGAGAGCTTATTATTTTGCACCTTGATCTTGATAGGGTACTTGAAATAAAGCTCTTGCTATTTGATTTCAGTGGAATTTGCAGCAGTGTAATGGGTTCAGGATTGGGCTGTAAAGCTTGGACCTTGGCTGATGGAGCTGTCAAAAGATGGTACGTCCATAGCAGGAATCTAAGACACCTTGTTGTTATAAACATCTGAAAATGAAACATTGATAGTTCGATTGACCAAAACCTGGAACATGTATTATGTTGTGTTCAGATGCTGAGGAACATGTGCCAATTACTTCAAGAGAAAAGAAATTCTAAGAGGAGCAGATGTTCAAAACTATCTGAGCAGGGAGCTGTAAATATAAACATGGCTGTGGTTTGGTTAGAGGGGGGCTTGGCCACTCCTCCTTCACATATTTTAACCATCCTGAGATTAGGAGAAGGAGGACTGCAAGTATCTATGCTTGCATGATTATTGCTATCCCTCAATAATAGTCAAGACTTTGTAAAGAACATGTGCAAGCTTTGCTGTAGGAATCTGTCTGGTAGTGATCTCTAGAGGTTCTTGCAGCAGAAACATCTGTTTTTGTAGTGACTATTTTCAACATGCAAATTATATATTCCATGTCTGCTAAAGGCTGAGTTGTAACAGCTTGTGGTATATGGGTTTGGTAGTTACATAGACAACAGATCGGTGAAGGAAGGTCAGAGCTGTAAAGGAACTGTGCATAAAAGGAAAACCTCTGTGTTCCTGTACCCTCAAGTACAGCCACAAGTACACATTTTAATGTGAATGCAAAATAGGTAACAATTATGCAACCCAGCATCTTTTATACAAGAACCAATGTAGTTTAATGATTTACATGGCAGACCAGGCCTGGGAAAGTCCTGGGTTCAATCCTCAGCAATGAATATATCACTTGAGTGGCCTTGGAAATGCTACACTTTTTCAGTCTAACCGACCTCCCAGGGTGGTTGTGAAACAATTTTCAGTTTTTGTGCAGACTTTGAAATCAAACACAATTCTTTAGCTATTTATTTCTTTTAAAAAACCCAAACAAAACAGACTGAACTGATTGCATTGCAGCCTGTATTCTTACATATCTATTCTAGCTGACTGTTCCAAGAGCAAAACAGGCTTACTGTAACTCACACATGCATGCACACACATGCATTTCAGGGACTTGAGCACATCTTGTTGAGCACTTTACCTGTCACAACAACCTCTGTCAAGATAATTCCATCAACAGTTATTCACCAGGAAAACTAAATGGAACCTCCAGGAGGAATTCAGTGTTGCGCGATGTTGATCATTCCATCAGCAAAAGCATTACAGCTTGCCAGATGGAAACGATCCCCCTCTCCTCTCTCACATGTTGTTCTAGGGCTTCTCTTCAAGCCCCAGCCAATTTTTTTTTTGGGGGGGAGCCCCATTGCACAAGCATAAATCTTTGCACAGGCTTCCATTGATGGGACTCATCATGTGAGTCCCGCTCATTTTGTTCAGGCGTGGCATACATCCAACAACAGGTGTTTGGACAAACAGGAGGGCTGTTGCTTTAAAGGCCTGCGTGTGAGCTTCTCAAAAGCTTTGATAGGCCACTGCTGGAAACAGAATCAAGGACTTAATAGCTCTTTGATCAACATCAACAGTTGGTAGAGCACCAGACTCTTAATCTCAGGGTCGTGGGTTTGAGCCCCATATTAGCCGAAAGATTCCTGCATTGTAGGGGGTTGGACTCTCTGGCCCTCAGGCCCCTTTCCATCTCTACGACTCTATGATTATATTACTCTTACTGTGTTCTTATATGTGAAACACGGCAGCACGGGCGCTATTCCCCTGACCTCTGGTTTGTCATGCTGATGCTGCTTGTTGTGAAGAAGAGGGGTGAGACGGCAAGGTCAGCATGGTGAAAATGTACTGGCCGAGAGCACTGGATTGGCTCCACCACTGCATACTGCACTGCATACTGTATTCTCACCCCTGCCCGCACTGCCTGGTAAGCAGCAGTGGAGGTCAAATGAGTGAGTGGCAGTGGCCTACCACACTGCCTGCTACTGAAGAGATATAATGTTACATTCAGTGTGACACTATTGGTGCAAGCAGTAGATGATGTACAACTGTGGTAGTGTTTTCTGCTTGGAGTACTCCACCAGTCCTCTATGGAGATACAGCAATTCAGGGTACCTATACCACTGTCTGTTCAGATTTTTGTCAAGATTGGATATGGATTGCAGCCAGCCAATTAAGAGTTGAGGGGCTGAGAGTCTATTTGCAAGACTGACCATTGCTAATTAATTGATTTATGAATGAATGATCACTCTGGGAAACCTTTAATCTTAAGAGATGGCACTCCCCCCCCTCCTCCCGCCATCACAGGAATTGATTAGAGTGGTAACCTCGCCCCCCTCAGTACTTGAGTTTGGGGTTCAGAAGCGTATGTGCATCTCTACAGTAGATTAGAGATCTGTGTAATTAGAATCCTAAGTATGGCATTATTAATACTGATATGCTATAAACAACAACAACAACAACAACAACAACAACATAGTCTTCAGCCACAGAATGTGAAGTATAAAATGTTAGCTTCTCTTTATGTTTCAGAATTTTGTTTTCTTTGTAAGTAGTATTGCTTCTATGGTATCTCACTCCCTTTGCCCCTCTTACTTTGTCAATGATTTCCTCACTTCCTCTGCTTTCAACTGGGCCCTGAGGGCTTTACTCTTCACAGTGTTAACTCCACAGAACCGTTGACACCAGAGTATTTCTAATAAAACCCAGAAGGCTTTGGGGAATCAGGTCATTCCTGATATGGAGAAAACTAAGGCAGGCGTGGTCCACATAAAATAAGCGCTCATGTAAAGAAGGTGGGGCCATCATTTTGGCATATAAGTTAGCAAAAGCTAGGACATGCTAGCTATAAATAACTTGTTAATTGCTTCCTGTTTTGCAAAGCATCTGGTATGGACAATGATTAGAGGAAGATGCTGATTTATTTTACCCTGGCTTGTGGTTTATAGTTCTTGGTGCACTGGGACCTTTTTCAGTTTTGTTTGTGCTTTGGCCTCCTTTACTTTTTTATAATCAGTTCAGTATAGTAATATGAAAGGCCCTATAATTATATAAAAACACAGTGGCTTGAACAGAGATGTTCTTTGAGTCATTTTTAGACCTATGATTCTATGGCTAACCACTTATTTTGTCACTAGATTGCAGGAAACCACTTCTAAGAATGTTCCTTTGAGCAAAGTCAAGATCTCTTGTACATGTTTAATTTCTAGTCAAAGGCATTTTGGACACCTTTGATAATACCTTCAAACCATGTAAAATGTTGATATGGGATAAAAACCCCACTGTGAGCAAAATGTGAATGATCTTAACTAAAATGGAATTCAGAATGGCACACATGGTTTCCCACTCATTTGTATCCCTACAGTCCTGTGAGTTGGGCTGATGTGAGTGATAATGATCTGCTTAGGGTCACCCAGTGAACTTCCTGATTGGGTGGGGCCAGGAACCTCAGTCTCATCTGTTTTAGTCTGTCACTCTATCTAGTGTACCACTCTGGCCCTCACCCCACCCTTCCTCCAACTCCACCATGTCTTGGATAAGTGTTCCCTTGAATTATTTTCTTCCCAATCAGCTTCATGCTCAGTGATTTGAGGAATATTCACCTCAGAACTCATTAGAAGCACCCATGGAAGCACCCAGGTGGAGATGGAGGCTGCATTACCTTGAGGGATTTGTTCCAGGTCACTGCAGAACTGGTGATTACCTCTTCTTTTTAAGGTGTGCTACATAACCTTGTTAATGATGCCAACCATTTGTGACAATGCATCCTTGTGTTGATCACAGGAGTAATTCTTGCTCTAAAGAAATGTGACACCTTTCCATGCTCAGTTTCATTTCCCCGATTTCAGCTCTACTGTACTGTTTCCAGCTTCTAATTCTCCTTTATTTTTTACACGAAATTTTCAAATTATTGTGCTTCTTCCTCCTTAAGGGCAAGTTGCATGTCCTTGATGCTTTTATTTTAACTTAAAAGCAGAAATTGGGTGGTGGTGAACTGGCTCGGTATAAGACAAGTGTGATGTAATTTAACTACGGTACAGTGCTACCTCGCAAGACAAATGCCCTGCAAGACTAATTTTTTGCAAGACGAATGTGTCTTGCGATCTGATGGTGACTCGCAAGACGAATTCGTTTTGCGAAAAATTCATCTTGCGAATCATGGTTTCCCATAGGAATGCGCTGAAATTTAATTAATGCGTTCCTATGGGCAAAAAAAGAAATTTCAATGCATTCCTATGGGAAACCGTGATTCGCAAGACGAATTTTTCGCACAACGAATTGACCCGCGGAACGAATTAAATTTGTCTTGCGAGGCACCACTGTAGTTGTCTGTGACAAGCAAAGACAACTGAAGAAGGGATTGTTCTTTGACTTCAGCCCTGCTAGCATCATTGTCTTCCCAACCACATAGCTAGTGGACTTATCTTTGGAGATACCCTGTTGTACATGGTGACATTCACACAGCAACTTTTGCTTCTTATCCTGTCACGTGGCTCTCACGGCTCATGCTCAGACTCTTCTGTTCCTAGAAGGAAGTGTCTCTTCTGTTGAAAGAAGTGGATCCTAGCAATGTCAGGAAATGGGATCTTTTGCTGGAGTAGCACAGCTCATTAACCAGCATCGTTCAGCATCCATATACTTTAGGCGCTTCCGGTGTGTCTTTATACAAACAGCTAAAGAAAGAGTATTGTCATGTACTTGCATGGGTACAGGTAAGACATGCATGGGTACAGGTGTTACCTTTCCTTAGGTTTAATTTTGAAGGAGCTTCTGGTGTCCCCCCAGCTGATTCAGACCACAGCGGCTAAGAATTAAGGAATTTAGTACTCACCGGTAGATACTTTCTTTTCCTGCACACACATGGACTTGCCTTATTAAAATGTATGGACTCTACAAAATTCAGCTCCTGGACTGTCTAGGCCTTAGTTAATAGAGTTTAGTGGGCTTGAATTCAATATGGCAGGAGACATGATTGCAAGAGGAGTAGGGAGGGGGCCAGGAGAAGCAAAATGCTTGGCAGTGGGGAGATTAAGCACACATCCTTTGCCCTCCACTTCTCACCTGCAAAACTCAGGCCACATCTTTGGATTAAGTGCCCCACACCTGGTCTAGAGTTTTTGGTCACTTCACAAGCAGTTGATTAGCAGCAGACCAATCCCCCCTCTTCCATGTCCCCAGCTGAGTGGATCACGGTGAAGGATCCCACACACAAAGAGCACACACAACAGTGTAATCAACTTCATAATGAGCTCCTCAGATTGGCAGCAGTGACAGCCATTGTGGCATTTCCTGTTCATGTCATGTTTAGCTTCTATTCCAATATCAGCTTTCATCAAGCGTAGGCAAAAAAAGTAGTTAAATACTAGTATTTAGCTACTTGATGATGTGGATGAAACAGCATCACCTCTCCTTCTTTGCTTCAGAAGCCCAAGTCCCTGACGTTACCCAGAGGCCAATTAAGGAAGGCAAGGATTGTTCATTGGGCAGTCATATGTATGATAGTTTTCTTGGGCATTAGGGAAGCCAGTAAGACTGTTGTTCCCTAAAGGGATGAGAAGCTTTTAGTCTTGGAGCAGCATCGGTTTCTTGACTTTTGCAAGTTATGGTAATTTCTCTTTATTTTCATATATATAGTAAAAAGAACCTTATGTGAGTTGAGAATGGTGCATGGATGTTCAAATGGTTGCTTTTCCTACTGAAACGTGTAGAAGTGTCACCCCTGTTCTTTTATAGCTGCTGTTTCTTTGTGTTTCACTGAGAGAGGCAGGGACTGAAAGAAATGTGAACGATTGTCAAGTGACACAAGATGTTACACACCCCTAGCTCAGTTGGATAGAGTGTGGTGTTGATAACACCAAGGTTGCAAGTTCGATCCCCGAAAGGAGCAGTTGCATATTCCTGCATTGCAGAGGGTGGGACTAGATGGTCCTCAGGATCTTTTCCAACTACATGATTTTATCTTCTGCACCCTGGTATTTGTACAAAAATACAGTAGAGTCATGTGAGAACAGCCCTTGAGAGACTCAAGAAAGACAAAAATAGTGAATTCCTGATCTTAATATTGCCTAAGTACTAATTGGTTTCAAAATGTGATGGTAAAACGTGGCAGAAGTGTTAGCAACTGATATGACTTTCACAAAAGGGGGAGAACATCCAGCCCTCCCACGAAACAACACAAGACAGTGTTGGATAGTACGCTAACTTTAGATCAGGCTATCTTGGGATATACGTTGGTTTTTTGGTTTTCACCCTTTCAAACTTTTCCAAGACAAATCAGGACAGTTGCCAACTTCATCTTGGGATTCAAGAGATGGAAGTTCTGCATCCTAAATCTGTGTTTTGCAGCTTCGTAATGCTTCCCACATGAAGGCTTTAGAAAACAGATACCTTCATCTTCGATCATTGCTGCTGGGAAAAGCCAAGAAGCACTGAATCTTGTGCCAGAATGTGTACATTTTCAAGGAAGAAAAATAACCACAGTCTGATCCGATGTTTGAGAAACAGTGATGGCTAGTTTCCATGCAAAGTCACTCATCCTAACCTATGCCATCTGTAAAGAGAAAAGTAGTTGCATTAATTATGAATAAACATGGATATGCCTGCACCTGTAATGCAGCTATATCGAGGGCAGTTCACAACTGCTTTGTTAAAATTTTATAATCTGCTTTTCCACTAACGCTCTCAAGACCTTTTACACAGTCCTGCTAGAACAAGTTGGATTATATAATAAAAAAATACTATAAAACAAGCCACCATACATATCGGAATTTGAAGTAAGGAGCTAAGGGGTTTTGTAGTGCTGATATTGTTCTGATATAACAAAGGGGGCAGAGGGATCATGTCCTCTTTCAAAAATAGTGTGCTTTTAAATTGCCAAATATGTAGCAGTCAAAGGAACTTTTATGCCCCTTTCTTGGTATAGCGTATTTGGCAGCTGCAGATTATCACAATGAATGCTACAGATATCCTATTTTGTTCATAGATGGCCTATTTGCCACCTCAGAATAATCATACCATTGATTCTTCCTTTCTCTTTTTCCTTCTCTCTCCTGGTTGCTGTGGCAGCCAGTAACCCAGTCCTGGCTGTCATGTTTCTTTATGATGATGTGTTCATGTCCACATATCCAGTTTCCTAAGTAAACGTGGCAGTCAGAACTGGAATGCTGGAAGCCAGCTTAAGCAGTAGGTGCATCAAACAGTTGACAGCCCCTCGCATGGCAGGTTGGGGAAAGGTTTGACTGATGCCGATGTGTATAAGGTTAGAGAATAGGACACCTTCTGGCCAGGCATGTTCTTAGTCTGTCTGTAGAAACTGGTTGAAAGACAGTGTTGGAAACAACACAGCAGACAGCAATATGGCAAATATCTAGTGCGACTCTATTCAAGTTCTAGGCTTGTCATTGCAAATTACATAGGAGGCTGAATCTTGAAACTTCCCCAAAGCTGGGCATGTGAAGAACAGCCAGCAGCATTTTGCCAGCTCTTAACAGTGCAGTTCCTAAGCCCCTGTTTGCTCAGACATAAGTCCCACTGAATTCAGAGAGGCTTATTCTCTAGTCCAGTGTTTCCCAACTGGGGTCCATATAGCCCCCTGGGGGGCAGGATAGTCCAAGGGGGCCACAGGTGAAAATTGTGTAAATGGGGGGGCACAGCATGAGGCTAAGGCGTCACAGAGGGAAGTGAGAAATGAAAAAATAAATAAATCATTCTTTAAATTAATTACCTAATTAGAAGTAGGTAAGTGGGTAAGGAAGGGCCTAGCACTCCTTTTTGCCATGAGTGTTTTCTTGGAGAAGTCCCTGGTTTGTTTCCGGCGGCAGAGGATGATTGCTGAGCTCCCATTTTGACCAGTAGAGCCCGCGATCCAGAACCCCCTGGTCATGTATGTGGGTGGTGGTGGGGCAATGGATATGGCTGGGTGAGCCAGAACTGCTTGTTGCTGCTGCTGGGCCTGGTGGCAACCTGGACCTGACTCTGCAAGGTACAGGGTGCAATCCACTCCAGCGCCTAGTGGATCAGGGCCTTTGGATGTTGCCAAGGGGCGCAGGGCCCATCGGCAGCGTCGTCCTGGCTCTGCAAGGCGTGAGGTGAAATCCACCCCGGTGCCTGACTGAGCAGGGTCATCTGGTGCTGCTGACTTGCATCTGGTAAATAAGTGTCTACTCAGAAGAAAGCCACACTGAGTTCAGTGGGCCTTACTCTTAGGTAAGGGTGTGTGGGGCTATAGTATTTTATCTAGGCAGCCAGTGCTCCTCTGGATAACAATATCTTTTTGCACCTGGTCAGTGAGGTCTCAAATAACTTGGGTCAAATAAGTGTTGTTTACTTTTTATAATACATGGAAGTTGGATCTCCCTTGGGGAATTCTGGACTCTCCTTCCTTGGAGGTTTCTAAGCAGCGGTAAGATGGCCATCTTGTCATGGATGCTTTAGCTGAGTTTTCTACATTGTAGGGAGTTGCACTAGAAAGTTGACCCTTGAGGTCCAGCTCCATGATTCTACGTTTTTCTGCTTTAACAATATTTCATTATGTTCCTATCATTTTATGTAATTGCGTTTTGTATAAATTATAAAAATAAAATATTTTCTATTTACAAACAAAACATTGGAATAGCTACCTTTCTACCTTTCGAATCCCTGCAATGGGGTGAGCTCCCATTGCTCGGTCCCAGCTCCTGCTCACCTAGCAGTTCGAAAGCACATCAAAGTGCAAGTAGATAAATAGGGACCGCTCCAGCGGGAAGGTAAACGGCGTTTCCGTGCGCTGCTCGGGTTTACCAGAAGCAGCTTTGTCATGCTGGCCAGATGACCCAGAAGCTGTCTGTGGACAAACGCCGGCTCCCTCGGCCTATAGAGCGAGATGAGCACGCAACCCCAGAGTCGGACACAACTGGACCTGATGGTCAGGGGCCCCTTTACCTTTACCTTTCTACCAGTAGGACGGGGAGGGGGGCATGGGCCTAGCTAGGATTTTTGTTAGGGGGCAGGCTTTTGTTGGGGGGGGGGGCAGAACCTCTGATTTTTATTGATTTTTTCCTTATTGTTTTTACTTATTTGGGGGGCAGCTACAATTTCAAACAAACAAACAAACAAACAAACAAACAACAACAACACAGGTATAGAGAATTTTGTACAAAGCTCCAGGTAGAGCTTCCCTCTTCTGTAGTGAGAAAAACTTACACATCAGTGCTTTTTTCCTGGTTATTTGCAAATTCATATGGGATGCCCTTGTTAGAGAAAGATTATTATCTAAGTAGATAAAATATAATTAGGAAACAATGGCCATGGGAGGCACAAAAGAACACCCATCATGATTGTTGAACTCAGATCAATTATACTATTCAATGCAAGGAATTAATTATGATGCTACCCCAGTATCAGTAATTTCTGACCTGTCCTATAAAACCCCAAGTAACAACTGGCCCAGTGCATTGATTTCATGTCATGTCACTGGGGCAGTATAAGGCTCTGATGGGGAGGTCAGCTTTACAGTATGGTTGCGAATGAGAAGGGCATTCTAGAATCTGAGCTCAAATCATATTAGAGCCAATGCAGATCTACAAAACTTCTGTTGATGTTGTTAGGACTGCTGTAAACTTAGAATGAATTTACATGAGATCAGAATGGAGTAGGCACTGGTGAGACTCCACTGGTGATTTCTGTCTCGCATGAAACTAAACTTTTTAATGTTGTGTGTGTGCTTTCTCCTAAATGTGGGTGCTTCACATGCTATATGATTACTGAATGTACGGTATGTGAATTCCTCCATCCCTTGATGGTGTTGGTTGTTACAACTCACGGCATGAGCTGGGAACATCATAACAGTTTTTTCCCACCCATGATCCTCCTGAGGAAATTTTCTTCCCAATTCCCATTACAACTTTAATTTTCCTAGCTATTCAGATAGTTTAAAGCCCTGTGAATTTGACCATATAAGTATTGGCAAACTGAGTGTGCTCTAACTTAATCTCTCAGAAAAGGTTTGCTTATATTAACTAATGGCCCTAGGATAATAAACTTTTGTGGGTATGTGATCAGTGATTATATATACAGTAGCTGCAAACTAAATAGATCACGAAAGCATTCCAATCCCAACCTCGATTTGCCTGCAAAGGGTACAGGCAAATTGACCCCACCACTGCAACGCAAATGAAGTTCTCCTGTGTCCTTCTACGAAGAAGCCTGAAGGAAAAACTTTGTTCCTCACAGAGCTATTTGGTATCTCACTTAGGCTGTGCCTGTGAGGTACTCTTCTAGCAGGAGAAAGAATGAAAAGGGGCTTGTCTGTGCCTTCTCCAAGACTCAGCAGGAGGACCCTGGCTGATTCATTCTCTTAGCAAATGAAAAACAGTGGGTGAAGCGGCAGGGATTCCAACCAAGCCCAGAGGTCCTGAGATGCTCAAATGATGGTGTTGCAGCTCATCCAGGTTTCCACGCTTACATGGCACATGAAATTCCTTGAGGCCTGCAAGGCCTATCCATGGGGGGTAATTGCTTCTCTGCAGGAGTGAAGGGATATGCTGCCTTCTATTATGAACTGTTTGGCACAATTACACAGTTTAACATTTGAGTGCTTTGGGAATTGTGACTTTCCCTACCCGCAGCTAAAGTGCCCTGGGGCTGTACAGTCACTGGTCTGTCACAATGCATCAATACAACAGCCCATTGAAAGCGCTGCTAGTGTATGGTGGGCCCTGCATTCGGGGTAGGGGCTCATGTGGTAGACTGTCTTTGGCAGAATGAAGACAGTGCGCTTGGAAAAGTTTGATTCTGAAAAAAAACCTCTTGTGGCCCAGTTAGGATGTTTGTGTGGTGCTCCATTCCCGAAAAGTTCTACAGCTATGAAAGGCAGCAAGGATTGCTGCTTTCAGTTCAAAGCACACAACTGAGAACAGAATTCACAACCTTGATGCCAGTCTCAAATGAATTCAAATGAACAGTTAAGTTCGTCCAGAGTAGGAGATCCAATGTACATGTACAATTCAAGCAAGCAATTTCCTTTCTGTCGAAAGAAGTATTCTATATCTAATTATGCAAGGCATTGGGCGTAGTGGTTTGCTGCTCAATTTTCTAAATTTTTCTAGCAGACTTTCTGATGCAATTCCAGCTGAAAATGACAAAATATTCACAATGGGTTTTCTATTTATTGACTGGCTCAGCTCCATGATCAGGAACTGGTCTCAAAAGCTGGTTTATGTTCTCAGATCTGCCCTGTTTGACCTTGGGCTGAGTCACTTCCCTTCTTTGTATCTGTATCTTCTCTTCTATAACGTGGTGTGAGGGATGATATACTTAGCTCTTTAGATTCCAGGATGGAAAAAGTAAGTCCACTTAGGTTAATTGATCAGTACACTGTCTTTTATAATGCCTCCATTGTGATGAAAGCATACTGTGATAAGGAGCATCTTTTGACAACAAATTTTTAAAAAGTGTCACATGAATTAGGTTTTTCTTTTTTTACCCCTTAATACGACTTTTCATCAGGTGAACACAGATTCTGCTGAGATGCATGTGCAAAAGGAAATGTGACTATATCTGTCTGCTGAAATGTGACTGAGCCATTAGCTCCACTGTCGCTGCAGATTTGCTCCATCAAATGCCTTTTTATTATTATTATTTTGGAAACATTATCAGAAATGAATTGCCAGAATAATTGTGTGGTCTAGAAAGCATAATTGATAGTAAAAGACTTTGAAAGAACAAATATTTTATCAATTTATGCAAGCAATATAAATGTTTATTTGATTATGGTGTGTAGGTCCCAGCCTTTGGAGTCTGGTCCTGCAATAATAGGGAGTGAGTAAAATGCAGATTATTTACTGAGGCCCAATTCACATGTGACATTTTCCACATGGGGATAATAACTTTGTAGGATACCTCATATATATCCATGTACACTTTCCTGAGTGAAAATTGCACAAATATCTATTGGGTTTTCTGCAGACTGACATTTGTTCCATTTCAGCAGTAAACAGTGGGTTTTCCCAGGAAAAGCAGCAGGACAAAAGAAAAACCTCTAGGACCCATTCCTAGAATTCAGGGGACAAATTATGGGACAAATGGAAGTGTGGATTAGCCCTACATAGTGATGATAAAGAACTAAGGTAGGGTGGCGCGGGGACAGAAAAATAGAGTTTCCTTCAAGTTCTGAAGTTTTGTAGTTCTTTGAGACTACAGAGGCGTTGATGTTGTACACATTCGGCTTCAGCCAGGATATGAATTCTACTGATGAGATAGATATTGATTTGTCAGTCCTGGAGTTGGGTGCTGCAGTATTCCTACAACTGGGCCCATTCTTCCTGCAAATAAATCAACATTCTAACATTTATCACTGCAAATGGATCAAGAGGGTGTGTGATGAGGAAATCCAGTATGAAGGCATTGCATTACACCTCTTGCATTTGAAGATTGGATTTGTTTAGTTCCATATCCCCCATTTTCTGTTGCAGCTGATACTGGCTTTGCTGCAGGGAAAGGGGAAGACTAAAACTGTTTGGGGTGGGGGGAATGAGGAGGAAATGTTGAAGGCAACAACTGACTCCTAGTGATTGTGTTACTGCAGTGCTTGATTGAAGCTCAGCCCTAAGGAGAAAGACAAATGCAGAATGTGCGCAAGTTTTTGTGTGTGTGTGTGTTCACACACACGCGCGCGCACACACACACACACACACAAAAATACACAGCCCACTTGTATGTGAAAATGCAATTTGCCAGGTAGACAAACCTTTATTGAAGAATGAATGAGAGACATTTGGGGTCTATAGTTTCTGTAGCACAGTATACACACCCTCACCCCAAATGCAGTATTTTGGGCATTAACATTTAGTGTGGTCAAAAAGAAATAAAATAAAAGCAATAAATATCATTTTGATTCAAACTAGAGAAAGCAGAATTCTCTTTTGGCTGAAGACAAATTAAGTTAGCTGGCTGACTTCCCATTCTTACTAAGGCAAATGCTGCAGAGGGTGTCTACTAGAATGCCACCTGAAATTTCTCTTACACCATGAAGCATAAGGCTCAATTTATTCTCTTTCTAAATCTACATTAAAAAAGAAAGAAAAGGATAACCCTTGATGTAACTATGTCAATAAGCTGTATGAAATGTATAAAGAGCTTGGTTGATAAGGTGCAATTGTTTCTCGGAGGTCAGTACTTTTCCAACATCACCACCTGCTTCTAGAGCCTTCATCATAAATAATTCCTATTAGCCTGGCATTCTTAAAATGTCAAGTGCATGCAGATTTGACTACATATGTCAAAACACATTCCCTCAGTCCTTAGCACTCCTGGATTTGGCAGAGTCGTCAATGCAGTAATAAGGCTGTCATCACTTAATCACACTGCCCAAGCATTTGCATGGTTAACACATCTTAAATAAAAAGAATTCCCAGATGTGAAATGTGAAATCTCTTCTATCTTGATGGCTCTTTGTCCCCAGAGGAAATAAGTGCTATATAACCTACAGAGGTAAAAAGGTAAAGGTAAAGGGACCCCTGACCATTAGGTCCAGTCGTGACCGACTCTGGGGTTGCGCGCTCATCTCGCATTATTGGCCGAGGGAGCCGGCGTATAGCTTCCAGGTCACGTGGCCAGCATGACAAAGCCGCTTCTGGCAAACCAGAGCAGCACATGGAAACACCGTTTACCTTCCCGCTGTAGCGGTTCCTATTTATCTACTTGCATTTTGATGTGCTTTCGAACTGCTAGGTTGGCAGGAGCTGGGACCGAGCAACGGGAGCTCACCCCGTCACAGGGATTCGAACCGCCGACCTTCTGATCAGCAAGCCCTAGGCTCAGTGGTTTAACCACAGCGCTTATTATATCCTACAGTTCCCTGCAATGAAACCTGCAACCACAGACCTTTCTTTTAGGTTCTAAAGGTATCTTGCTTGCTGTGATAGTATTTCTCATACAGTATTTTTCATAACTCAGGAAGATCAATCTCTATTAAGATTCAAGGCATGTTTAATTTCTTCACATAAGAAGGGTTTGCATTTAGAGTGTTGAAGAATAAGAAGAACCTGTCCTCAAAGAAGCCCATCCTTTATATTTCGACATGAATCGCTAATCTAGGCGTGATTCCTCAGTGGGAAGAGGCATTCCCCCGAAGAAACACAACAAAGTGAGCTTCTCTGAGGGCAGGTAATTCAGCTCAGGGCAGAGATGTGGCAGAATTATACACACTCGAAGCTATTTGGAAAAGAAAGAATGACAACCAGAGCAGATACAACCGTGGGCATCCTCTGGTATAGGGGGATTCATCAGAACATTAGTTGTTATATTTATCATGGTGCACTTGCAGTTCACTCACTGTACTATGGGACCCTGGTCCACAATGTGGGAATTACTGTGCTGGGGTGACAATTCAGCACTCAGGCAATATGCATACTTTTTTTTTCTATTCTGTATAGACACCTTTACTCCTGCCCTGTGCAAGCCATTTAAACTCTGATCCACAGCTCTCCATTTAAAATAGGAAAAAAACAAAACAGGACCATTATTCCATATGACAGTGCACATTAAAGACTGGCATGAATTCTAGCGTTGGCAAAGAGAGAGAGAGAATGAACAACTCCTCCCATCAGCCCCAGCATGGCCAATGGGCTAGGATGATGGCCATTGTGCTTTAGCAACATCTGGGAGCCAAAGTTTCACCACACCTGCTATAGGAGGTAGTAGACAGTAGTGTTCATTTCAGAGGACCCCCAAAATACTGTGCTGCTTTGTGGGGTTTTTATCATATATACAACAAATACAGATACACAGGACTCCTTCTCCATGCTAGAACGTGAAATTTGGCTTCCTTGATGGTTTCAAGTACTCCAGCTACCCGATCTAACCATTTTCCAGATAAACTGTGCTGCTTTTTGTATTTGTACAAACTATTTGTATTTGTTTGTATTTGTACAAACTATTATTTCTGTTGTATTGTTTTGTTTGCCTTACCTGAATATAAATCAAGGGGGGGGGGAGAATTCAGGATCAAGGTTTTTGAGAGCAAATTTTCCATTATGGTGCAGAAACATTGGGAGGTATGGATTGCTTTGTTAATAAACCTGAAGAATAAATGGTAGCAGGAAAGGGGCTACATGCTCAGAGGCGTACAGTTGGTGGGCTGAATGTAATGAGCTAGTGAGATCCCTGGCTGGTTCCTAATTGCAATTCTTAAAAAAAGAACACCTGTTTCAATCTCACGGTCTCTTTTTATAATTAACACTTTTTTTGGATGTGTCTTTGGTCTAGAGGAGACCTCTGGCTCTATTTGCAAGCTAAGCAGGGCTGAACAAGAGACGTCCAAGAATCTTCTTAATGATGGGGTAATGACTTGAATATAATGTCTGTTCCTCACCTTCAAATTAGCCCCCCTGTGGTGCATGTGAGAACTGTTTCTCTCTCTCTGCATTGCTGTCCCATAAAGCCCAGGACTCCCTGCGTTTTCCAAAACTGCTTCACGTATTCTAGCAAAAGTGAATCTATTAAGCCTATTTTTTTTCTGGCTAAAGTCCAACCTAAATAATTCAATTTTTCCTGAGTCTGTTTCACCCACAATTTAATATCCTGTCCTAAATTGCTTGGTGATGTCGCTGTTGGTTATTTAACAGCTGTTGCATTCTGCCTCAGAGGTGGTTGCATTTCAGGGATTCCCTTCCCATCATGTTTTAAAATTGCTTTGGGATGAAAGGCTTTCTACAAATGATGTGTGTGTGTGTGTGTGTGTGTTATTGGGAAAAGAAGGGTTATAGAATTGCTGCTGGCTATGGGAAAATTTTGCTTGCTAGTTATTGTGCTGGGTGGATAATGTGCATCTCTCTCACTTTTCCTTTCTTTTTTTCTTTTTTTGCCATGGAGTCCATCTCAGGCTGTGGAGAATTGTATTTGCAACGCATTTCTCTAAACAAGGATCTTAGTCTCTGGGAGCAAGGGACAAAAGGTCCCTTGTTCATTTAGTCCCATAGGATGTATAATTCCAACAGTCAGAAAGCAAATGTGAATCACTCTTCTCTCTGAATAAAACTTTTCCTGCTTCTCTTTATTCTGCCTCAGAGTGCAGAGCTTGGCTCTGGTAGTGATACAGACCTGGCTTTAAGCTGCAAAAACCTTTCTTGTAAAATCAAAGGCATGTATGCCAAAACAGCACGATGGTTAAGCCTGTTATTTGTGCTTTGCGGATTCTTGAGTGGAGAATAGAGGAAGGGGAGGATCCTGAAGAATTCGATCCTGATCCAGGTCTGCTTTGGATCACTTAAACAGCCTGCCTTGATTCTATGTACTGTACCAGAAATCTCTCAATGTCTGTGGCCTGCCGTTGCCTCATAAGAGCACATGAGTCTCCTATAGTGATGACACAGATGTAGAAAACGCTCTAAAAATCACACATTTGAATCTAGACCGCCTAGATTTTCTAACCATTAGCACAGCCTCTGTGCTCCCATCAGTATCTCCCTCTTATTGATATTTACTGGCCTATTGCAAAATTTAAATTGATGTGACTGACTGTCAGACAGGTTTGAAGGGCCCATCGGAAGAGCGCACTCTGGAAGAGCGAAGTCGCTGCCAAGTGGATTGGAGCTACCATTTAAATTTCCCACAATGCCTCAGAGTGATGCTTCATCAGGGGCATTGTTGGAATTGGCAGATTTCAAACTATGCTTCCAAGGGACTCTAGGGTGTAGGTGTCAATGGTTTCCCCTGTGAAGTAACTAGGTTCCCACAGGTTGTCAGAGAGTGCCACATGCCGACACCCAGCTGGCTGTTAAGAATTCAGCTTGCTGTTGAGATCAAAGGAAGCTCAGGCAGGAAGTTAGCACCACTCAGCTCTGGCCAAAAGAAGGTAGTACAGTGGACGCTCGGGTTGCAAAGGTGATCCGTGTGGGAGGCAGGTACGCAACCCGCAGCGTTCGCAACCCGCGTCTGCGCACGTGCGGGTTGTGATGCGCAAAGTGCGATATAGTGTTTCTGCGCATGTGCGCGTGCCAAAACCCAGAAGTAACCTGTTCCGGTACTTCCGGGTTCAGTGCGGAGTGCAACCCGAAAAGACGCAACCTGAAGCGGCTGTAACCCAAGGTATGACTGTATAGAGATAACAAAAAATAAAAAAATTCCTTCCAGTAGCACCTTAGAGACCAACTAAGTTTGTCATAGGTATGAGCTTTCGTGTGCATGCACACTTCTTCAGATATCTTGTTTTGACTACGCCAGACCAACACGGCTACCTATCTGTAACTAGTGTATAGAGATAGAATAACTGTCAAATGAGGCCCTTTTTTGGGTGCCTCTCCCAGGAGAGGTCCAGAAGATGGCAACATGGGGGGAACGGGCCTTTTCTGTGGTGGCTTCCCATTTGTGGAATGCTCTCCCCAGGTCCTTTCATTGCATATCTTTAGGCACCAAGCAAAAATATTTCCTTTCAGCCAGGCATTTGCCTGATTAACATTCTATGGTCTTTGTGGGAAGGGGCTATTGGTTTGTTTTTGTTTTGCTTTATTATGTATTTGTGTTTTCATTTTGTATTTTTATGAGTCAACCGCCCTGTGATCTTCGGATGAAGGGTGGTGTAGTAACAACGGCTCTTTGTATCTTTGGATACAAAGCTATCTTTGGATTGACTCAGATATTATCCCAGCTGTTTAGTCTTAAATGGGTACACTTTCCAGCTCAGGTTTCAATTTCAGGGCTTGTTATGCCTGTGTATCCTTTGAGACAAGCATTACCAAGCTCTTGTGCTACATTTCCAGACCTGAGTCTGCCAAACTTTGGTGCCTTGTATAAAAACTTCAAAGTCCATCTTGCTTGCTGATTTGAGCAACTAGGAAGTTTATTCCAGTTGGCTGCAGACTAACTTTGCTGGGTTTGACACTTGAGTTGCCATAACAGTATTATTTATAAAGTGCCATATTTGGCAAGCAGCGAAGACACTCCTGTTTCACCAGGCACTTGGTTTGTTTTATTTATTCCCCTTCTGTTGTAGTTTATTTTATTTTGTTGCAGCTTCTGTTTCCTTTAGCTCTCTGTCATGAACGTATTTTGTTTTTATCATCACTTTATTTTTTAAAAAATGTTATAAGCTGACTTGAGAGCCTTGGTGTTGAAAGGCAGGTTAGATATATGCTCGGTATCCTCCTTTGGTATGTTGAAACACCTAGGCCTCGTACCACAACTACCCCATGTACAATACTGCAGCAGCCTGACTAACCTTCCTCTTATGATTAGCTTATTGGATATGGTGCAGATTGAAAGCATTACAGCATCTAGGAAAGAACCAAGACTGGACAGGCATTATGATAGTACTTGATGGTGTTGGTGATGATGCTGTTGCAGAGTGAATCAACCCAAGCACATGGTAATGCTTTATCTACGGACAGCTGTAGCTGATTCTTACTCCTACTGGGGAGTAAACCTCATAACGTAAATATTTCTTTCCAAATACAGTAATTGTGATTAGGATTGCATCATTAACTCAGGGTCTATATGTGGGAGGCCAGGAGCTGCCTAGGTTTCAATAGCTGAGCAGCTTGCCTTTCTCCCATCCAGAGGTCATTCTAAACCAGGCATGGAAAACCTGCACCCTGTGATGCCATAGTTCCAAAATAACACACACCTGCCAATTATCTGACCAATGGGCAGGTGACATCAGTTGATGGGCTGGGTGGCTGGGTTCATTTCTGTGTTGGAACTGGCATATGCAGACAAACTAGCAGGATTTAACTCACCACTTATCAGCAGGTGAGTGTGGGGCTGTATCTTGCATTGTTTGGCTGTGTGTCCCAGTTTCCCTGTTTGATGTATCTCTTGTTGGGAGATATAATCCTGGTCTACTTCCTCACCCCTACCTAAACTGTAACTCGGGGTTTATGGAGAAAGCCAGTCTGCATGCTATACATTGAGGGTAGGCAATGTAGTCCTGTCCAGATTTTGTTGTATCCTCAACTAACATCAACTTCAACTAGTATGACTAAAGGTCAGGGATTATGGGAGTTATAATCCAACAACATCTCGAGGGCGTCACCCCTGCTGCAGATCATAGAAACCACATATTTTGCTAGTGTCCAACAATGCCCAGTGGAAACCCAGCTGTGTGACAAATCGTTGATTTGTACAGTACTTGCTTTGGTGCCATATTCTTGCCATTACTTAACTGGTGTGGAAATACAGTAGTGGCAAAGTGTTTTCTTGCCATGCCATTAAATAGAAGGTCCCTGAACTTACCTGAGAGGGGCAGCAAGATACTTGCAGCTCTCAGGTGGATTGCCTTGCCTCCTTGCTCCCCCAGAGGACTGGGTTTGAGGTAGTATTGGAAGTAGCCAATACTGCTCCTTCCATGCAGTCTCAGGGTTCTTACATCAGTGTAGCAGCACAAGAAGAACTGGTACTGTAGCAATTCTTACAGAAAGGTTATTTTAAGAATGAGCCTTCACATTAGTTACAGGTAGGTAGCCGTGTTGGTCTGAGTCGAAGCAAAATAAAAAAAATCCTTCAGTAGCACCTTAAAGACCAACTAAGTTTTTATTTTGGTATGAGCTTTTGTGTGCATGCACACTTCTTCAGATACACTTGAAACAGAAGTGTCTTCACATTAGGTAATGGTATCTCTGGCACAACAGGAGAACAACACAGATTAAAAGTAAACAGGCTGTGGGTGTTAAGACAGAACTGTCAGGGGATATCTAGGGCTGGACTTTGAGAACATGCAGGCAGTTAAGTATGACCATTCTGATTTCCTTCTTCCTACCCCAGATCTGGTGTGATGTTATTTCATGAAACAAACATGGGTTTGTCTTCACATTTAAAAGTGTGATGGCTGTGTTCTACTTCCGTTGTCATAGGCAACATTGCTTCTGAATATCAGTTGCTTGAAACGACAGGAGGGTAGAGTCCTGCTTTGCATAGGTCCTGCATGTGGGCTTCTCATGGGCATCAGTTTGCCCACTGTGAGAACAGGAAGTTAATTAGATCAATGTTTCCCAGTTTACAGCTGTTGTTGCACTACAACCCCCATCATCCCTAGCTATCATGACCAGTGGTCAGGGATGATGGGAACTGTAGTCCGAAACCAGCTGGAAACCCTAGTTTGGGAAACACTGGACTAGATGGACCACTGGCCTGATCCAGCAGACTCTTCTTATGTGTGGCACACCAGCATCATGGCAATACTAGTGCTAATACATGAATATGAACTCTCCTGTGTTCTTGCTCCCCTGGTTTGAAAACATTAGCTCTCCACATCACTTGTCCGTGTCTGGGTTCGCCCTTGGGGACAAAACACAGAAGGCAACGTACGTGCCAGCCGCTGAATGATTTGTAGAGAAAATTGTTTTGGGTGTAACATTCCCCTTGGACCTGCATTGCTCTGGCTTGGTGAATCTGACACAAAGCTGTCATTGTCTGTACAGTTATGTTTCGTTCCCACATGCCATGCAATCAGGGTTGCAGTAAAAAAGAGACTCCACTCTGCCTGGGAATAAAACTCTGCTAAAGATCAGCTATAAACCCCGCCTGTGTGGCAAGAAATAGCCAGTGAAAGGGAATTCATTAACCTCAGGCAGTTAAAGGAGCCTGAAGTACAGTACAGTACACCAAGCAGAAGGCAACAGAAAGCTAGAGTCAGCATTGTTAACAGAGCTGGCTCAGTAGAGAGACAAAAAACCCCAACAAGCCTTGATTGGTGCAAATGAAAGCATTCATTTTGGTTCATAATGATTCCTTGTGTCACGTTATTCATTATTACTTGTGTGTATTTGGGCAGCTGCCTGAAGGAAACATTTGCAGATTCCAACAACTCGGGAAGTTCTGGCACCAGCAATTAGTTCCTTGCAGGAAAATTCAGACTGGAGAGCTTCTAGTGAGCTCTGTGTGTGTATTTCTTGTTGGATTCGTTTTATCATTTATTTGATCTGGTGGAGAACAGTAATTGTGGGGTGTGTCTGTGTCTAATGGTTGGTCCTCAGACTATTCAGTGACTCCTAATAGATATCAATTGCAGTTTGAATTAAAACTTCACAATTTGGGTATAATCCTAATAGCAAAATATCTGAACCAGTTTATATTGGAATCAGCAAGGGATACCCACATGACCTGAAGGTGCTGCTGTGCAATGCCAGGTCGATGATGAATAAGACCACTGCCATTCACGACCTGATTGTGGATGGAGGATTTGACCTGGCATGTGTGACAGAGACCTGGTTGGATGAAGCCGATGGGCCCGTTCTTGGCGCTGCTTGTCCACCAGGTTTCTCTTATGCACAGCAACCCAGGCCATCTGGGCGGGGAGGGGGGGTTGCAGTGATTTTTAGGAAGTCATTAGTTTGCACCAGGCGTCCTATTGGTAAGACGGAGTTTTCTGAGTGCATGTTCTGGAAGTTGGGCAATAGGGGCAGTACAGGATTCCTTTTGGTGTACCGACCTCCCCGCTGCACCAAGGATTCCCTGCCCGAGCTGCTTCAGGTCGTGTCGGATGTGCTCCTGGAGACACCTAGCTTGGTTGTCTTAGGGGATTTTAACATCCATGCCGACACGACCTTACAAGGAGCCGCTCGGGACTTCGTGGAAAGCATGGCCACCATGGGGCTGTCCCTGAATAAGTCTGGCCCAACTCATAGCCGCGGACATGCCTTGGACTTGGTGTTTACCTCTATGAATGTTGGTGATCTGACATTAAGTAAAAGCGAAACAAAAGAAGTGCCATGGTCAGATCACTTTCTGGTGCAACTGGACTTCTCCGCAACCCTTCCCCTCTACAGGGAGGTGGGACCGATTCGGATGGTCCGCCCCCACTACTTAATGGATCCAATTGGCTTCCAGAGAGTGGTAGGGGATGTTTTATCCCATGTCGATGGCCTTTCAGCTGATTCCCTGGTGGCCCGCTGGAATGCGGAGTTAACCAGCGCTATTGACTGTCTGGCTCCGAAGCGCCCTCTCAGATTGCATGGAGCCCGGACAGCCCCGTGGTTTTCCCCGGCGCTGAGGGCGATGAAACAGTCGTTGAGACGGCTAGAGCGCCGGTGGCGGAAAACTCATTTTGAATCAGACCGGACACGGGCTAGAGCTCAACTTCGAGCCTACCAAGTGGCAATGGCGACGGCGAAGAGGACCTTCTTCGCCGTCTCCATCGCATCTGCAGAAAACAGCAGCAGGAGACTCTTCCAGGTGGTTCACAATTTAGCGGAACCACCTGCTCCATCCGGGCCCAGTACGGGCCACATGATCTCCTGCAATGATTTTGCAAAGTTTTTTGCAGATAAAGTCGCTCAGATTCGGGAAGAGGTAGACTCCACCGTGGGAGCAGGGCCGGGGCGGGGGAGTGCTAGAGTCCTGTCTAGTCAAGTTTTGTGGGATAAATTTCAATCTGTTACCTCCGAGGATGTGGACAGGCTGCTTCGACGAGTGAAACCAACCACCTGTCTCCTTGATCCTTGCCCATCCTGGCTTATAAAAGCTAGCCAGGAAGGGCTGGGCGATGGGCTTCGCGGGTTGGTAAATGCTTCTCTCCATGAAGGAGCCTTCCCAGACCCGCTGAAAGAGGCGGTTATTAAACCGCTTCTTAAAAAACCATCTTTAGATCCGGCCAATATGGCCAACTATCGCCCAGTCTCAAATCTTCCATTCTTGGGCAAGGTGATTGAGCGAGTGGTTGCTGAACAACTTCAGGCACGCCTGGAAGAAGCGGACCATTTGGATCCCTTCCAGTCAGGATTCAGGCCTCATCATGGGACTGAAACTGCCTTGGTCGCACTGGTCGATGATCTCCGGCGGGCTAGGGACAAAGGTAAGAGCTGTTTCCTTGTTCTGCTGGATCTCTCAGCGGCTTTTGACACCATCGACCATAACATCCTTCTGGATCGTCTAGAGGGTTTGGGAGCTGGGGGCACTGTCATGCAGTGGTTCCGCTCCTTCCTCCTGGGCTGTGTTCAGAAAGTGGTGGTGGGGGATGAGTGTTCAGACCCCTGGGCTCTCACTTGTGGGGTGCCTCAGGGTTCTGTCCTCTCCCCCATGCTTTTTAACATCTATATGCAGCCGCTGGGAGAGATCATCAGGGGGTTTGGGCTGGGTGTCCATCAGTATGCTGATGATACCCAGCTCTACCTCTCTTTTAAATCAGAACCAGTGAAGGCGGTGAAGGTCCTGTGTGAGTGCTTGGAGGCGGTTGGAGGATGGATGGCGGCTAACAGATTGAGATTGAATCCTGACAAGACAGAAGTACTGTTTGTGGGGGACAGGAGGCGGGCGGGTGTGGAGGACTCCCTGGTCCTGAATGGGGTAACTGTGCCCCTGAAAGACCAGGTGCGCAGCCTGGGAGTCATCTTAGACTCACAGCTGTCCATGGAGGCACAGGTCAACTCTGTGTCCAAGACAGCTGTTTATCAGCTCCATCTGGTACGCAGGCTGAGTCCCTACCTGCCCACTGACTGTCTCTCCAGAGTGGTGCATGCTCTAGTTATCTCTCGCTTGGACTACTGCAATGTGCTCTACGTGGGGCTACCTTTGAAGGTGACCCGGAAACTACAACTAATCCAGAATGCGGCCGCTAGACTGGTGACTGGGAGCGGCCGCCGAGACCACATAACACCGGTCCTGAAAGACCTACATTGGCTCCCAGTACGTTTCCGAGCACAATTCAAAGTGTTGGTGTTGACCTTTAAAGCCCTAAACGGCCTCGGTCCGGTATACCTGAAGGAGCGTCTCCACCCCCATCGTTCTGCCCGGACACTGAGGTCCAGCTCCGAGGGCCTTCTGGCGGTTCCCTCACTACGAGAAGCCAAGTTACAGGGAACCAGGCAGAGGGCCTTCTCGGTAGTGGCACCCACCCTGTGGAATGCCCTCCCACTAGAGGTCAAAGAGAACAACAATTACCAGACCTTTAGAAGGCATCTCAAGGCAGCCCTGTTTAGGGAAGCTTTTAATGTTTGATGGATTTCTGTATTTTAATGTTTGATGGATTTCTGTATTTTAGAATTTCTGTTTTGTTGGAAGCCGCCCAGAGTGGCTGGGGGAACCCGGCCAGATGGGCGGGGTATAAATAATAAATTATTATTATTATTATTATTATTATTATTATTATTATTATTATTATATGGGGAATGTGCATGTCATATAAGTACATCATTACTGGAAGTAGATGAACTAAAGGCTGCATAGGTCTTATGGTCCTCAAACACTGTGTCCATTAATGGCTGTCACAACTTTATGTGAATATGCTAAGCTAAGCAAAGCAGCAGTCATAATGAGGATGACTGAGGGGAGAAATCAGCCCAAAGACAATTGAATTCAGAAGGTCCCAGGTTCAATACCAAGTGTGTCTAGGGAGGACCGGGATAGACTCCTGTCTGAAACCATGCAGAGTTGCTGCCAGTCAATGTAGACAGTACCGAACTACATGGCCCAATTGTCCAAGTTGGTATAAGCCAGCTTCCCATGTTCCATATTAATATTATTGCATACACTTGCACTAGTTTGTGTCAGCTTATTTATCCCCATGCTGCAGCAGTCCGTGGGCGATAAAATCATGCCAACTCAGAAGACTTAGTAAATTGCCTTAGGAATCTGATGATGGGTGTGGTTTAAATCCCTTAAATGAATATTTATTTTATCTTCAGCATGTGTTGGCTTTGCCCCAGAAGTCAGTACAAAAGAGGCTTTGCAAATATCTCTACTATCTCTTGGCTTAATCTACTTCACAGTATCGTTGGAATAAATTTGTACTCCTAACATGTAAAGCACCATACAGGTGTTGCTGTACTATAGCTCCTGTCATCCTGACCCTTCGCCATGCTCACTAGGGCTGATGGGAGTTTGAGTCCAACATCTGGAAGACCAGAGCCAGGTTAGCAATTCCTGCCGTGGAAGAAAGGGTACCCATGTAATAAATGAAGAAAATATCTCTTCCTGACTGGTTACATTGGCAGGGCCTTTAATAGCTTTCTAGGTGCCTTGGTAATGCAGGGCGTTCGGTGCTAGACTCCATCTTCCCAGGACCTCTGGTTCAGACCCTTGTATATCATAGTTACTCTATTGGAAAGCACTGGATAATTCACTCACCAAGGCCTTCTGAACGATATCCATCAAAGCCAATACAACAACTACTGCTGCTACTGCCATTACTACACATTTATATAGGTATCCTTTTAGTGTTCACAGTGCTTCTCTCTCCCTCTCCCTCTCCTCCCCACTCTCTCACACAATCTCAATCCTTATACTCCTGTGCCAAACTTCCGTCTTCAGAATTTTTGGCTTTAAGAAGTTATTATTTTAAACGTTCAGTTTTATGTTTGTACTTAGAACTTAAGAGAGCATCTGACACTGTTGCCTGCAAGTAGTACCACACCCACCCAAGACCAAGGGCAAATCAGCTGGATAAATGTCCGCCTTTTGGAGCCTGTGATTATATAAGCTGGGCAGAAGAGGGGCTAATCCTAGCTACCTAAGTTGGTCTTATTTGTTTAAGCTCCAGAGTATTCAAAAGTGCCACAAGGCAGTTGTTTTTGCTATAACAGGATAAGGAGGCTACTCCTTTAAAATTTATAGAAAGTATTTGACTAAAGCTATGGAAATGGAAGGCCCTGGAGAGCCTTGCTGGCTCATTGTGAATTATTCACCCACTCACAGCTTGGCAGATGCTAATCAGAGAGTTCCCTTTGGCTACTTCCCCTTTCTCAGTGGGAACACTTCATTTCTATGCTTTTTTACTTAGTTGTGCTTTGGTTTAGGCTCACAGAGCGTATGTAAGAACAGGGCCACCAGGAGACCTTGTCTAGTTCAACCCTGTATGCTTTGTGGCCGGGTGGAGGGGAGCTATCTTTCCTCTTCCAATTTAGAGACATCAAGTTCAAAATGGACCACTGAGTATGCTTTGCATTGATTTTAATTACTGTTTGCCTGCTGTGGAGACACTCTTGAATCAGGCCGAATGTCTTAAATTGCTCTACTTAAGGCTGATTTTGATGATAAACAAGGCAAAAGTGATTTAAGATATGCTTGGATTGAGTCTTGTCCATTTGATGGGCTTGATAAACTGAAAGATAGCTGGGTGAATGGGTTTGCAGCAGGTTTGCAATTAGTTGGGTGTTCATATTGCACTTCACACCAGTCAATACTGCTACATGCCACCCCAGTCTCTGAGCGGTGCTAGGTTCCAGGGGTTCCAGGCATGCTTACCCAGAGTCCATGTTTCCTTTTGAAAAATGAAGCACAGCGGAGACTGTGGTGTCTTTATGATATATGGTTTAAATACAACTTGAGCCTATGATGGAGGTATTCACAGCATTACACTCAAATAGGGTCTTGCGTGCTCCATAAGTGCAGCATGGGATTCAAGCAGACATCAGCCATTGCTCTGCTGCCTGCTTTCTGCTTATCACAGAACATAATTCCTACTCCCAGTTCCAACCCACATTGCTTTATGTGCAAAGTGAAAGGGGCCTCAGCTGTTTGCCATCCTTCGATGCTTTGTTGTCCTAATGGATCATCACACCCAGGCTAACATGTCACGCTGGAGGTTTGGCCTGGCTTAATTAGCTTTTGACACATTGTGGAAAACACTAGCTTGGGCTAATTAGCTGCTAGCATATGTTGATTACAGGATTTAGAAGCATCTAGTACACAGCTTAAATATGCACGGGGCTGGCCCAATGCACATGATCTAATACACAGGGTCTAGCTATGTTTTAAAATCTCCTAGCCATAATTAAATCATAACCCACTGGACCCAGAAATTTAAGGGTGTCTAGCATTCAGATCTCATAGCAATACATTTGCCCACCCACTTATAGTGGTTAAGTAGCTGAAGTTTCTATCTGAGTTCTAATCTTTCCTGTGGAAGTACAGTACTGTACTATTAGGGCATATACGAGTACATGTAACCTCAAAACAGTAGTCAGCATGGATCATGGTTTTGTTCCCCCCCCCTGTAATGTGAGACTTCCCTTGCCTTGCCTTCATGCTGCAAGTGACAGATTCCCCCCCCCCCCAATTCCAATGCTGATTTAGCTTTCAGTGTTGTAGATGTGGGATGGGAATTCAAACCACTTCCTCTGCAGAGGGAAATAAACCACATTTGAAATCTCACTGGCAAGGACAATCAGGAATGTGCTTTAAGCTCCTGATAGCTCATTTGACACATGATATCAGGTGTGGAACATGTCTGGGTGGTTTGTGGAGAACAGCCTTGCGCACCCAGTTGGGATGTGCTGGGCCTAATTATGTCCTCGGACTGCAGGTTCCCCACCATTAATTAGTCTATATTGTGCAATATATATTTTTTCTTTTACCTTAAAAGTGAAACTGTGGAGAAACATTTTACGATGCTCCTCGAGGCCAAATAAAAAAGCTGTTCCAACCCTGGATCAACAGTTTGATTTCCTAGCCCCTGATATTAGTTGTGGTCTTTTAGAGTCCTTTAAAATATATACACATTGTGTGTATAAACCATTTGCACAACTTGGGATAGCAATATGCCCTTTTCTTGTCTTAAAAGTGTCTTGGGCAATCCTGAAACTCAGTACAGGCGGCGACCATTTTAGGCCTGTCCAATTGATGTGTGATTGCCGATGTGCAGGTCCTTTTGGACCTGGAAGAGGGCGGAACAGAGGCAGAACTGGGGGTGTAATGAGGAGGAATGTGGGTGGGGCATGCTTATGCACATTGTGGAAAAGCATGTGAGAGCCGAGCATGGAACATCCATGCGAAAGAGTCGCCAGCTGTACCCTATTTTGCTAATTCAGAGTAAACACGTGGACAATTTGATCTCCATATGGGCTCATTTAAAGGAACTGCATAGAAAGAAAGCGCGTAAGAGGGTACATTCTCATCAACTTGCTGATAATGTGGCTTGCCCTTTAGAGTAGGGAGTAAGATGACTGTTGTCAACCGTTGTACATCTGAATGGTGCTGAAATAGTTACTTCAGGGACGGATTGTGCTGCAGATAACTGCAGTCCTTTCTTTTGGTCCTGTTGAATAAGCCTGATAACTGTGTAGAGCCCTATTTCTTATCACACTCCACAGTAACGTTCACAGGAACTCTCTATATGACAGCAAAGGGAGCTGTCTGGCTTTATCTCCCAATACATTGCTCAACCAGAAATCAGGTGAAATTGCTATGGCAACTGGCAGATGACAGTGAGTCTTGTTACCTTGGAAACAAGGCAAAAATCCAAGAAAAGACCCATCTGTAATTTTGAATTTCCATATGCCTGTTCAAACTAATTTTTTTTTACAAGAGATAGGAAAGGAAATGATACTTGCCTGCTGTTCTAGGATGCAGCCCCATCTGTGTGAACAGAGCATCTTAGAAACTTCTGAGAGATTTGGCTAATGAAACACAGTATTGTGTCACTGCTCCCCTCCTTCTATTTTTAACCTTTATTTTCCAACTGTAGGTGTTTTTTTAAAAAAATAATAATATTTAAGTAGAGAGATGTGAGAGTGTGTGTTCCCAAAGCACTCACTGATATATGCATATATTTGAAAATAGTAGAAGATCATTTATTTTTTAATTGGTCCCTCTGATAGATTCTTCCCTGGGGTCTATCCGTTTTGGGGTTCTGCCTAGCTTACCATGTTACCTAGATATTATCTGTTACTTTTGCAATTGTCTCCAAAGAGTATGTTTGTAGCGATCATACTGAGTCTGTATCACTTCCCTCCACTTTAAATGGTTCAGTGATCTCTGGATCTATGGCTGCTGGGAGAATGGGACAAATGTCCCGTTTGTCTAACAAATGGTGTTGGGATGGTTGTCTCTGTATTTGCAATCAGTATAGGAGCTGGACATGTCTAAAGAGTTTCCCATTGCAGAGAAGACGGAATGGCAATATTGTCTGGTAGATGGAGAACCCATTTGGGATTCTGCATGTGTGTGAGAAAGCCTAATTAACTAGATTTATAGACTTTCTTTCCTGAGAAACTTTGAATCCCTTTTAAAAGCTTGGCTTCCTTAAGCCTGACTATGTTCAAGTTTTGGGTCTCTTGGCTCCCTTCAATTTATTAAGAGAGATTCACATGACTTAGCAGCAGAAGCTGGCTGCAAAATGCTGATTGGGCTGAAATGAAAGTTCTTTTCTCTACCGGTAGGCACTGAAGCCACTGTTCTGTGCCCTCTGCCTTCCAGTCCCTCTAAATCATGAGTTAAAGCATCTGTGTCAGCACAATGTTCTGAATAGGTATGAGCAGAGTTTTTGAAGTGGGAAACCCCTTGCTGGTTCCTATGGCTGAGCAGAGTTTTGTGTTTCGGAGTGGGAGTGATGATTTCATTCTTGCAGCTGCCATTTTTATGGCTCTTAAGGAGACCTTTTTAAGCAACTGAAGGCTCCACCATCCCAGAGACAATCCTTGAATGAACAAAACCCACGCAACTTAAAGGACCACAAAGTTCACCTTTTGTCTCTCTCAGTTTAGATTTGGGATTGAGATAAAATTCATGATACCTTCAAAACAGGCTTGTAAATAGCCACTCATCTAGCCACCTGTGACAAGCAAGAACTGACTCCAGGCATAGCTGCCAAGTTCTCCCTTTTTTTAAGGGAAATTCCCTTATGCTAAATAGGCTTCCTCGCGAGAAAAGGAAAAACTTGGCAGCTATGACTCCAGGTAATTGGGAAGCGGTCTCTCTCTCTCTCTCTCTCTCTCTCTCTCTCTCTCTCTCTCTCTCTCTCTCTCTCTCTCTCTGTGTGTGTGTGTGTGTACATGTGTGTATAAATTGGGAGCTTTCTCTCTTTCAAGACAATGGTATATGTGAGCAAACAGCCTGTTTAAAAATAGTTAACATTTGTAGACTTGTTTCCTAAATTGTTTTATATCCCTGCAGTCTTTAAACTGGAAAAGATTTGCCACCTCTGCATTAGAACAATCTCTAATTAGGCAAGGTTAGGCATATGCAGTACTTACAGTATGCCCCAAAGCCTGCACTCTGCTGCTATTATTATCATTATCATTTTCATTATTATACCATGATGTGACTCATCCCACGTTAGTTATTCCAGGTGAAAAGTTGGAGGGGGCAAAGGGTAACTCAGAAGCAGTGTAGTATAAATAATTATTTCTTGTTAAGTCCATTACTGTCCAAACAATTTGGGATGGTACAGAATTAAACAGATTACTATATTATATACTATGTAAATTTGGTAATCTGTTTATAAAATATAGTAATATGCTAAAACTAACCAACAAAATTTCATCAAATATGTTAGTGCTTCTGGGTTCCCTTTTCAACTGTACCAAGTGGATGTAAATGTCTCATTTTGATAGCATATCTCACTTGCATCCAGGTTAAAATGTCTAGAGAAGGGAAACACATGCAGGATTAGGCACCAGGTGATATGGGCATTCCTCCCAGCTGTTATGTTGATGAGCATCTCATAACTGAAAACTCATAACTGATAATACTTTGGTCTGCTACCAAAGTATTAAAGGGATGAACTGGCATTTGCAAGAGGTTTACCACCAACTGTAATACATATAATTGAGAAAGAACATTTAATGAGTATTTATTTTATTTTTTTGGTATGAGTGACCCAGAATTTTTTTTAATGCTCAGTGATTGTCAGGGAAACAAAAATAGCTCTTGGTTGATAATTTAGTTCCTTGAATAGCTGTTGAGATTTGGGAGTGAAGGAGAATTAATTTAACAGTGAAGGCGATTTTAACAAGTTGCTTATGCCTCCAGGACCAGCTGTGCATGAAAATGGCTCAGAGATAGATTCTGTGTTAGCGATTCCAAAACCATCTAATTCTATTTGTGAAGGCTTTCTAAATGGTAATCATGCTGTGTGTGAAAGATGGTAGTCCTCAGGGGTCAGGGGGATTTTTCCTCCTGCCCCTGAAAGCATGGTAGAGGACACAAGGAATTAATACAGTACTTTCATCATTGCCTAGGGTTGGCCACTGCAGAACCATCAGAAATGCTAAGATGAAATGGCCCAGTGGCCTGATGCCCTTTGGCAGATGTAAATTTAGCAACCTTACTATGCAGATCCGAATTAATGGGACGCTCAGTCTCTGATGTAAGCGTTGCTGACTTAATCTTTGTATTATGTATTTCAGCATTTTGTGTCCTTCTCATGGGGCAGGAGTGCATAATGTGTTGGCTAGTGAGTTACACTCGGCTTCAGACACCAGGTGGATCCTGTAGAGCAGGGGTCAGCAAACTTTTTCAGCAGGGGGCCGGTCCACTGTCCCTCAGACCTTGTGGGGGGCCGGACTATATTTTGGGCGGGGAAAATAAATGAATTCCTATGCCCCACAAATAACCCAGAGATGCATTTTAAATAAAAGGACACATTCTACTCATGTAAAAACATGCTGATTCCCGGACCGTCCATGGGCCGGATTTAGAAGGTGATTGGGCCGCATCTGGCCCCCGGGCCTTAGTTTGGGGACCCCTGGTGTAGAGGGAGATTTCCATACAAAAGACTTTCCAAATCTGATGGTTTATCTTTCCTCTGCTATTCTTCAAGAACAGTTGGAACAGGAAAAGAGTCAGGCAAAGTACAAGATGGTTCAAAACTAATGTAAGATCTGAATCCATTTGAAGTACAATGAGCCCTTCAAATTACTAGTCAATGTGCACCTTCTGGACAGAGGTGGTTCTCACCCCAGCTCAAAGCAATGAGCTTCACTTATTGCAGTGGATTTGTAAAGACTTGGTAGCTGTATTATCAGCCCTCATTAATGCTCTCTGGGATGTCAGTTGTGCCCACTTGTTCACAAGCCCAGTTACGTTGTGACAACTTAAATGTCCCTGCCAGCTCCAAGAGGCCTCTGCCATACCTTTAAGTGGCCTTAGCTACTCTCTCTGACTCAGTCTCCCCTCCATCTCATCTGCAACATAGGAGATACTGTCTTGTGAAACGGGGTTGTAAAATTTACAGCTAGATAATGCATTGTGAAGTACTTTGAACATTTGAAACTGCAATGTGAATAATAAGTGTCATCAACATCACCTGAAAACAGTGTAGGTAATTATTGATAAGTCATCTAACACTGTCAGCCGGTCAGTAAATGTTGGTACAGGGGATGGATTTTAGAGCTGTTTGTCTATTTGATCTTTCCTCTTTCTCTTTTTACTTTCTCTTTTGCAAAAATAAATAAATCACATGATATGTATTTCTCTGAAAGCCCAGCAGCTCCTTAGAGTTATGTTATTGTGTGGAGCTGGTCAGCTTCCAGTTAACAACAAAGTGAATATTTTACCCTTTGGAGTTGCAGAAGAGAAGTATGCAAAGAATATGAAGCGAGTGACTGCAAAAGGCAAACAAAGGCTGACATTTATTACTTTAGACCACGTCTCATGATTTTTGTGGGCTTTGGTCATAATATATGAATGCCTGAGTTTGACAATTAGACTGCTGTGAATGGCTGTGGACAGTGTTAGAAACTGAGATATGAAAGCTAGGAGTTAAATGGCACCTTAAACCTAGGTTATGGGTGCAACAATGGAATGTCTCAGCACTTTTTAAAAGAAGAATACAAAGCTGAAAATGAATGAACTGCAGTTAAAATGTTAGAAGAGAGATCCAGAGTTTTTTATTTTTATCTTTGCTGCAGCAGCTTCTGACATATAGGAACTACCTGAACCAAAAGGGCTTTGGGCTTCTCTGCTCTTCTCCCTTCTAATCACTAGGGTAAATTGGTAGCTGAAGAATTAACAGTTTTCCTCTGCCAGGAGCTAAGCTTTCTCCTTCCTAGGACAGCAAGGGTAGAATTATGGTTCCTTCCTTCCTCGCCTTCTCTGCCTATGGGGGACTATTGTGGTAGTGGGCCCTTAAACAGGCAGAGCCCAGCAGCTTCCCATCTGAGCTGCCGAGTAATGTGTAGCCAAGCTTTGAATGGAGCTGCATTATCACAGTAAGTCAGTGGTTCAGTTTATGGGGACACACAAATCAGTGCAAGGATTTATAGATCCAGGGATATTCTGTTGAGGCAGAGGAATCTTTATTGCTGTGGAATACTGCCTTTTATTGCAGGGTTTCTGCCCCTACCTTATCGTTTGAGAGGAATCTTGCAGTCACTTAAAATATTTCCCTGGCTGAGGAGATTCATTGCTGCTGCTGCTATATAATGGGACCCCAACATAATGACTCAGAATTATAGCAAAGCATTTTATAGCAAATTCCTGTTCACTGTTAAAAGCCTTTATAGTGTCAGAGGGAGCCGTTTCCAGCTTTGATTTGTATCTGAACTAGGGGCCTGTTTGAATGCATTGTACCGAATAAAACAACAGGCAGTTGCACACACATGAACAAACAAGCACCCCGACACAGACACTATTCTTGTGCCTGCTTGTTTTGTAATATGGTCACACTTGCACACAAATATGAAATGTTTGAGTACAGAACGTTCACAGGTTTTCAGAGTTGCATTAGAAACAGAGTTTCATATCAGCATGTGCGTCCACACACAATTGTAAGCATATGTGGGTAAACCTTTAGGTGGCCAATGACAGTAATTTACAAGTTCAAAACAAAAGCAAGTGCCACGAACAAATAAAAGGCAAAAGCAAAAAGCAAAAGCAGCAAGAATTAAAAAAAAAAATCAACCCAGAAGTGGATAAAAACAAGCACAGCAGCCAACTGAAAGCAAAAAACACCAGTCAAAAACCAAGCACCTCAACAGGTAGAAATTCTTCCTAAATGGGAAGGTCTTCACCTAGTGATGAAAAGCCAGCAGGTGGACAGGTTGGACAAGCCTCCTTAGGAAGGTGCAGCCACAAGCCAATGAATAAAAGCATGACTGTATCTGAATAGAGGTATAAGACTGTTGTAAACGTGTGTCAGAGGCTGGAGCCTCAGAAGGGGCATCAGGAGAAAGGAGAGACTGTGCTGCTGTTGACCACTTCCTTGCCTCACCCCTTACCTATATTCCATACATACTTTACAGAAGCTTTTAATAGGGGTCAATGAGTGCTGATTGCTTCCTCACAAGTAATCGGCTCCAAACTCCGTGGCTGGTTTTTACAGAGTTTTATTACACACACACACACACACACACACACACACACACACACACACACACGACAGAGCATCAAAATGTATGACTGTTCTATTCCGAATCAGAATCCGGAAGTACCCCCTGTCGTGACTTTCGCCAACAGAGCCCCCTTGGCACTTTGAAACTCCTCCTCTGTTCCCTCCTCTTTCCCCCCTTCGTTGTCGGGGTGATGGGGCTGGTGGCACACCCTCCCCACCAGAGCTGCTCAGCTGAGGGGCCGGTGCTGTCTCCTCTGGAGGCTTCCCCTCTTGAACACTTTGTTCCACCCCCTGCAGCCCTCCCTCTGGAAACCTATCACTCTCAGCATCCCCAAGGGTCTGCACCGCTGTCTGAGCCTCAGTACCACCTTCCTAAGGACGCTGTAATACGCTAGCATCCCGGGCTCCGTCTCCATCGGAGAGCCCTTGTCCTGACTTCCTGTACTCTCCGCTGACCCCTGGTGGTCCCCTGACAATGAGTATAATGTATCTCACTCTGGCCCTTCAGTGCCTTGCTTTGCTGCTACAGTTCCAACCTTTGAACTGAGCTGGGTGATCACACACAGGCTGAACCCCCACATAATACCCCTCAGGTCATCTGCTCTGCTGGTAGCTAGACTGCTCCCCATCCACTTGCTTTTGTTTCTATCTCCAGTCAGATAGTTTCCATATCTTTTCAAGCATCAGTCATCTTTCCCTGCAATTCTCCCTGTCTCTGGTGCTTTCGTGACCTCTGTTTAGTAAAGGCACCGCCAACATCTCCATAGCAACGCAGGGTGCTCAGAAGGAGATACGAGGATCTGCTGGCCATTGTTTTTGCTTTGAGTGATGCTGCTTCTCACAAAGGAGAGGCATGACAGCAGGCAATGATAACCACAGATAGCCTGCACATAAATACCCCCATTGGATTTTGTAAGGATGGAGGAGTCTTGTGCAATGAGCTGTATGTATAGCTGTAGAAAGTGCAAAATTAAAGATATCATCACATTTGCATCTCACCTTTCCTCCAAGGAGCTCAAGATACTGTACCTGGTTTTCCCTGTGCCCATTTTGTCCTCACAGCACAACCCTGTGTGATAGGTTAGACTGAGAGATGGTGATTGGTCCAAGCTCACCCAGTGAGCTTCGTGTCTGAGTGGGGGCTTGAACCCTGGTCTTCCAAGTACTACTTTGACAGTCTAACCACTACCCACACTTTCAAGTATATAAGATGTTCAGAACTTACTCACAAACCCTTGGGTGGTATCATGTTTTTGTACATGTTTTCATTTTTATACTGCTACAAAATTCAGGACCACGAATATTAATACTGATCTACAGGCCAATGTCTTTCAGAATTAAGAGCTTCTCCATACCTGGGGTTTATACTTGGGGCATCTCCCTTTAGAGCAGAAATGGAGAACTTGTGGCACTGCAGATATTGCTGGACTGCATCTCCCATCATCCCAGGCTATTGTCCATGCTGGTTGGGGCTGATGGGTGTTGGAGTCAAACAGCATGTGGAGAGCAACTTGTTTACCCATCTCTGCTCTACGGGAACAAGACCTTCTGTCTGGAGCTCTTTCAAACCTCCAGAATTAGACAGAAACATAGCTAACATAGGCTTCGCCTTATGCAATTTCATGGAAGACCTGGCCTTGACTTTCATAGTATTATTATAATGAATAAAGTTATGGGGAGAGAGAGAGAGGGTGTTCGGCAAACGGCCTGGTTTCTGGTAAGCCAATACTATGGTGATCATAGAGACAAATGTGAATAGACTATATTTACAAATACATTTGCATGTGATGCTACAGAGGAAGGGGGCTTGGCAGAGTTGGGCTATCAGATGATCTTCTCTGAATAACACTTTCTTGGAGGCAGTAATTTACAACCTAAGGATCATGTGCATGTTTTACTCATACAGACCTAGTCTGTAGTGGATGGGGTCATCTGGGCTGCTGAGTATGAATGTTGCCTAAATGAGGGCAGACATAGGGGAGTAAAAAGCCTCAGGCAGCTGTCGTAATTGTTGTTACATGGGCTCTCTGAGTTTCCAAACTAATGGACGTTTAAGATGTTAAAAATAAGAAGAAGTGCAGAACTGAACTAGGGTGCTGTTCATACCCTAGATCAGGCATCCCCAAACTTTGGCCCTCCAGATGTTTTGGACTACAATTCCCATCATCCCTGACCACTGGTCCTCTTAGGGCCACAGTTTGGGGGTGCCTGCCCTAGATGGATTTCTAATTTATGGGAAATAGAATGAAAAACACTGTAAATAGAACATTCACAAATGCAAGTACAGTAGAACCTCGGTTTATGAATTTTCGGTTTATGAACACCGCGGACCCATCTGGAACGGATTAATTCATTTTCCATTACTTTCAATGGGAAAGTTCGCTTCAGTTTATGAATGCTTCAGTTTATGAACACACTTCCGGAACCAATTACACCCATGCTTCAGTTTATGAACGCTTCAGTTTAAGTACTCCGCGGACCCATCTGGAACAGATTAATCCACTTTCCATTACTTTCAATGGGAAAGTTCGCTTCAGTTTATGAACGTTTCAGTTTAAGTACCCCGCGGACCGTCTGGAACAGATTAATCCACTTTCCATTACTTTCAGTTGGAAAGTTCGCTTCAGTTTATGAACGCTTCAGTTTATGAACAGACTTCTGGAACCAATTGTGTTCATAAACCGAGGTACCACTGTACAGCCGTACCTCAGAAGTCAAACGGAATCAATTCTGGAAGTCCGTTCGACTTCCAAAATGTTTGGAAACCAGGGCACGGCTTCCGATTGGCTGCAGGAAGCTCCTGCAGCCAACCAAAAGCCGCGGAACCCACGCTGGACTTTCGGGTTCCAAAGAACGTTCGCAAACCGGAACACTCACTTCCAGGTTTGCGGCGTTCGGGAGCCAAACGTTCGACTTGCAAGGCGTTTGGAATCCAAGGTAAGACTGTATTTTCTGTGTAAAGCCTGCAATATAAATGTTTCCCTGCCCCTGACTTCCATACTCAATACATTTGACTACTTCTAAACATGAAGGATTTCAGATATGAATCAATCTCTGAGTGGCATGCTAATGTGAGATGGTTTTAATTAATTCTATTTCCATCCCTGAGAGCCAGCAAATATTTATGGAGAGTAGAAATTGTTTGGGAGAGGAGGTGGGAGTGTGCTGGCTTGTGCCTTCATGCTCAAGCCCTTCTCAAATGTTATCAGGACTTAAAGGTGCTTGGGGGAGGGGAGGGGCATTGTGTACCTGATGGGGCTCTGTATGTACATTAAAATGAACTTACACTTACTCTGTGCCTCTCTCTGTGAATTCTTTTAAAACTCACATAACATCTGAAAAGGACTTCAGATTTAAGCAATACACAAGTCCAGGCAGGAACAGCTGAAGAGAGACAGTCAGCACAGGGACTGGCTATGGATATATAGTGATTCTGATATTTTGCTTAAGATGCTAAAATGACCAAACCCTGCTCTTTTGCCTTTGGGGAAAATGTATTCTAAAATGATCCTGGCCATTTCTTGTGTGTTTTAAGTATTTCTGAATGCCAGCTGGGGATTGCTGCTTGCACTACAGATGGCCTTAGCTTTGGCTATGAAGGGTAATATCCCCAACTGATAGCTCCAGCTGTCTTTCATTACATGGTATACTACTATGCAAGGCAAGGTCTTTGAGAAATAACTGATGTGCCATATTTGGTGTATATGCTCTTCACGAGTCTTTCTGTAAGCTAGGTATAGTGCTTCAGGGATACAGAGGAATATGACCAAAATGTGGGTCAGTTAGGTCCCCTTCTTTTAACCCATGATTGTCCGCCATGACTGCCATGGGTTTCAGCACATGCAGACATGGAGAAAGTCACTTGCATTCATGCCGGTTTGTATGCCAAAAATCAATTCAGATTAATTTCAGCATGTGGTGTCACATGCATACAACCAATTTGGCTCATAGCAGCACAGCTGTAAAGAAAGTAGTGTGGGCTGACTGATAGCAATGGCTGTGGTGAGTCGAAAAGTTGTGTTCTGAGGATAATGCCAAAGGCAGTCAGCCAGTGCTATCTGGAATACACGTCATGAAGGAGGCAAGTTGCTTTTGCCAACCTAGCAGCACCTGGTCAGACATCCTAGTGAACATGCTGAAGCTTGTTGCAAACTGTCGTTGCAAATGGAGTTCAAACTTTTACAATAGGAAGGGCAGTACTGCAGCAGGATTGTGAAGGGGCCTCTCTGGAAGCAGACTGTGGAAGCAGAGATCAAGTTGGGATTGCTGCCATGCCTTGAATGAACGTGGATCTGCAAATGGTGTACAACACTGAGGCCTGTTAGCAAAATTCATGCCCAGTTATGGGTTTGGGGAATGGTTTGAGTCTTGTTTATTTTATTTGAGTTCCAAACACTGACAGTGCCAATGGTATCAAGACAGGGTAATTGGTGTGGTGGAAAGGAACAACACAACTGCCTGTTATAAGATCCGCAAAGATGCTGTGGCTGGTACTCTCGTTCACTTTCAGAAGATCAGCGGAGGCCATAAGGAGAAAACTCACAGCCACAGTTGTTCACGATTTTGGCAGTGTGCTGCATGCCAGTTTCATTGCAGCTGTGAAATCTCGTTCACATCTGCGCACAGTACAGTGCTCCTTCATTTGCCACCAAGTTCATTTAGCTAGTGCCAACTGCACAAGTGAACCAGTTGCCTTTAGGAATCTCACATTCATACTTGTGCTAGTTTGTACCTCTTTGGAAGATGAATATTGCCATGAATGCAGTGCTTTCTTTATTTTTGTGTACGCATCTGACACTATCTCTGTCTAAAAGCAATCAGTTGTACTAAACTGCTGGGCTGCTACATTTGATGGCTGAAGTGTGGTAATGGGGATAAGTGATTGGGGATTGCTGATGCAAGGAAATAAAAAAAGGGCTCCTTTTCATTGCTTGGTGCAACATATCATCAGCTATCTTCCTCTGTTGCTTTTGCTCTTTTACCCCAGCTTGTTGTGCAATGCCCAGGCTTTCATTTCCTGTGCTACATCCTCTCTTCCTTATTAACCCCAATGTCAGCAAAAGTCAGTGCTGATTTGGGGACTTTGGGCCAAGTCTTAAAGAGAAATGCCCTTGATTTGGCAATTGGGAGTTAATGGCAGGGACAGATGCATTCTACAGATATAAAGGATAGTCGTAAACACTTAGATTTTTCACCCAGATTTGTTCATCAGGAATAAATAGCTTGCCATAGCTCTGACTTCAGATCCCTAATTGATACCAGTTATGAACTCATTTTTAAGGTTCTAGTTACAGGTAGGTAGCCGTGTTGGTCTGACATAGTCGAAACAAAATTTAAAAAATCCTTCCAGCAGCACCTTAGAGACCAACTAGGTTTCTCATTGGTATGAGCTTTCGTGTGCATCTGAAGAAGTGTGCATACACACGAAAGCTAATACCAATGACAAACTTAGTTGGTCACTAAGGTGCTGCTGGAAGGAATCATATTTAAGGTTGTATCCTTAATTATGTAATTGAAGATGTGTTATCTTTTAATGTGTGTGGATTACTCATTACTTCTCAAAGTCAGATCACACATGGTATGATGACTGGGCTACTTTCCCCCTTTCCATTGCTTCAGTGTCTTTGGGGTTGCAACCCTTTGTCTTTTAGTTCTCAATAATTAATGGTAAAGGATGGGGCTGGAGGAAGATACTACCGGTATAATGTATTGTCATTGCTGAGACATCCTGCAGAAAATCAGTGCTGGACTGAAGTTCCTCACTTTCAGAATTGCCACTTTAGGAGAGCTATTCTCTCTGCTCACACCAAGAGTCAAAATGCTATTTGATCACAGCACAATTTTTTGATTTGTGTAGCAACAAGATATAGAGGGTTCTCTTAACAGTTTCTCACTATACGCCAATAATTGGCTGCATGCTCTTGGCTCTGGGCATCTTGGGAGATGCAAAACCTGCTCATGCCAGTGATGCCCCTGTGTTCCTGTAACAACCCTCCCTTTCCATCTTGCTGAAAAGAATTTTGTAGTGAAGCAAGGTGTTGGCAGGAAACACTTAATAATGTCCTTAATGGAAACTTTAAATTAATGGTGGGGCCTTCTGCTGAAGTGAAATATTGGCAGTGTGGTCTCATAAGGGTGAAACACCATTAAGGATATACTGCTATTTGTGGCTTGTCCTCAGGTCAAGAGTGCTGCACAAAACTGCTCTCCTTTTCAGTGGATCAGATTTTTGCTGGAAGCCAGTCCAAAGAAATGGTGGCTCTAAGTGCTATACATCATTCTGGGGTCAACAGTGTGCTGCACATTGCAGTCCAGTCATGTCCTTAGACACATGCTGCTATTCAGTGCTCATCTTTATTGTCCAGTATTTCTCATGAGGACATGTGCAGTGGAACAGCAGGATCATTGGGTCCACAGAGAGCATGAGGATCAGGGAGAAAGCTAGAACAAAGCAGCTCATATTGCCAAGAGCTCCTATTGGGGGCAGGGGGTGGGGAGAGAAGAAGCTGGACTAAACCTGCCTTTCTTCCTCGCATGGTGTGCATAGTGCAGCACGGTTGTTTGATTCAGTGTTGGCATGGCACCACAATTCTTTCAGAGCCACTGGTTTGTTTACAACTGAATATTGCCCCCAAAGTGCAGTTAGGTTTAGCAACTTCATTGGAAACTTTGTGAAGGTGGAAATAAGGTATCCACAATTCCTTTACAGTCAAACCTTGGTTTACTTCTACCTCTGTTTGCGACCGCTTCGGTGAGCGACTGCTGCGGACCCGGAAGTGTTTACATCCGGGTTCCGCGGCGTTGGATGCGCAGACACGATCTGCGCAGTGCATGTGTGCGCAGAAGCACTCTATCAGTGCTTCGCGCACACGCAGAAGCGTGCCTTCGGGGAGCGACCGCTTCGGCAAGCGACCGCCTCCGCGGAATGGATTGCGGTCACAAACTGAGGTACCACTGTAGTTTGAAGCTGATTAAAAACTTGGAACAGGCCAGGGGCTACTATGGTCTTCGTGGTTTAGTGTCATTTCAGAATTCAGGTGGGGCATCCTAGAATTCTTGAATGATTCATTTCCCCAGTATCTCTCTGCATATGGAGAATTGGTTAGGGGAAGACTTTGAAGCTGACCCCTCTCTTTAACATGTTACACTTCAACTGCGCAGACAGGTGGGTTTTCGGGGGGGGGGAAGCTTTGTGATAACCCATTTATGCATTTTGAGGCTTAAACTTGGACCCACGGTGCTTAAAAAAAGGTCCCTTTCAGCTCTTCTTAGGAGATCAGCTCCTGTCTACTGCTTACATTAGCATCACCAACACTACTTGGCAGGGCAAGAAATGTGTAAGTCCCTCCTAATAGGAAGAAAAATGTTTTTCTCTTTTGTTAATTACTCAGTCATGTAGTTCCTTCCAGCTTTACCTATAGTCATATAGTATGGGATCCACCTGTAATGAGTTTTAGAGGCTGTGCCGAGGCTGTGGGTTGCTGCAGAGGAGACAGACTTGACTGCAACTCTGAATGTTATTCTCAATCTTTCTGTGCTTTGCTTAGACTATATAGACTACAGTAATTGGAAGCACTCCCCTTCATGGATCAATGCCTTGTCGTGGCGAAGGGGCTTGAATAACTCAGAGAAGCTATGAGCTATGCCATGCAGGGCCACCCAAGATGGACAGGTCATAGTGGAGAGTTTTGACTAAACGTGATCCACCTGGAGAAGGAACTGGCAAGCCACTCCAGTATCCCTGCCAAGAAAACTCCATGGACAAAGACAACAGGCATATAAAAGTTATGACGCTGGAAGATGAGCCCCTCAGGTCGGAAGGCGTCCAACATGCTACTGAGGAAGAGCGGAGGACAAGTACAAGTAGATTCAGAGCTGATGAAGCGGCTGGGCCAAAGCCGAAAGGACGCTCAGTTGCGGATATGCCTGGAAGCGAAAGGAAAGTCCGATGCTGTAAAGAAAAATATTGCATAGGAACCTGGAATGTAAGAACCATGAGTGGAGGTAAGCTGGATGTGGTCAAAAATGAGATGACAAGAATAAATATCGACATCCTGGGCATCAGTGAACTAAAATGGAAGGGAATGGGCGAATTCAGTTCGGGTGACTATCATATCTACTACTGTGGGCAAGAATCCCGTAGTAGAAATGGAGTGGCCCTCATAGTCAACAAAAGAGTGGCAAAAGCTGTAATGGGATGCAATCTCAAAAATGACAGAATGATCTCGATACGAATCCAAGGCAGACCTTTTAACATCACAGTAATCCAAGTTTATGCACCAACTACCGGTGCTGAAGAAAGTGAAATTGACCAATTCTATGAAGACCTACAACACCTTCTAGAAATGACACCAAAGAAGGATGTTCTTCTCATTACAGGGGATTGGAATGCTAAAGTAGGGAATCAAGAGATAAAAGGAACAACTGGCAAGTTTGGCCTGGGAGTTCAAAATGAAGCAGGGCAAAGGCTAATAGAGTTCTGTCAAGAGAACAAGCTGGTCATCACAAACACTCTCTTCCAACAACACAAGAGAAGACTCTACACATGGATATCACCAAATGGGCAGCATCGAAATCAGATTGATTATATTCTCTGCAGCCAAAGATGGAGAAGCTCTATACAGTCAGCAAAAACAAGACCTGGAGCTGACTGTAACTCAGATCATCAGCTTCTTATAGCAAAATTCCAGCTTAAACTGAAGAAAGTAGGAAAAACCACTGGGCCAGTAAGATACAATCTGGATCAAATCCCTTATGAATACACAGTGGAAGTGAGGAACAGGTTTAAGGATTTAGATTTGGTGGACAGAGTGCCTGAAGAACTATGGATGGAGGCTCGTAACATTATACAGGAGGCAGCAACGAAAACCATCCCAAGGAAAAGGAAATGCAAGAAAGCAAAATGGCTATCCAACGAGGCCTTACAAATAGCGGAGGAGAGGAGGCAAGCAAAATGCAAGGGAGATAGGGAAAGATACAGGAAACTGAATGCAGATTTCCAAAAAACAGCAAGGAGAGACAAGAGGGTCTTCTTAAATGAGCAATGCAAAGAAATAGAGGAAAACAATAGAATGGGGAAAACCAGAGATCTGTTCAAGAAAATTGGAGATATGAAAGGAGCATTTCGTACAAAGATTACCATAATCAAGGACAAAAGTGGTAAGGACCTAACAGAAGCAGAAGACATCAAGAAGAGGTGGCAAGAATACACAGAGGAATTATACCAGAAAGATATGGAGGTCTCGTACACCCCAGGTAGTGTGGTTGCTGACCTTGAGCCAGACATCTTGGAGAGTGAAGTCAAATGGGCCTTAGAAAGCACTGCTAATAACAAGGCCAGTGGAAGTGATGATATTCCAGCTGAACTATTTAAAATCTTAAAAGATGATGCTGTTAAGGTGCTACACCCAATATGCCAGCAAGTTTGGAAAACTCAGCAATGGCCAGAGGATTGGAGAAGATCAGTCTACATCCCAATTCCAAAGAAGGGCAGTGCCAAAGAATGCTCCAACTACCGCACAATTGCGCTCATTTCACACGCTAGCAAGGTTATGCTTAAAATTCTACAAGGCAGGCTTAGGCAGTATGTGGATCGAGAACTCCCAGAAGTGCAAGCTGGATTTCGAAAGGGCAGAGGAACCAGAGACCAAATAGCAAACATGCGCTGGATTATGGAGAAAGCTAGAGAGTTCCAGAAAAACGTCTACTTCTGCTTCATTGACTATGCAAAAGCCTTTGACTGTGTCGACCACAGCAAACTATGGCAAGTTCTTAAAGAAATGGGAGTGCCTGATCACCTCATCTGTCTCCTGAGAAATCTCTATGTGGGACAAGAAGCTACAGTTAGAACTGGATATGGAACAACTGATTGGTTCAGAATTGGGAAAGGAGTACGACAAGGTTGTATATTGTCTCCCTGCTTATTTAACTTGTATGCAGAATTCATCATGCGAAAGGCTGGACTAGATGAATCCCAAGCCGGAATTAAGATTGCCGGAAGAAATATCAACAACCTCAGATATGCAGATGACACAACCTTGATGGCAGAAAGTGAGGAGGAATTAAAGAACCTTTTAATGAGGGTGAAAGAGGAGAGCGCAAAATATGGTCTGAAGCTCAACATCAAAAAAACCAAGATCATGGCCACTGGTCCCATCACCTCCTGGCAAATAGAAGGGGAAGAAATGGAGGCAGTGAGAGATTTTACTTTCTTGGGCTCCTTGATCACTGCAGATGGTGACAGCAGTCACGAAATTAAAAGACGCCTGCTTCTTGGGAGAAAAGCAATGACAAACCTAGACAGCATCTTAAAAAGCAGAGACATCACCTTGCCGACAAAGGTCCGTATAGTTAAAGCTATGGTTTTCCCAGTAGTGATATATGGAAGTGAGAGCTGGACCATAAAGAAGGCTGATCGCCGAAGAATTGATGCTTTTGAATTATGGTGCTGGAGGAGACTCTTGAGAGTCCCATGGACTGCTAGAAGATCAAACCTATCCATTCTTAAGGAAATCAGCCCTGAGTGCTCCCTGGAAGGACAGATCGTGAAGCTGAGGCTCCAATACTTTGGCCACCTCATGAGAAGAGAAGAATCCTTGGAAAAGACCTTGATGCTGGGAAAGATGGAGGGCACAAGGAGAAGGGGACGACAGAGGACAAGATGGTTGGACAGTGTTCTCGAAGCTACGAACATGAGTTTGACCAAACTGCGGGAGGCAGTGCAAGACAGGAGTGCCTGGCGTGCTCTGGTCCATGGGGTCACGAAGAGTCGGACACGACTAAACGACTAAACAACAAACAAAATTGGAAGCACTGGTTCTGAGAACTCTGACTGAACCCATCTTCACAATCCAAGGCCTTTTGCTGCCATCTTGTGGCTGGATGTTGCAGGTGCTGCGCTGCTTATACAGGGCGGCAACACAGAAATGTTATCTGAAATGGTATCTGAAGAAATGGTATCTGAAGAAGTGTGCATGCACACGAAAGCTCATACCAATGACAAACTTAGTTGGTCTCTAAGGTGCTACTGGAAGAAGAAAAAATTATCTTGCTTCGAACACAGAAATGTTAAGTGTTGTAGAAGGAGACTTGATTTGGCAGCTTGTGGTATAATGTGCAAACCCAGCTCTGAGGTCCTCTCCCCTTAATTGCTTTACCATCCTCCTACTAACTAGCCCTACAAAACTGCTTCTAGGGGCCTCTTCATCCCCTTTCCTCTAAATGCTTTTACTTTGAGTCAGGGACAGCACAGATAAATGCACTGTAAAGGCATACTTTACAATGCTGCCCACGTCTTCAAAATAGTAGCTGTTATTTCTGAAATACTTCTCTTTTCTATCCAATAGCCACCTACTATTCCACTTGCTTGCATTTTTACCAGGTCATTTCACTCTTGATCTGTGCATCAATCTCTTTCGCTCCAGTGACCTGTTGGTGAACACCTGTGGCTACTAGTTATAATGGCTGTGTATAACCTCCAGTATCAGAGTAGGTAAAGGTGAATGTAAAGGTAAAGGACCCCTGGACAGTTAATTCCCATCAAAGGCAACTGTGAGGTTGCAATGCTCATCTCGCTTTCAGGCCGAGGGAGCCGGCACTTGTCCACAGACAGCTTTCTGGGTCATGTGGCCAGCATGACTAAACTGCTTTTGGTGCAACGGAGGACCTTGACAGAAACCAGAGTGAACAGAAATTCCGTTTACCTTTCCGCTGCAGCAGTACCTATTTATCTACTAGCACTGGCGTGCTTTCGAACTGCAAGGTTGGCAGAAGCTGGGACAGCAGCGGGAGTTCACCCTGTCACAGGTATTCGAACCACTGACCTTCTGATCAGCAAGCCCAAGAGGCTCAGTGGTTTAGACCACAGTGCCACCCGTGTGTGTGTGTGTGTGTGTGTGTGTGTGTGTGTGTGTGTGTGTATCAGAGTACTGTGCCTCTGAAGAGGAGCAACAGAGAGAGGGCTATTGCACTCATATCTTGGTTCTCTCAGACTATTGCATTTGTGCCATTGTGGGCTTCTCATAGGCGGGTGGTTGGCCACTGTGAAATTAGATGGACCTTCAATCTGATCCAGCAAGGCTCTTCATATGTAGTTATCCTGAAAACTATGTGACTATTTATAAATGGGACAGTGTGTATAGTTTTAGGGAGAAAGGAAGAAGAAAAGCAGAGGTGCAATGAATTGTAGTACAAATGCAGTGCTCCTTTCCCAGAAATATGAATGTATCTACTCTCTGAGAGGTGCAGAGCATGGACAGTATGTCTGCACTTAGTTATTAATCATTGTCATGTATTGTGGCAACTTAACTGATGGCTACTTAGTCGATAGTAAGTTAATATGTGCCACAGTAGATGGTAATGGCCTGGTTTTTTTCCTGGTGTACGTGGAATGTTGTCTACTAACGGGAGCTAATAACATGTGTGGTGCGCAATGCATTGAATTTTTTCCATCAGTTGTGCACTGGCTGCTATCCCAAAAGCTCTTATGAGAAAGTTCCACTGAAACTGCATGACTGGGCCAATAGCTTCAAACTGAGCTGACGGAAATAAAGCTAGATAGAAATGAATCTTGGAACTTGGTGGCGCTCGGTCCTGAAGTGCTGAACACAGGCCACTTTAGTGAAGGTTGCCTTAGTGAGGACACCCACTATTACAGATTGTATTTATTTATTTATACTTACATGCAGTCATCTCATAAAATATCAGGGCAATTTACAACAACGTGTAAGTGACAAAACATGAAAAGCTATGAAAAACAATGCAAATACAGAATTTCACCACACAAGGCCATCACCTCACATGGATGTTGAGAGAAGCTTTGGAAGGATTTGAACTTTATGTCTTTCATTCAGTCCATTTGCAAGAAAAGTACTTAGTCCTCCTCTTTATTTAATCCTGACTTCTGCCTGCCATCCTCAAAGAATCAGTCAATTCTAGGCAGGGTTTGGTGGGATGGGGCCACAGAGTCTATTTATGATCCAGATTGTCTTTGACATCTTTTTCTAATGTGGAATGTTTTGACTTTGGGCTTTTTGCAAAAATAAATTAAATTCTTAAACTAATTGGCACATATATGCATGCTTAACAGATCTTTGTGTGTCTTCTTTCTGAAACTGTGAGCATCAGTTATACCAGACACTACCTATGTTGCACTTAAATAAAGGGAGAAGGACCTATAGTGCATGCAGCTTTATCACCCAAATTTTCCCCTGCTTACTTCTGGAAAACATTTTAGAAAATGTTTCATTTTTTCCGGGTAATACCATAAAACTTGTCATTTTCCAGGTTGTGCCAGTGTCCGGTAACTCTTCTAAGCCTTAAGAATGTGGGTCTTATTCCTAGACTGAATGCTCCTTGGTTTATCTTCCTGAGCATCGTATATCATTCACAAAACTGCCTGCCCTTGGAAATGCCCATATAGGCATTTACAAACTGTGATTGCAGCCCCCTTACACCATGGATAACAAGAGCCTGCATACATGAAGCCTTTCTGTATAAGGCAGCCTTTGCAGACCTTTGAGTCATCTAAGTAGGTCCCTTTTGAATCCAGACTAATTTTACTAGGCATATAAACACAGACACACATAGATACAAACAAACACTGATAAATACACCCACTCACCCTCCTAATAAGCCAGCATAGAACAAGCAAACAGAGACTCTGTTTCATTCTGATTTCCTCAAACAGTGAGCTGTTTTGTATCAACTACCCACAGGAATCTTTGCAGGGAGTCCACTGTTTTGGGTGCTGCTTATCCTCTGTACATTTTTTGCTGGCCCATACACAGACGGGCACTGTCCACAACAAACCGCACCATGCAGTCTCAACAGCTTCTGGTCTCTGGCTGACTGCAGCTACAATCCTGAACATCCCGTGCTTCCTCACTGAGAACTAAAAGTCCCTTGAACACCTGCAAACACAGGCTGAATAGAAAAAGTACAGGGAGAGGAGGCACTTGCTTGAGAGGGGTCTGCAGGGAGCCCATGGCATCCCTTGTGCTTCAGAACAAAATCCAAGCCAGCTATTGACAAAGACTCTTATTATGGTCAATTGTGGAGTGAGGAAGGGAGATCTGCTTAAAGCTGTAGTTCCCCCAACATGGAATAGCGTTTCCCAGAGAGGTAGCTAAGCGTAGCATTTGATTCTTCCATGCTTCCACTTTGATATCTGAATGGGTCAACTCATTGGTTTTTTTTGCACTGCTTTTCACTACAACTTTTCAGTGATGACCTTCATGGAAGATCAAACTTTTCTCCATTGGAGAGGCTTGCTGGAATTTGAGAAACTCCTCTTTAGGTGCTGATCCTGTTCTGGCTTCTGCCAAACACGGGCAGATGGAGACTTTTATTTGGAAGTAAGAAATAGATTATTCAGGCAAGTAATTGTGCAGGCTCAGCAAGAGACACAGTTCTTGGGAGCAGGACAAGGAGAACTGGACAGAAGTGATGGAAGATGTTTTGACAAGTTTCCCTGCCCCTCCTGCCAAGCTTTTGAATGCAAGGTGTGATGTGCTCACTCGCAAGATTCTCTTGCCTTGTGGAAATATTGAGATTGCAAGTGTGCGCTCTACTTGGGCGAGTTTGCTCCCATCTGTGAATGCAGCACCTGATTCTAGGTGACATAACAAGTGCCCTTCTGTTCAGTCTCATCTCGTCAATTCTGCATCTCCCTGGTTGATCACTATAATTCTTGACCACTATAGATCAACATAACACATACCAGTCTGTTTGGGAATGGGGCTCTGACCCTCTAGAGAGGGACTCACATGAGCTCTGGGGGTGGGGCTGGGGAGAGACATATTGGCTTCATGTGGCCTTCAGCTTGTTCAGCCATTGGCTACAACCCATTTTTCATGTTGCAGATGTGCTCCCTCGTTTCTTGAAGATGCAAATACCTTAACCTTGGGTTAAGAACTTAATTCGTTCTGGAGGTCCGGTTCTTAACCTGAAACTGTTCTTAACCTGCGGTACCACTTTAGCTAATGGGGCCTCCCACTGCCACTGCCACGCGGTTTTTGTTCTCATCCTGAAGCAAAGTTCTTAACCCGGGATACTATTTCTGGGTTAGCGGAGTCTGTAACCTGAAGCGTCTGTAACCTGAGGTATGACTGTAAAATAGAATGTAGTGAGGGAATAATGTGGTATTTTGTGAGAGTAGACTGGCCACACCCATATCATGCATTTAAAACATGTGGCTTTCCTAGAGGAATTCTGGGAGCTGTAGTTTGTTAAGGTTGCTAGGAATTGTAGCTCTGTGAGAGGGGTACACTCCAGTTCCCAGGATTATTTGGGGGAAGCAATATGCTTTAAATGAGCTTTAAATGTATGGTATGGATACAAAATTCAGTTACACCAGTCTACAGAGTACTGATCTTTCTGAAATGAAGACCTGTGCTGCCCTTTTCAAGTTATACACATGCTTCCCAAGAGCCACGTCTTCTAAATGGAAGAGGGGGAGTGGATTGTGATTTGTTGAGTGTAAGTGCAGTCATGCTAAGTTACTAAAAGAGGGAAATGCAAGACAAGTATTTGAAACTTGCAAGTATTAAGTGGGGCTTTTTCTGAAGCTGTTATGCTTTTACAGAATTACAGTGAACTCTGGCTCATCTCTCTCTGATGGCATTAACTTTTCTCAGAAAATGAAAGAGAAGCCCATTTGGAATGGCTCGGCTCAGTAATACTCTTGGAGACTGATCCTTTTAGAATGAAATAAGGAGAAGATGAAAATCTAAGCTATTGGTACTTTATGGGTAGCTACCTTGCTACAAAGAGATTGTGTCCACTGCTAGACAGCTAGCATTGGAACATAGCAGGGGGTGTTGCCTTTTTGAGAATCCATTTGAGCAGCTGTTGAGAACAAGGGTGAGGAAAGTCTTTGAGGTGTCCTGCCTTGGCCACATTTAGCTAATGTCCAGTCCTGTGCTGTGTATGGCACTGATGAAATAATGTGTCAGTTTTGATTACTTCAACAGTGTACCTTTCATTTGGGCTTCCTCTGCTTTCACACAGTATTGATTTTTAATAGCAGACCTGGTTCAAACATAATAATTGTTCATGTGATGTATCTTACCAACAGATATTCTCAGAGCTTTGCAAAAAGGCCAATTTCTGCAGAAGAATCAGCGTTGGCAAGCAAAATAGGCCAGGGGCACTTACTGGTAGTACTTAGTAACAGGATGCATTGATTTAAATAAAGGTGGTTTAAATTACCAAGAAAAAAGGCCAATTTAAAGCATTGATTTAAATCAAGTCTCCAATTTGGAACCATCTACTTCCTGATTAAGCATGCTATTTTGTTGCTATAACAATTAAAACAGATTTTTGAAATCCCCCTAGGATGAACCCTGGCCATGGAGATCACATACACTACAAAAATTATATTTGCTTAGGGAAAAGAGATGAATTTCTGCCAGTCTCAGTTTGTTCACATGTGAAGGTACTATGGTGTTGTATCTGTACCGTGAGTTCTGCAACATTCGAAAGTGCTTTTCCAACATCAGTCTCGTCTGGAGAGCACTGCTTGTTTAGTAAACCGTTCAAATACATTAGCAATGTTATCTTCACAGGCATTATTAACTTTGGATAGCGTATCTTAGGCTAGATTCTAAGTGATCTGCAAATAGTGTGAATTAGCCGTGTCCTAATGTTACTTTGCTCATTGTTGTTGTTTAGTTATTTTGTCCGACTCTTCGTTAGAAAAATGCAATATACAATTTCACTTCCATTTTTTATTTAAAAATATAGTTTTTTAAAAAAAATTCAGGTTTTCACATCTCAATAATCTGAGCATGTGTTCCTTTCCCTCTCCCTCTGTATATGTATACAGTATGCTGTATATAGTATAATGTGTATGCATAGCTACCTATCCATATACCTTGTTGTTCCTTGAGAAAACACAGAGCGGAGATCCCACCCAAGCACTGATCAAGTCTACTATCCATTGGCAACCTCTTCGTTTTAGCTTTCATTGTAAGAACTTAGTGGAGGTAGAATGTTTGCTTAGTGCAATGTTTCTGTACGCAGCTGGGGTTTATTATTTTTAAGAATGCAGATCCAGATTGGAAGTGGGCCTACTCTAGTCCTTTTGGGCGTACAGTACCCTACGAGCTCTGTGTGTGGTTTGAACTCTCACCTCGAGTTCCTACCCTGCTGCTACTGTATGTATAATAACTGTCTTGAGCCACCCTCTTGGCTGCTTCAGGCTGTAACATCTGGAACGGGGTCTGAATCGCATGGTTTGATCCAATTGCTTCCTTGCTTGTGTGGTGGGGGGGTGACTGCATGGATGGGAAGCGGATGCACAAGAAGCTGGTCAGAAAAGGTTCCTAGCAGCATTTGTTGCCAGAGAATCCTTTAATCAGCTTGCCCCCCCCACATTTCACGATGCAACTAGCATATCTCACAGTGTGGGTGGGAATGGGCTGTGTGTGTGGAACTGGGATGGGATTTCTAGTTATGAAGCAAGACAAAATAAAGTTTCATACTCGTTCTCCAGACAGGCTGTATGTTTAGATTTATGGACTGGAACTGTTGTTTTCCATATCTATCCATTCTTGAGTCATTCCACAGAAAGAGTTGGATGTTGTAATTTATCCCAGAGAAGTATGATGGTGGTGGTGATGGGGCTGGAATGCTTTGGAATGCTGTGCTATATAGAGCACATCAACCACCTTCCTTGCCTGCTGCTGCCACCTAGCTAACCCTTTCCTATCCCATTTGGAACCTCTCAGCATGGTGTAGTGGTTAAGAGCGGTGGACTCGTAATCTGGTGAACCGGGTTCGCTTCCCCACTCCTCCACATGCAGCTGCTGTGTGACCTTGGGCTAGTCACACTTCCTTGAAGTCTCTCAGCCTCACTTACCTCACAGAGTGTTTGTTGTAGGGGAGGAAGGGAAAGGAGATTGTTAGCCGCTTTGAGACTCCTTAAGGGGAGTGAAAGGCGGGATATCAAGTCCAAACTCCTCCTCCTCCTCCTCCTCCTCCTCCTCCTCCTCCTCCTCCTCCTCTTCTTCTTCTTACCGAGCCATGCTTTTCAGACTTTTCAGACTTTCCTTACTTGCTTATTTAGATTATACTGCTTACACCAACCTTTCTTGACCTTGGGTTCCTGGATGTGGTTGGAATACAACTCCCATCACCATCGGCACTTCTAGGTAGGAATGATTGGAGTTGTAGTCCAACAGCAGCTGGGTTGAGAAAAGCCACCTTGTACAAAGTAAAAGATAACAGAAACTGCTCCTTCTTCATAGGCTGAAGGGTTGCTCTTGTATCCTGGCCCATTCACATTCCATAGCTGGAGAGCTCTACCTTTCGTGGCTTCCCTTGACAAGTGTGTGCAGCCTTCAGACAACTGTAGCCAACTCCAAATTCCTGCATGAGAGGTCAGACTGGAATTCCTGAGAGCAGCAGTGGCAACAGCAGCAGCTCATATCCCAGGGAATGAGCATACCTGCTGCTGAGTGTATCAGCTGCTGTCATTCATTCCAGCTTCAGTCAACTGGCTGCTTTCCCAGAGTTTCCGTTATGGCTCCTGTTTTGTTATTAAAGAGAAAAGAAAAGTCTCTCACCCATCCACACCACCTCTTTTCCTCCAGAGTTACCACCACAGATACCCTGGCTAGGTTGAAAACTGCTTTAAAATGTATTACGGCATACGGTTCCACTTCTACCAGCTTGGTTATGGACAGGATACAAGCTGAGATTTGGGCTTCGTACCTGATTGCCAGGTGGGTTGTGCCAGAAGAAAGTAGGACAGAGCAAAGAGTTAGGGAAGCAGAAGTCTGGCTGTGCTGCACCCATGCCTCAGGCCTTATTAAAAAACAAGAAGAAAGTGTCTACTATAATTTTCCAGAAATAATACTCAAAGCCACTCAGCAGACAGCTTTCTGTGGTTCAGGCTACCCTACGAACCACCCACAGCTACTGTCTAGCACTAGGCAGAAGTCCAGTGCTTTGGAGAATTGGGTTTGGATAAGCAGCACTGCCAGGGCCACAGCAGGCAAACATTCGGGCTGCATCCTGCTTCCTGTTTTCCTGATTTCACATGGCACTGGAAACTTCAGTTATGCATACCCCACCATCAACACAGTTGTATTCCAGAATGGGACCTAATTCAGGGTGGATTCATATAATATTTCCTTTGCTCGCTTCCTAATCTACGGTACTATGAATTTCTGCAGCTATCTTTGTGCTCTATCAACTTGTGGTTCCTGCTCTTTTCTTAATGGTTCAACATGCTGTCCAGGACGTATGACTTCCTGTTGGTTCTTCCCCCTCCTCTTTCACTAAAACTGCTTATATAGTCTGCAAGTACCATGCTGGATAATCTACAGCAGTCTTTACCAACCTCTGGTGCCTACAAGATGTTTGGACCACAACTCCCACTCTTCCCAGCCAACATGACTAATGGGCTGCAATCATGGAAGTTGTAGTCCACAACATCTAGAGGCCATCAGGTTGAGAATGGCTGGTATACAGGGAAGTAGTTTTCAAACTTTCTACCCTTGGGGAGCCCTTTCCATATTGATTTATCGGTTGAATAATTCCTGTAGCACCTCTGTCTGTTAGGATCCAACTAGGCATGATGGTGATGGATCTGAGTGTTTCAAGCTTGAGTATGCTGTAATAGTATCAAAAGCAGGAGGTGAGGGTTCTCGTTGAAAGTGAAAAGGATGAGGTGTGCAGAACCCTCATGGAAGAGGATTGCAGAACCATCCTTTTCTCTGTAGCTTATATCATCACAGTATTTCCCTCTGCTGGGCTCCAACACTGGAAATGAGCCCAGTTGGGAGAAAGCTCAATACTTATAGAGAGAGAGACTGAAGGGAGGCAATAGCAGCAGGTAAACTTGTCACTCTTGCACCCTCTTTGCATCTTACATCAGGCTCCCACCTGGTGCTTTCTATGTGATTGTGGCTGATCTGGCTGTACATTCCCTGAAGTGCTGCCATTGAATCTAGTTTGGCCCTTAAAGAAGATCATGGGGCATGTTCTAAAGCAGGTGTAGGGAAACTAGGTCCTTAAGAGTGTTGTTGGACTACAACTCTCATCATCCCTGACTATTGGCCATGCTGTCTGGGAATGTTGGGCATTGGCATCTGGAGGGCTACTACTTCCCCACCCCTATTTTGTAGTGCACAGTTAGTTCAACCAGGGTGCTGGCCAGGCCTCTTGGTCCTCATCCTCTAGGACTCAGAGTGAACCCTGGAAAACTTCAAACCCTTCTGTGTTACTGCATGTTGCAGGGCAAAAATAGGTAGGGAAACTGGCTTTCGGGTCTATTATTAATGATCTTTTCATAGAGGGACCCCTAATAATATAGTTTGACAACCACTGCTATAGAGAATAATAGGCTACAGTGACTGCTGCTGAATGTGGGTCCATTGTTTGCTGCTTATCCTTTGAAGCAGAATATTCTAAGTTCAAAATAAGGTCTGCTTATGATGGCTCAGCAGGAGGCCAGTATTATTGACGTATGAGTTTAGTCCTTTGAGAACAAAACTCTTTGTCAGACAGGCTCTCCTAATGGCAGATGTGTCAGATCCCAGGTGTGTTACGCTGTTGAGAAAATAGGATGTTTCCCTCCCCGTGGAACTGTGGATAACCTCAACTCTACGAAGCTTCGAGCTTTAAAAATCTATTCATATCAGGCTGTTTCCCCCCCTTAATTTAGCTCTTATCATATGATTTTTATTTTGAGAGTTGTTTTACAGTGCATCACTTTCTTATCTGCCAGGAATGATGTTGCTGCACTACTCATTTAGTTGACCTGCATATTTTTTATGGGCTTTTTTTGCATTGTTGTTTTATAATTTGTTTAACTGTTGGTTTTGTATTATATTGTGTTTAGTGATATGTATATCACCTTGTGTGGGCTGTGCTAAAAAAAAGCAATTATAAATGAGGAAATGATTCTAATGTTTATAATAACAACAATAATGCAATACTCCTTAGCATTCATGAATGCTTTGTCTGAACCAGTGTTATGGCACAGGAAAATTGTTTTTGCATATTACCCTAGAAGCTCTGCTGAAGGGTGCTATGTATGTGAGAGAGACAGATTAGGTGGCACTAAGCATTGCACAAGCAAAGATGGTTGGTTTGACTTGAGAGGACAACAGAATTTCCTGGGCCTGGTACACTGAATGTGGGTTGGACCTCCTGCAATCTGTTGGCAAGAACTGCTGCTTGTACATTAACTTAACCTAGTCTACCTCACAGGTCTGTTGCAGATATAAGAGAAAGGAGGGGAGGAAAACATGCACAGCCTTGAGCTCCTGGGTGGAAAAGCAATATACATATATATGCCACACAGAGCATAGAATGGAATACAGTGGTACCTTGGTTCTCAAATTTAATCCGTTCTGGAAATCCATTCCAAAACCAAAATGTTCCAAAACCAAGGCACACTTTGCCATAGAAAGTAATGCAAAATGGATTAATCCGTTCCAGACTTTTAAAAACAACCCCTAAAACAGCAATTTAACATAACTTTTACTATCTAACGAGACCATTGATCCATAAAATGAAAGCCATAAGCAATGTACTGCAGTCACACAATCAGTCAATCAGTAGCTGAACTGACTTCTACACAGTCACAAAAGCCAAAAAAAGCCAAAAGAGTAACAAAACCACAAAATAAATAGCAAAAACAGACAGACCTCAGTGTGATACTCAAAACAGAAGTGTGGCACTCAAATCGGAAGCATAACACTCAAAACGGAGCACGTTCAGCTTCTGAAAAAAGTTCGCAAACCAGAACACTTACTTCCAGGTTTGCAGTGTTTGGGTTTCAAGTTGTTTGAGTATCAAGGCATTTGAGAAATCAGCTCCACCTTTTCGTGGGGACATGTTGCGGGCGAGCCGCCAAGCCTCCCCCCTCAATGTGGGGGGGGCGGGACTGTGTCCTGCCTTGCCTTATGCTGGGGAGGCCCGGTCACGCCAGTTAGCCAAGCGGCCAATCAGGCGACATGGGGGCCATGGCCGGGGCCAATTTAAACCACGGTGTGACGCTGAATCGCCCCTTTTCAACCTCGCACCACGGATCTCAGATCAGGTCTCTGACCCTGCTTCATCGAACTTCTGCACGTGGCTCCTGAGTTCGGCACACCCAGAAAGGCCTTCTCTTCACGGCATTAGGACTGCGCACGGCAGTGGGGTTTCTCGCAGCAGCGGGGATTCCCTTCCAGCTGGCTGGCACTTTTACTGTGAAGCCGCAGGGATTGCACTCCTCCTTCACTGCCAGGGATTCACGTTCATTTTTGGTTGTGTGCCAGCTTTGGGAGAGTGTGCATGAGCGCTAGGTCCTTTACAATGGAAATTTCTGACCCCATTCATTTGAGAACCAAGGTACAGCTGTACACTGTGGAATGCGCTCCTGCAGAAGGCAGTGGTAGCCACCAGCTTGGATGGCTTTAAAAGAAGATTAGACAAATGCATTGAGCACAAGGTTATTAGTGACTGCTAGTTCCATACCCAGGGACCCAGGTGGCGCTGTGGTTAAACCACTGAGCCTAGGGCTTGCTGATCAGAAGGTCGGCGGTTCAAATCCCTGTGATGGGGTGATGCTCCCGTTGCTTGGTCCCAGCTCCTGCCAACCTAGCAGTTCGAAAGCACGTCAAAATGCAAGTAGATAAATAGGAACCGCTACAGCGGGAAGGTAAACGGCGTTTCCGTGTGCTGCTCTGGTTTGCCAGAAGTGGCTTTGTCATGCTGGCCACATGACCTGGAAGCTATACGCCGGCTCCCTCGGCCAATAATGCGAGATGAGCGTGCAACCCCAGAGTCGGTCACGACTGGACCTAATGGTCAGGGGTCCCTTTACCTTTACCTAGTTCCATACAATAAGTATTATGCTAGCCACAGGCTATGACTACTGTGTAACAGCGTTTATGAAGTTTCTGCTAATATTTAGTTGCAATATGCTTCTTTGGCATTTCCACCCATTAGTTCTAGTCCTGCTCTCTGGAATCTTCCAGAGACGTTCCTCACAGTTTAAAATCCTTAGAGAAACATGTGGAAGGGGATTTAAGGCAGCTGTAGGGAAATAAAAAACATGGAGAAATGGACAAAAGATGTACAAGTAGGGTGGGCAAATAGGGCACACATACCAAGGTTAATCGGAGCGTAGAGGTTGAGGTGGTAACAAGCAAAGTGAGGGATGAAAGCTTTACAAGGTATGGTGGGGGACTGCATGGAGCCCATGCTTGCAGCAAGTCCATTGTGAAGGTCATCTTTATTTTCTGTTATTCACTATGGAACTTCCATCCTTTTCTTTCCAACAGATCCTGAATCCCAGAGAAAGAGGACAGTACAGAATGTGCTTGACTTGCGGCAGAACCTGGAGGAGACCATGTCCAGCTTGAGGGGCTCCCAAGTAACTCACAGGTGAGACCTGCTCCTAGATTTCCTTTACTCTTGACAACCAGGATGATTTCCTTTACTCTTGACAACCAGGATGATAGTTCCTACTTGGGTGCATCAAAACAGTTCATCTGGCCACATTCCATATCAACCAATTCCGGCTAGGAAATCTGCATTTAAAGTCAGAAGATGAGCTCATCTCATAACAAGCGTGAGATGTTTCATAACATTGGACTAGGTAGTTTTTGGGTTGATTTTTTTTAAAAGGTTGCTGTGGTTCACTGTCACATTTTGCCCACAGACTACCCTTGCTTGTGGACATTTGGCCAAAATGAGATGCTGTTGTGCAGTCATTTTAAATAGCTTGGTACTGCTTTTTAACCTTGGACATCTTTGTTGTATGCTGTGATGTGACCATGCCTAGAGGGAGGTTAGGATGTATCAGGACTGCAGCAGCCAAAGCTTACCGCTCCAAGGGTGCCCCTTCCATACAGGTACTCATTTTGGAGCTTGGAGGGGAAAGGGCTGTGTTTCTATTGATTTGGCCTCCACATTTATTTGCTGAAGCTTGGTTCCCAATCCTTCCACACTAATTCCAGTGGGAGACTTGGCAACCCAGTTACAGCATTTTCCCCTCAAGGGGGGGGGATAGATAGTGGTCAACAGATTGAGGGTGAATACCAACAAGACTGAAGTACTGTTTCTGGGGGACAGGGGGTGGGCAGGTGTGAGGGATTCCCTGGTCCTGAATGGGGTAACTGTGCCCCTATCTGTTTATTGAACTTAGTGTGGGTATTCAGGGAAGAATGTGTGTGCTCCTTGCTTCAAAGGCTGCTTTTACACACCTGTTAGCATTCGTTAGATTAGTCCTGCTTACACTTTCTGAGAGATTTGAATGGGGTGGTGCATATATCCAGAGAGAGGTGTAGCATCTTATTTCACAAAGTACGCCTGTCCCTTTAAGGGCAGCAATATCATTAATTCCACGTGGTGGAGTTGTCCCAGCAAAGCCTCAGTCCTGGACTTCGCTTTCCTCAGACCAGGGCACTGGCAGTGGCCTCTCTGTAATAAAACTTTCCCTTGGCTTTCTGCTGTCCAAGTGAGCTAATGCAGTGACAGCAGCTTTTCAGACCTCCAGTGAGCAAACCGCAGCAATGTTTTTGAGTGTATGTATATCATTGTAATTTGGCAGGAGAGAGAGAGAGAAGTTGGCTGGCAAGGTGAGCTCATTCCTCAAGCTGAGCACATGGAATTTGTGATCAGGCTGTCACTCAGCACCAGGGAAAGAGGGACACGCCCCTTCTGCTTTTGGTCTCTGTGGTTCTAACTTTTGCTGGGATCCTAAAACTATATCCCTGAGTTTTGCATAGAGATGCTAACAAGGAGACTGGAGAGGATCTCTCATAAGAATAGTTAGTACGGAAAGGTGTGAGAAGAATTCTGGCAGTACAACCTCTGCTTCAGACGATGACACTTCAGCTCCTTTCCTACAGAATCACCACGTGGCTGTAACTTCTGGTTTCCAACAGCCTGTGCTTGAACTTACTGAAAGCCACTTGGAAACAGTTGCTGCTTTATGCTTAAATCCAAATATTAATGCTGCTTGTTAGCTGTTTGTAAATATTGTACTACGCCAGCTGAATGCAAGGGAAGCTTGCTGTTCTTGAAACAACCACCCCACCCCCTGCACTGCTGCTCATCTTTCTCTCCCTCTCTTTTATCACCCTCCCCACAAAGAGTTTGGTTGATGCTGTACACTGCAGAACAAGAGCCTCCTGCTGCCTGCCTCACTCAATTCAGGCTGGGAGATGCCAGAAGAACCCCGCCCAGATGAGTCAGTGCAGCATGGGGATCCAGCAAGGGAGGAATGCTGGTTTGCTTCCAGTTGATTTGCTTTGCTAAATGTGGAGATGTTGGATCAGGGGAGAGTGCTTCATGGAAGGAATCCAAAGCATTAGTTATTCATAGAGGAAGGCTGGACTTGGGAGAGCTGGGCTAGCCAAGACGCAAAGCAAGGTAAAGAAAAGCATAAGCTCCCTGGGAAACTGGGGAGGGGGGGAATGGGAGCTCAGAATGCACAGGGAACATAGGAACACAACCCACATCAGGGGAGGTGTCTGTGCGTAGATATGACCACATGTTTCTGTAAAAGAAGGTTAAGGAGTGCATTTGAGCCCATGCCCACCAGGCATAATTTACCTGCACTTTATCCAAGGTGCTCAGAGCATACAGCAACTCTGAGAGTTAGGTTAGGCTGATCGCAATGAGTGTTACGAGGATTTGAACCTTGGTTTTGTGGTCTTAAATTCTAGCCACTATACCCAATGACCAGAAGACTAGTTCTGAACATCCAGTGATCACCCATTGCCCCAGGTTCCATGTATACCTTTTATGCCTCCCCCAGTTGATTTCCTTAAGGTATAATAATGTACTGGGCTCTGCCCATCTGTCTCTGCTTAAGTGGAATCTTTGCCAACTCTCCAGCCAATTGGTTGCTGTGAGACCACAATCAGTCCTGCCTGTTTCTTCCTTGTTGTTTTTCGTTTTAATTAATAGATGTCGTCGAGCCTGAAACCAACATGCTGCACCCACAAGCAAGCCCCACTGTGTCTCTCTTATACCATATCAGGAGCAACTGGTGGGCCATCACTTGGTGACTTAACCTCAGTGACCTTGTGACATGAGCAAGCACAGACTGTCAGGAGGAGTGGTCCTATACCACTTTAGCCTATTTTGACATTGTTACATGAATATAATGAACACATGCAGGAGAGGCAGGTTCCATTCATTGACGCATGGTCATTAGAATGCCTGAACAGAACCCCATGCGTATCGCTCTGTTAATGGGGTCTCTTTTCAGGAATTGTAATGAATTCCTGTAGGTTGGGTGGAACCTGCTGTTTGATGCCACCTTCTCCCCCCCCCCAAGTTTTTTGCTCTATGTTTGCTATAGTGACTGAAAAGGGCCCATGCATCTTCTCTTAGTCTGACTGTTTTGTGGCTTGCTGTTTAATGCAGCCACGTTGTTTTTTTCTAGCATAATGAACTGTTAGAACTTGAGTATTATTGTATTGGTTACTGGAATGGTTTGTTTTGTTACTTAGTTTTGGTTCTTTGCTCATTTTTGAAATGAACTTGATGGATTATGGAATAATGTACATACACACACACACCCCCATGGTGTGAATCAATGTTGAATGTGGTACCTGCAGAAAAATAATAATTTAAATTTGTAAATTTGTATACTGCCCTTCCCTATAATTTCGTCTTTGTTCTCACTGAGGTGGTAAACCTGTAGGAAGCTGTAATTTTTTTTTTAAAAAAAGAACTGAGGACTACTTCAGCTAAATCTCAGATAAACTCAGGTTTAATCACTTCTTGTTCGGTATTTCTCTTGGCAGATATCTCTGCCTAAAAACTGGTTGTTAGTGTAAACCAGTCCTAAACTAAGAATACAATATAGCATTATTTGTAGGTCGGAATCATTGAGGAAGCAAATTAAACAAAGCAAAACAAGACGAACAGTGTGTGTGTGTGTGTGTGTGTGTGTGTGTGTGTACACAATGCATAAAATAGCATATTGCATTGAGCCAAGATCTGCCACACCCATGCTTTCACCAAAAGATTAAACCATAAAATAGAAGAATATAGCCTGTTATTAGAACTAAATCATAGGGTGCCAAAAGCGAGCAAAGATCACAGGGACTTATAGAGCAAGTATTATATATGGCAAGATAACACACAGATGATTCAATCTTTGACCTGCCCTCCACCTCTAGTATTGACATGCTTGCAGGGTTAGATCCCGTCCACTCAAAGCCTGGGCTAGAGCAAGGCATTCAGCAAAACTAGATGATAGAGTTCTTCCTGGATTGTACCAGTTCATACTGCAGATTGTGGTAGGGGTCATGTTTTAGATACTTCCTTCTGTAAATAACTCACTACATGTTGAAAACTAGCATTTCCTGCCAACATTTCTACCTGAGAACCCAGAGAGCCTCTGCCAGTCACATGCCCTCCAGACATTGCTGATTGGGACTGTTGGGACTTGGAGTTTAACAACATCTGGTGGGCACCTTGTTGGCTAACCCTGAAAGAGATAATTTGAAACTTTCTTTGATCCTAATTTGACTCATAGTGTAAATAGGTTGATATTTTGTTTTCTTAGGGTATTGATAGCTGCTTTTTTGTTATTATCGTTTTAAGTCATAGTAAGAACTGCCAGTGAACACAATTTTATTTTGGAAGTAGCAAATGATGGTGAATTTGGTAGCTTCTTTGGTTAGGCTTCTAAAACAATGGCACCTTGTTGTATATCAAATCCCTGTTACTAGAATTAACTTCCTCTTTCAGAGCCTTGTTCTTCAAAGCAGCTGCTATTTGAGGATCTGCAATCAGCACCAGTGCAACAGGAGCCAAATTTAACCCACTTCTTATTAACGCTGCAGGTCCCATACACTCCTCTTTATGCCACACTGCTAAAATTAGCCGCTCCAAGTTGCAGTGGTGGGATTCTGTTACTGAGAGTTGGAGTTCGCTGCCTGATCATCAGGTTTGGAGTTCTTGAAAAGCAGTTTCATGTTAATGTAAATCTTCAGGCTGGGAGGAGTGTTGCATACTGTGTGCTGTGTGCAGCTCTGCCAGCAGGGGGCACTCGGTGATGATGGAAGTTCTTCAGATCAACCAGCCACAGTAATGTAATACAGTACTTTTATTTTGGACCAAATAAAATGTGGCAAAGTAGCTAGCAAGCTTTTGAGTTCTCCGGAACCCTTCTACAGGCTGGATGTTAAGTAAAAGAGAAGGAAAGGAATCGGGGAGAAGAGAAGCTGGGCATGACAAGGAAGCCAAAAGGCTTGCAGTTTGCAACAGTCTCAAGATGAGTGCATGGAAGCACCTGGGATGAATAGAGATATCGGATTCTTATCTCATTATGCATGATCAAGCTTTCTTTAGCACCTCAGCCCAGGACTAATTGCAGCCATCAGCAGCCATTAACACCCATCTACAGGTTTACCACTCCCATCAGCCCATCTCCCATTCCCACCCACCCCCACCACCCTCTGTATATATATATAGGGTCTGACACTTCTGTTTCTAGTGTATCTGAAGAAGTGTGCATGCACACGAAAGCTCATACCAAAATATAAACTTAGTTGGTCTTTAAGGTGCTACTGAAGGAATTTTTTTAAGATGAGTGCAGAAAGCATTTCGCAGGCTTAATTAGTTTGGAGTGTGCAGTATTTATTAATAAATTATCATAGGTATGAAACAGGTTTTTGGCTGCACCAAGGGCTATCTGGGCTAAGAAACTGCAATGGCTGGCTGCCCCCACCCCCTTTTAAGGCAGCAGCTACTCAGATCGGCCTCCAGGACTAAGCAAATAACATGTGTCCCTTTGGAGGAAGAGAATACAAGTCAGAAGAAATGTAGCACATTTTATTTTAATAAAGCTGGAGGTTAATTTTAGGTGATTCACTAGATAAAGAGGCAGTAGAGGTCAAATAGGATTGGATTGCCTTGTGGTTGGAGGGGGTGTATGCTCCAAACGTGGAGCCCACCTTTGTGTGGTAGGAAGTCAGCTTCATCCAGTTTTAGAATCTCTTTCATGGGCACCTAAGTTTGATATTCTGCAAAACACTCTACCATTTCCCCGTGTTCCAGATCAAAGTGTAGGGGCATTTCCCTTTGGGGATGGCCTGGAAGGTGTTCTGAGCATAATATTGGCAGGTTTTCCCACCAAATTAAGAAGGTAATAATTTTTTTTCTTTTAAAAACACACATCCCCCATTTAATTTCAGCTTAATACAACGTTTGTGCATCAGTGTAATTATTGAAACCATGTCTGCAGGGCTTTGTAGGCTGAGCTCCATCTCTCCCGGAGCTGTGAATCCATTCCAGAGATGGTTTTAATCATCGCTTTGTATTTGATGTCCAGTAACTGCTTTTATTGAATCTAAATGAAAGGCATGCCTGGAGCTGGGGCATCAGCAAGGGCCATTAACTCTCATGCTTGCCTTTATTTGTAATGGAAACACCCTTCACTGCTGTGTTGAAAAAAAACACCTTCATGTTCCTTACGCACTGGTTTCCAGGTCTGCCTTTCAGATCACAGTGGGTAGGGTGGCGTGAGGGAGGGAGGGAAACTTGAATTCTGAACTGGCTGTTTAGTTCTTTTGGGGAAGGACCATAACTCAGTGGCAGATTATCTGCTTTGCATGCAGAAGGAATTAGGTTCAATCCCTGGCATCTCCAGATGGGAATGTCTCAAGTGTGAAAACCTGGAAAGCAGCTGCATGTTAGTACAGTATACCGGTAGTATAGAAGCTGGATGGACCAGTGGTCTGACTTGATACAAATCACCTACCTGTGTTTTCATGTTCTGTAATGCAAAGCGTAGAAGTGCTGTTATCCAACTGGATCAGGTGAACATGTACCCCAAAAACTGTATTTTAACCTTTGCTTGATAGTCACACAAGTGTGCATTGAAAGACAATAGTGTGACACTCAGTTCACACACAATGGATTTGAATCAAAAAGTTATTGGCTAGTAGGGAAACTTGAGTGGAGAACTGGCACCATTCAGGTGGCACTTATCCAGGAGCTCACCTGGCCAATTTTCACACCGCACTTCCATTGCAATCCTACAATGGTGAGAGAAGCTATGCTTATCTGGAATTCTTCCTTCCTATGCAGCTAACTCAAAGTACTTGAGCTCGGTCCTGTGCTGTAGCTGGCAACCTGTTAGAGAATGAGGGCAAGTAAGACCAATAATGCGGAGCGAGGGACTCACCTGCTGCTGAGGGCCTGAAGGGCCTTGCCTGCCTCCTTCCATCTGGGCACAGAGGGCTCCGTTTTTGTTTTTTAAATTGCTTCTATTTTTGATCTATGTCATTTTAAATTGTAATTGATATTAATGCTGTATTCTTAGTTTTAGATTTTATGATTCATGTGGAAGTTGTTTTCCAATTTGGTTGTGTACTTTTTGATGTGTTTTATTTATTGCTTATGGCTTTGGTTACATTGGTAATTATGTAAATCTTGTCATGTTGTAAGCCGCCTTGAGCATTGTTTTAACTATGGAAAGGCGGCATACAAATAAAATGATGATGGTGATGATGATGGTTGCCTGCACTTTCTCAGCATCCACATTCAGCCTAGTGCAGTGCTCAGTCTGTGCTGACTTAAAATTTTGAGTGCATCTTAGTTACAGGTGTTCTGATTTCCAGGAGTGCCCTGGCAGAATCTGCCCACCTCCTTCCACTTCTAGCCCTCAGACATTTCTCTCTGCTCTATTCCTGCAGCTCGCTGGAGATGACGTGTTATGACAGCGATGAAGCCAACCCCCGCAGCGTGTCCAGCCTGTCCAACCGCTCCTCTCCCCTCTCCTGGCGCTATGGTCAGTCCAGCCCCCGCCTGCAGGCTGGAGATGCCCCTTCAGTGGGTGGGGGGTGCCGCCCGGAAGGCACTCCCAGCTGGTACATGCACGGGGAGCGAGCTCATTATTCCCACACCATGCCCATGCGCAGCCCCAGCAAGCTCAGCCACATTTCCCGCCTGGAACTTGTAGAGTCGCTAGATGCTGATGATGTCGATCTCAAATCCGGGTACATGAGTGACAGTGACTTAATGGGCAAGACCATGACTGAGGATGATGATATCACCACAGGGTGAGTACCGCTGCAAGGCATCAAACATGCGAGTTGATTGCTTAACATCAGAGGTAGACTGTAGGAGGTTCCACGACCAGCCCCAACCGAAACATCTGTATCAAGCTAAGAATTTGCTTGTTTGCCCAGCTGATCTTACCTTAAGCATTCCTCTGCCTTAGCAAAACCACTTCTGTGATTCTCCCCCTCCCCCTCCAGCTTCCTGAATATTCATAATGGTTGCCATTATGATAAATAGTCATAACTTAACAAACCACTTGTGGCAGATAGCAAGTTTAAAAACTGACAAGACAGTGCATCTATCCAACTAAGTCACTGGAGAGAAGAATGTATTATTTGTTGGCTGGAGGCATGACATACAGCGCTTCTGCAAAGCAAATACCCGCTCCTTGCTTTTGTGGCAAAACCTGCTTCTACAAAACAAATATTTGTTACTGCCTTGAGGCCAGCTAATTCTGTTTTATAGAGGGATGAAATGGGATGGGTATCTGGCTTAAACTAGATGCTTACATTTAATATAAGCAGGCTCTGGCCAGAATTTTCAATCTTTGCTTGCTGTGAAGGAATTCTGTAGTGGGGGAAAGAGAGAGACAGAGAACAAGTTGGTTGGCTGGTAGGGCTAATGACAGAGGATGTGCTCAGCTCAAGGATGAATAGATTGCTAGTTAATGGGGAGGAATGAATAGCTGGAAGTTCTGTTTGTAGTGACATCCAAGGTAGATTACAGAAATTATCTGTTCTGTCCTGGATTTGTTACCTCTCGTTTCAGCTAAACTGTTTCACTTGCAAGTCAGTAACAGATGTCTGGTATACACAATAGCTCTGGATATACCTCTTTAAAGCATATTTTGCAGACAGGGAATCAGATAAGGAAAGAACATAGAATTTGACTAATAACTACCTCTTGATGGGAAAGGTATTGCTCAATATGATGATCTTGCTTGTTGTGTTTGTGCCAATTCATCCAGCTGCGCGGAGTCCATTGAAATGATAGAATGTTTCCAGTCACCATCATCCTATTCCGACCCTAAACACTTTACTTGAAATGAGATTGACTTCTGTACAGTGTTTTAAGACTTGATTGCCTATTAGCTAGCTCTGTTGCTGCACACAGAGCTGCCCTTGATAAGCAGTGCAGAATGAATTGGTTGGCTTTCTTGGGAATATTTCTTGGGAATATTGTTCCAAATCCAAAGCATAGAACTGATCAAGCAGCAGCAACTTCTTCTTTTTAACTGAAAGCCAGGTATTTTCTGCTGACATGAAACTGGCCAGTGCAACATGAACATGTAGGGTTGCTAAATCATAAGTTGGTGGCCTTGCCTTTTCCTTCAAAATTCTGAGATAGAAGAAGAACAGGCACTGCAACTCCAGCCCAGTGTTTTATCAGTTCTCTCCTGCTGCACCGCCGACTTACCTATTCCTACTTCTTAAGAGTATTATGGAAGAGAATGTACAAAGGAGCAGGGTGAAAGAATGAGAAGGGAGGTGATGCGGTTGCATCCTCCCATGCTTTCTCATGACTTTTGAAGGTAGGATCTCCAGGCAAGGGCGTACCCACCATGCGGCAAGTTAGGGCAGCTGCCCTACTCTAGAAGCAGGGCTGGTGGGCAGAGGCGGAGCACAGCCCGGCGGAGCGCGAGTTCGCACCCTCCCTCCAGCTCCCCGGCGCGCCCTCAGGCAAGGCCAAGCGCGGCGGGGAACCAGGGAGCGCGGCGCGGTGGGCGGGAACGCCGAACTCGCGCTCAGCTGGGCTGGGCTCCGCCTCCGCCCACCAGCCCTGCTGCTAGGGAGGGGCACAGCCCGGCGGAGCGCGAGTTCGCCGTTCCCGCCCGCCGCGCTGCGCCCTCCCTCCAGCTCCCCGTCGCGCCCTCTGGCAAGGCCAAGCGCGGCGGGGAACCAGAGAGCGCGGCGCGGCGGGCAGGAACGCTGAACTCGCGCTCTGCTGGGCTGGGCTCCGCCTCCGCCCACCAGCCCTGCTGCTAGGGAGGGGCACAGCCCGGCGGAGCGCGAGTTCGCCGTTCCCGCCCACTTTGTGGCCCCTCCCCTTCCGTGCCTTGGCCCCTCCCCTTGCCCCCCCCTAGTTTTGATCCTGGGTACGCCCATGTCTCCAGGTTGTGATCTGGCAGCTGCATCCACATGGAGCTTGCTATAAGGAAGTACTGTACAGTGGTACCTCTACTTACGAATAACTCTACTTACGAATGGAGCTCCGTCCGCCATCTTGGATGCGGTTTAGATAGGATTTTTTCTACTTACGAATTTTTAGATAGGGTTGCTTCTACCTACGAATTTTTTCTCCCAATGCATTCCTATGGGATTCGACTTACATTTTTTTCGACTTACGAATGTGCATTCGGAACACATTAAATTCGTAAGTAGAGGTACCACTGTATATGCACACGCCGATTGTAACTTTCCCCATGTTAATAGGACACAGGCTACATCTGAAAAGCAGCACCAGCAACAACCACAACCCAGAACGTTATAGAAATCCTTTGCCAGCAATGCAAACCTAAGCTCTTTAATAATGTTTTTCTACACCATGGCTTATCAGTATGGTGCTCTTACTGTTTTTTCATGGAGAGAAACTCAAAGATCTGAGCCTGTCATTTATTTATCTCTCATATTTCTTGGTGAGTTGGGCCTGGCATCCCACCAAGGACACTTTAATTTACATATCCTTTTAAGCAGTCTGTAACCTGGGTAAAACTGGCCCATACTAGGGTCTGAGATAAGGAAACACAAAGGAGGGATGTGTGCATTTTCACCCAGTATAATGACAGAAACTGAGTTGGCTTGTTGGATAGTTCAGAAACAATAATAACACCATGGCTACCTGACCAATTCAGAATGGATCTGGAAAATTAACTTCTTTTAGAAAAACTATTGTTACATGCTTAAGTGGTTATTTCTAAAACATGCCCAAGGTCACCAGAGACCTCCTGGGTGTTTGACATGTTGGTTGCAGCTTGGGAGCACTGATAAGTGAAGTTATGCCAAGTCTGGATGTGTACAATACCACAAAGGGGTCATTGCATCCCTTGTTTTCTGTGAATCTGTAAATGTGACATTGTTTGCCACATTGTTGTATTCTTCTTAGTTTGAATATTATACCCTGAATTGTTAGGTTGTTGGGTGTTTTGCCTTGTTTTCTTTTGGCTTCTCACCCCCTGCTGCTTGAGAGAGATGGAAATTCACAGAGTGAGATATTATGTCATGCGTTTTCCATTTATCACTGGAAGGATTTAAAAAGTCCCAGAGCTCCATCAAGGGGAAGGGGTGTAGACCTGGGCCTAAAAATACCCGCTTGTCATGGAAAGCTATGCTACAGAGTCCTTGTTAATTCCACAGCTCTGGTCTGCAGATGTGTAATCGTGACAAGCCCCAAGTCCATCTGTGAGGCCTCTTAACATTGCTATTACTGGAGTATTAAAATAATGGAGCTTACTGCTAACAGGATGGATCTGAGTGGATCAAAATACTGTGGGGCTGGGGTAGCAGAATCCATATGAGTAAATAAAAAGACTGTTTCTTATCAGGTAAAAAGTAGCCTCAGTTTAGGATTGCCATTTTTTTTTGCCCTAATTTTGTTCCCCCAACAACAACCAGATATATGCAAGTTTAAGCAAGTGAAGTTTTCCCCATCCATGCTAGGAAAAAACTTGTGCATGTTAGGTGTTGAAGACATATCCTTTACACCAGGCACCCCCAAACTGCGGCCCTCCAGATGTTTTGGCCAACAACTCCCATGATCCCTAGCTAACAGGACCAGCGGTCAGGGATGATGGGAACTGTAGTCCAAAACATCTGGAGGGCCAAAGTTTGGGGATGCCTGCTTTACACCTTGGTCTGATTCTCACATCACTTTAACTCTTAGTTAAACTCTGGTTTAAATGCAGCACATGCATGTGAGCACTTAGTTCCTTCTCTGCTCCTGTTGTTGCCTATTGCATGCTGGGAAATAAGCCATGGTCTGGTGTAGCATGCATCTGGTGTAGCATGCATCTGGCTCATGATTTGTTTTTCTTCAAACAAACCATGAACAATAAGTAACCAAGATTTTTTAATGGCTTACTGCTTGTGGTATGTTGGGGGGGGTGACCATGAGCCTGGGTTTCATGTAATACTAAGCTCTAGAGAAGGCATCCCCAAACTTCAGCCCTTCAGATGTTTTGGACTACAATTGTCACCATCCCTGACCACTGGTCCTGTTAGCTAGGGATCATGGGAGTTGTAGGCCAAAACATTTGGAGGGCCGCAGTTTGGGGATGCCTGCTCTAGAGTCTAGACCATGGCTTAGCTTCCAGGAGGGCACCTGAGATTTCAGCAGCCTGCACCAGAACTCTGTGCACTCAGATTTAAACCTTAGTTTCATTTAATTTTGGCTTCAACTGAAGTACTGTTGGTGGGGCTGGTTTATTATTATTATTATTATTATTATTATTATTATTATTATTATTATTATTATTTTATACCCCGCCCATCTGGCTGGGTTTTCCCCACCACTCTGGGTGGCTTCCAACAAAGATTAAAATACATTAAAATATCACAGATTAAAAACTTCCCTAAAGGGCTGCCTTTAGGTGTTTTCTAAATGTCAGGTAGTTGTTTATCTCCTTGACCTCTGATGGGAGGGTGTTCCACAGGGTGGGTGCCACTACAGAGAAGGCCCTCTGCCTGGTTCCCTGTAGCTTTGCTTGTCGCAGTGAGGGAACCGCCAGAATGCCTTCGGCGCTGGATCTCAGTGTACGGGCTAAACGATGGGGGTGGAGACGCTCCTTCAGGTATACAGGACCGAGGCCATTTAGGGCTTTAAAGGTCAGCACCAACACTTTGAATTGTGCTTGGAAACATACTGGGAGCCAATGTAGGTCTCTTAGGACCGGTGTTATGTGGTCTCGGTGACCACTCCCAGTCACCAGTCTAGCTGCTGCATTCTAGATTAATTGCCATTTCCGGGTCACCTTCAAAGGTAGCCCCATGTAGAGTGCATTGCAGTAGTCCAAGCGGGAGATAACTAGAGCATGCACCACTCTGGCGAGACAGTCTGCAGGCAGGTAGGGTCTCAGCCTGTGTACCAGATGGAGCTGATAAACAGCCGCCCTGGACACAGAGTTAACCTGTGGCTCCATGGACAGCTGTGAGTCCAAAATGACTCCCAGGCTGCGCACGTGGTCCTTCAGGGGCACAGTGACCCCATTCAGGACCAGGGAGTCCCCCACATCCACCCGCCCCCTGTTTCCCCAAAAACAGTACTTCTGTCTTGTCAGGATTCAACCTCAATGTGTTAGCCGCCATTCATCCTCCAACCGCCTCCAGGCACTCACACAGGACCTTCACCGCCTTCACTGGTTCTGATTTAAAAGAGAGAGAGAGTTGGGTGTCATCCGCATACTGATGAACCCCCAGCCCCAACCCCCTGATGATCTCTCCCAGTGGCTTCATATAGATGTTAAAAAGCATGGGGGAGAGGACGGAACCCTGAGGCACCCCACAAGTGAGAGCCCAGGGGTCTGAACACTCATCTCCCACCACCACTTTCTGAACACGGCCCAGGAGGAAGGAGCGGAACCGCTGTATGACAGTCCCCCCCCAGCTCCCAACCCCTCTAGACGGTCCAGAAGGATGTTATGGTCGATGGTGTCAAAAGCCGCTGAGAGATCCAGCAGGATTAGGAGATCCAGCTCTCACCTTTGTCCCTAGCCTGCCGGAGATCATCAACCAGCGCGACCAAGGCAGTTTCAGTCCCATGATGAGGCCTGAATCCCGACTGGAAGGGATCCAAATGGTCCGCATCCTCCAGGCGTGCTTGGAGTTGTTCAGCAACCACTCGCTCAATCACCCTGCCCAAGAATGATTTGAGACTGGGCTAAATGGGTTAAAATGCTGGACCCATTTCTTTTCCAAAGGATTCCTGATAGAAAATGAGGGCACTAGTAATCCTGATTAACCAGGCCCTATAATATCAGGGTATGAGCTTACATCAGGCTTGGTGGTTTGCTCACACAGGTATACTGTTTGACTTCTCAGCATTTGATGACAGGTGGATGAATACGTGAACAGGCTGTGTTGAAAAAGCATTGTGTCCAAGGGAAATACTGTGTGATAGATATGTGGTGATACAGGCAAGTCACTGCTTGACACTGAAATGATCCAGTGATAAACGTAGATGGGTGGGCCAGTGTTAGAACTGTGCAAATGTTAGAACCGGTGTCGGTGCCAGGCTACGTTATGCGCAGGTGGAGGCATTTAGATTTCAGGCTTCCATGAATGTGTTTTCCCCTCCTCCTCGAAATCAACCTTACACAAACTGTTCTGGCATGATTTCCCTCTGCTTCTCCCTATATTCTGTCCCGAAAAAAATCTATTCCCCCCCTCTCTTTCCTTCCTCCTCCTTGTCTTTCACCTCCCAAGCTTGGCCAAGTGCCAGAATCCTAGCATATTGGAGGTTTCCTGTTTCAGTGCAAGAGAAAATAAATAACTCCTGGTGTTTGATTTTGTCCCAATATAAAGGAGAGGGTGTTTGGCTTGTTGCACGACAGCTTGAAGCAAGCGAAACCCCAGCTGTTTGAGGGCTCTGGTGACAAAACCGCAAATCTTAGCAGGTGACGTGGGAGCCGGCCTAGCGCGGCAGTGTCAGTCTTTGCTGTGTGTTCTCTCTCCTTTTCTCTCCCCCTCTCCCAAGTGGCCAGATAAAGAAGCCCTGCTATTATAATGCACAGCCCATGCTCTGTGTGGGTGGGAGTGCCGCAGGGAGGCAACCACTGGGAGTTTTATATGACACAGCCTGCCAAATCAACACTTCAAAACTATAAGGGCTACCTTTTTTAAAAAAAAATCATTATATTTCTTTATCAACATGTATAATACTTTTACGAGAGAGTGATCAATATAAACCAAGGACACTGCTGGTATGGTCTGTGACTTTGCTGTGTTCCGAATTAAGGGACACTCCCTTCAAATAAAGGACATTGGTAACCCCAATTGTGGGCCTTTCCTTCTCAGAGAGATGCTAGGGAATAGCACTGGCATAATGGCTCTGCTGCTGTCTTGCCTGTGGGTCTGTCACAGCCTGATTGCTTAATCGCTTGCAAGGGAGCTGTCTCATTGCCCTGTGGGAAAGTACAGGCGAGAAAGCTCTCCACTGCCGCCCCATCCCCTGCCTGCTCATTTTCTGATAATGAACATGAGCTGTGATTGTGGGGTGGGAAGCAGTCCTACAGGCCCGTTTCCAAGTCGCAGGAGAGCCCAGAAGGAGCTGTTCGGCAGTGGAACAGAGGTGAGAGGTGGTGGACTCTCCTTCCATTGATGTTTTAAAGCAGAGATTGGATAGTCATTTGTCATGTATGACCTGGATTCCTGTATTTCAGGGAGTTGGGCTAGATAGCCCTGGCGGGTCCCTTCCAATTCCAGGGGCGTAGCCAGGATCAAAACCAGGGGGGCAAGGGGCGGGGCCAAGGCACGGGAGGGGAGGGGCCACAACAGATGTCAAGGCGACAACAGACAATCCACCAGGGCCATCCCAAGCCCATCCAGCGCCGCGGCGCAAAGGCACCCCCGACGCCCCCTCCCCGCACGGGAGAAACGGGAGAGGGGCGCCGACGAGCGCCCCGACGGGCGCGGCATCCCCCGGTATCCAAAGTCCGAAACGGAGCCTTCACTGGCGCAGGAGCCGCCGAGTGCGCAACTCGCCCCGCAAAGCCTCCCTCGACGACCGCGGCGCCCCCGCCAGCGATGCCCTCCGCGGCCCGCAAGTGGCGATCCCGGGCGGCGACTCCAGAGCGGGGCCACAGCCCCCCCAAGCGCACACACACCCAGCGCAAACCGCGCGGCAGTCACCCCGCTGGAACGCCAGGCAGCGGAGTGGGAAGCCTCTGCCGGGAGGGCTGCGGGGAGGGCTCCGAGAGAGCGCCCCACCCGAAAGCGCCGCCCAGCACATGCTCCCTCTGCACTCCCCGCCGAAGGCGCCCCACGAGCCTCCCGCCGGGAGGAAGGAGGTGGCCGAGGCGGCGCAGCCCGCGGGGCCAGCAGCGGCCGCCCGGACGCACCCCTCCCAGCTCACAGCAGGCCCGCCTCAAGGACATCGGGCGCCGTGGCTCGAAGGTCCCTCCGGCGCCCAAACATCCTTCCGGCGCCACCCCCGCGCCACCCCCCCACAGACAGGGCTGCCCGGGCCGCGGAGGGGGTGGGCGGGGGGGCAACCCCTCCCCCACACCCCCTCGAGGAAGGGGCACGAAGAGAGGATGAGGACGCCGCAGCAGCAGCCACCTGCGGGGAAAGGAGCTGCGCCCCCAGGAGAAGGAGGGCAATTCAAGGGAGCAAAACGCAGCAGGGCGACAGCGGCTCAGCTGCGCTCCCTGGCTCCCCGCCCCGCCTGGCCCCGCCGGAGGGCGCGACGGGGAGCTGGAGGGAGGGTGCGGAACGCCGAACCCGCGCTCCGCCGGGCTGCGCTCCGCCTCCGCCCCTGTCCACCAGCGCCGCTCTCGCCCACCGGCCCCGCCTCCAGGGGGGGCAACTGCCCCCTCCTGTCCCCCCTGCCTACGCCCATGTCCAATTCTATGATTCTATGAGACTATGAATTCTAAGGTTTCCAGGTTCCGATCACCCAAATGTTCCTGTACCTGGGAGTCTTACTCTTGGTCCTCCGCAGCCATAAGCATTGGACAAGCCTATAAAATCATTGTTTCTCATTGCTTTTTAAAACATTAGTGCTGATGACCACATCCAAATGGCAGTTTCCTCTACTCTTGGCTTTATATTCCCAGTTTTCAAGTTAAGTGGGGAAGTATCATCCTTGAAAAAGCAGGCTTGTTCCTCCCCTCCACCCTTAAACACCCCAGTTTCATCAGCACCAAGGAGCTGGCTGTGCAGACTGGCTAGAATCCACAAATGTACATGCACAAAACTGGATGCACAGTCAGAATATTGCTTGTTCTTTTTATCCTGGCTATACCTACTGCTATAAAAACAACTCACTTTAAAACTGAAGCGTGGTTTTTATCCCATTTTATTTCCCAACAACCTTGGGTGGGATTCACCTAAGTAGCCATAGCAGTGGGAGCCCTGCAGAAGCCCTGCAACAAGGCTTTCTTCTCCCACTGCACCCTTTACCCCAGAAATTGGTGTGTGTGTGAGAGGGGGGAGGGGAGAGAGAGTGAAGAACCCCTCAGAACAGTGCATGGAGAATAGTTCCATCTGGCAAGCTGTAAGTCTTGTGCAGACAAACAATTGGAACAGCATGATGTTGAATTCCACCCCTTGTCTGTAGAGTTGGTTGATTGTAACTGGACCCAAATTGCCAAGTGAATTTCATTCATGTCTGAGCAGAGATTTGAATCCAAGCCTTCCTGCATGTATAATCCTCCCCTTAACACACAGGCTACTTCTTTGGATTCTGTGTATGTGTAACATGACAGGTACCGCTTTGGGGATTATTTTACCTATTTCTTCCCATGGATAGTTTACCATCAAGTATACAGTGCGAATGTTGGATGGCTTCTCACAGGGATCTCATTGTAGGATATAAAGTTAGCATTATTGACCTGATAACTCCCTTTAGCAGCTGATCTGGCTTTGAATTAGTCTGATGACATCCCCACATAGCTGTCTGACATCTCTCTAATTAACACCTTCTTAACCAGGAGGGTATTTGTTATGTCCATATATGGGGCAAAGAGCAGTTTCTTCTGGGCAAGTTTCTTGCATGGACAAGTGATTTTTTCTTTTCTGTGAACCGACCTGAGACCTCTGGGTATAGGGTGGTATAATAATAATAATAATAATAATAATAATAATAATAATAATAATAACAACAACAACAACAACAACAATAATAATGGGCAACTTTTAACATCTTTTTGAATATCATGACTTTGCATATGAAACTACATTGGAAAATGTGTGTGGGAGTCTATACTGTTTTTGGTAAACCTTTAGGAAATAAGAATATCCCATCCTGGTTCTCAACGCTGAAATGTATTGCTTTAAAGCAGGCATCCCCAAACTGCAGCCCTTCAGATGTTTTGGCCTACAACTCCCATGATCCCTAGCTAACAGGACCAGTGGTCGGGGAAGATGGGAATTGTAGTCCAAAACATCTGGAGGGCCGAAGTTTGGGGATGCCTGCTTTAAAGCAATGTTTCCTTTTTGGAGTGACATATTTCTCATTATTATTTTCTAAGAAAGGAAAAAAGATTATGGAAACATAGTGTTTTTATACCATACAATATAAATAAGCAATTTAAGAATAACACCTATCTACCTTAATAGCCTAACATTTCAAAGCTGTGCAGGTATTTTGGACAATTCTCATAAATTCTTTATGCTGGCAGGATGATTTTGTGTTCCCACGTTTTCATCATAAATCACTGCAATCACTCCGGTAAAGGTAAAGGGACCCCTGACCATTAGGTCCAGTTGTGACCGACTCGGGGGTTGCTGCACTCATCTCACGTTATTGGCTGAGGGAGCTGGCGTACAGCTTCCAGGTCATGTGGCCAGCACGACAAAGCCGCTTCTGGCGAACCAGAGCAGCACATGGAAATGCTGTTTACCTTCCCGCTGTAGCGGTACCTGCCTATCTATACTTGCACTTTGACGTGCTTTTGAGCTGCTAGGTTGGCAGGAGCTGGGACCGAGCAATGGGAGCTCACCCCATCACAGGGATTCGAACCGCCGACCTTCTGATCGGCAAGCCCTAGGCTCTGTGGTTTAACCCACAGTGCCACCCGTGTCCCTCTAATCACTCCTGTAGCAGCAAGCAAATACTGGACAATAATCCACTCAGAGGGGAAGTCCCCAATCTCTCCCAACAGCTTTCAGGGTGTGTGTATTGTTTTGTTTTTTTAAAACAATCAAGCAGTATAGAAATTTAATGAAATAATGAAATAAATAAAATCCTTAGCAGAGCCTCTGCTGCAGATGCTCATAAAGGCACATAGCAAATACTTGCTCCCCTGTCACCCCCCCTCTCTAGTTGAGCCAAGCAGAATACATCCCTTTCTGTTAAGAAACTGCAGTCTTTACTAAGCACAGTGTTCACTATCTGCCCTTAGCAACTAATGTAATGGCAGAAAAAACACAATACTACTGGAACTGAAGCCAGAAAAGGGAGCTGTTGGGATTACTAGTGAACTACTGTTCCATGTGCTGGTTGCACTGTTTTCCTGGGAAGCCAGTATGTTCTGCTGAGTAAGAAGATAAAGATGCTTTTGGCCACTTCCTTGATAGAACTCTTGTGCATAGCAGGAAGGAGGTGGCTAAACAAAGGAAGGGGCTGTGTAAAGCTTTTCCTCCTTATTTCTTATGTGTGGCAATTGCCTCCTCACCTCCACCCCATCCCTCTTGGTGCTTTTATTTATTGTGCAACTGTAATGGATTAAAATGAAAGAACGGTCCAAACCAGATATTGCAAACAGAATGAAAGGAGAAAGAATGCAGTGAACTACAAGCTGCTGAGTGTTCCTTTAATTCAAACCAACATAAAGAAATGATCTGATGCCAAGCAAGCACAAGTGTCTCATTAACGAACCCTGTAAAAATGAACTTTGCTTTGCTATTAAAATGTGTTTCTGTGTAAATATAAACTTTGGCCTGACGTGCAAATGGCTTTTGTTCTGACCCTGCTCCCCTGCAAAGGGTTACAACACACTGGTTGAATAATGGAATGGATAGGGTAGTCTAGCTCCATAATGTTTTTCTCTTGCATCAGTCCCCATTCCATCCCATTTCCACATAAATGTGCATTTAAAAACAAAAAATCATTAAACCATAATTCCCGCCTCCCCATAATTCCATGCCTCCCCAGGAAATTGCTGCCCTTCCATAACCATGCCCCTGATAGTGATGGCATGCTCTGTTTTCATGCTCTGTTTTCAATCTGTACTAAGCAGCTAATGACAGCTTTTAAAAAGAAAAATGTAAAAGGCAGCCTACTTTTTGACCAATGTTCAGATCTTAGTTGGGATGGGGGAAAGTGAATTCCAAGGAGGTACTCATCTGATCCATAAAGAAGAGGGCATAGCCTTTGCCTTGCATGGAGAAGGTCCCAGGTTCAGTCCTCAGCCCCTCTAGGTACTTATGGGGGGCACCCGTGATTGAAGCCCTGGAGAGCCACTGGTAGTCAGTACTAGATGGACCCATGGTCTTACTTGGAATAAGGTAGCCTCCTATGTTTCCATGGCCCATCACAGAGGAGTTTGTCTCAAAATACACCCCCCCCCCGAATTCTTCCAGCGTCCCAAGTTAGAACCAATGCTTTAGGGCAGCATATTGGCAGCATACAGTTGTTTAATGAGGCTTATTTGTTTTGCTCAATATCAGTTCTAATATTTCTCCCCAAATAATTCAGATGGCTGACGACAGTTGCAAACTGTTGTTTCTTAAGTTTCCCATTTTGGTCCCATCTTTTCTCCATGGAATTCAAGGCGGGCATATACATGGTCCTGACCCCAACCCTATCTGAGAGTTGGCGACTGACCAAAGGTCTGATCCAAGATTTCAATCTGGCTCTCCCTGGTCCTTTTGATGCCCCAAGTTGAATATTGACTGTACACTTCATACTTATACTGTTGTACTTGTTTTTTTTGGGGGGATGATGGTTTCTGTAGTCTCCTGTTCCCTGATTCTGGGGGTATGATCTAACTTTGAGACAGTAGTCTTTTTTTTTTTTTTTAATAAATACTTTAGTCTTAACTAATGTTCCAACGTCATATTTTGAGAACCCGTGGACATTGCCTAATTGCTGCAATGGTTGTAGATGCTGGTCCAGAAGAATCTGGTAAAGACTTTAGGACTGTTGGAAAGGTTTTTGTTTACTTTGTATGATTTTCTGTGCCATATGGACTAGAGGTCCCAGTGTGTGCACATACACATGCACACACACACTCATTCCAATAGCATTAATTGAACAACCTCATATGAGACACTGAGCTGCTTGGACAGACTGCAGTTCCTTGGCAGGTTCCAGAATGAGAGGGTAGCTACAGGAGGCAATGTGGTGAGTGGCAGATTTAATGGGCCTGCCCTGCAGTTAATAGCTGAGCCTGACACCTTTTTTTTCCAGGACAATTTACAGGCAGCAATTTCCTGTGCGTTCATAATTGAATGAGCTGCAAGGCAGAAGGGCCATTGGGGACTTTAAAAGACATTTGCACTTGCTGTAGAGCGAGCAGGTGAGTTATTTGCTAACTGCAACCTTTTTCTTGTTGCAGATCTTGAAGTAGAAAAAGCTCCTAGCAGGCATGGGTTCTCTGACACAGTGCTGTCCTGATATTTGGAGCACTAGTCACAGAGGCAGATCTTTAAAGGGATATTCCATTGTTTCTGTTCACAGGGATAAGCCCCTTGAAATATATTTTGATCTGTACACTCTGTCCCATAGCTTAGAAACTGGGACCATATCTCAAAGATTCTTACCACTGCATCTTTGGAGGAAGGCAATCTTTTGTCCAGTTGAGACTTGACGAATACTTTCAACACCATCCCTCTTCGATTTGTGTATTTGATACTAAAACTCTAGGGTGAGATTGTGCCAGCCTTGTGCAGGATCACAAGGGGAAAAGCTGGGGAAAGCTGACTGGCGAACTGCCCAGCCTGATTGCTCTATTTGCATGAGTTGCAAAAGAAGAAGAAGAAGCTGTGATTGCTTTGCAGATGCTCAGAGATGGAGGGATGAGCAAAGGCACGTTACCATGGTAGCAAAGCATAGTTGTTTCTCAGCAGACATGCTAAGGATGCTCCAGGAATCTGCAGTTGGCATTACAGTATGTGGCGAGTGGTTTATTGTGTGCTTGCTCTGTTTTAGAACTCTTGGTTTCATTGTGATCAGTTTGCCTTGCCACAGGAAATGAGCTTTGGAGAATGCAGTCAGATTTCACATCCAGCTTGCATGTGTTCAGATTTGTTCCAACAGTCTTCCCTTTCCACTGCTTTTCTTGCTCCCCCCCCCCCTCTGCTCTAAAATGGCATCAGCATGGCTTCAGGGAATAATAAGGGTTTGAACATAAATGAGAAAGGGCAGTGTGCATAAAGTGCAACCTTTGTGTAATCCAGGAGACAGAGACTTTATGCCAAAGAGATTCCTTTTCTTCTTTGGTGGCTGCATGGGTTCTTCTGGCATGTTTGCAACATGTTACTCTGGGAGTGCCGAAAATGTGTCAAGCATCAGGGTGATTTCAAAGAATTTTCCCAGGGGAAGGCCTTCCCTCTTGAAAAGAATCCAGCTGCCCTGCTATTTTGTGAAAAGCTACAGTAATGTGGGCTTGCTTAGTCACACTGTGTTCAAGGTTTAATTCTAGGATGCTGAACATACTGTACACGTGCTTTAAATGCAGTATATATTTATATCACTGAGAACATTGTGTATAATATAAAACACAAGCCTTTATCTCTCTTAGTTCATGCAGGTTGATGTTTTATTAGTAAAAAGAAAGGAAGTCATGTTGGTCCATGAGTAAAAAAATAATAAACACAGAATTCTTATTATTAATAATATTATTGTTTATTCAATCTATTATCAACCCTTCACCATAAGGACAATTCACAACAATTTAAAATACAGTATGAAAATATAGCATGGGGTACATAGGAAGCTGCCTTACAGGTGAAACTCAGAAAATTAGAATATCGTCGAAAAGTGCATTTATTTCAGTAATGCAACTTAAAAGGTGAAACCAATATATGAGAAAGATGCATGACATGCAAAGCAAGCTATGTCAAGCCTTTATTTGTTGTAAATGTAATTTTGTCATTAGGCGGGTCAGTTATAAATGGAATGTAATTAATGAAATGTAATAGCAATGTTTATTTTTGTATTATTGTAACTATTTGTTTTATTACTGTGGAATTTCCAAAAGAAAGCATTTGTAAAAATTAAAATTAAAATAAAAAATAAAAAGTTGCATTACTGAAATAAATGCACTTTTCAACAATATTCTAATTTTCTGAGTTTCACCTGTGTACCAAGTCAGACCATTGGTCCATCTAGCTCAGCATGCTGATTGGCTGCAGCTCTCCAAGGTTTCAGACTGGGGACATGCCCAGCCCTGCCTGGAGATGTCAGATATTGAACCTGCGACTCTCTGCATGCAAATCATGTGAGCTACAAACATACCTTACTTTGATTTAAGCCAGTTAAGATGAACTTACTTGAAAGCAGTGTCATTTAAATCAATAGGATGTGTACTTCTAGGAAAGCACAGTTATGGTTGTAAATATGTCTTGGACTCGGGTGGGAGTATGCAGACATTCACAACCTGGCACAAAATACTGAGCAAGCTTTTGGGTTCTCTAGAACTCATTAGATTTGATATAGTAGTATATTAGTAGCTTGCTTCTCTCTATCTGTTTGTCATTTCTGGTAACCAGTTGTCAAGTGCCCCAATGTATTCTGTCTTTGGGAAAGAAGCCTTTATTTGAGCACGAAACAGCCAATGAGGCATCTCAGAGTGTCTTATATACTGTCAAAGTGAGGCAGTCTCTTCCTGCAGGTTTACAATTAAAAAACAAAACAAACCACAACATACAAGGGAAAAGGGACAAGAGGAAAATAAAAACCAAAACCCAGGCAACCAATTTCTAAACAACTGTTCCTATATTGACCAGCTGGCACAGTTCAGGGGCAAGAGGTGCTTAATGGATCTGGGCCTGCAGAAAACCTGAGACAGTCTGATGGAATAGCTGCACCCACATGAGGGCAAGTGTTTTTATATCAGAACTCAAAAGAGTTCTCGATTGCATGGCATTTGCATCCCACTTGTGTCAGGTGATTATTAAGCTATTTGAGGGCACAATCCTAACCCAAGATCTTCCAGGATGAGTGAGTTGGGATGTTGTGGATCTCTGGCTCAGCTGGGCTACACCAGTGTAAGTCCCAATGACAGTTCAGCCCAAGATCTGCTGGCATAATTTGTTCATCCCAACTCATCCAGGGCTCAGCTGTAATTATTGGCATATTTTAAACAGATTTTGTATACTGTATTTATGCGAATCTAATGCACCATCAAATCTGATGCACACAAGGTTTCAGAACCTTGAAACCAAAAAAGTATTTGCTGGTGCCATCAAATCTAATGGGCACCCTAATTTTTGTGATGTAATTTGCCAAGAAAGGTGTGCATTACATTCAAGTAAATACAGTATGCATATAGCTTTAATTCTAATCAATGTTTTATTGCATCTTAATGATTGATTTTTCTGTGTTTTAAGCAGTTCCTGCTTTTATTTGCAAGCCACCTTGAGTCCTGTCAGGAAAAAATGAAGGAAATATATACTGTACAGAGAGAAAGTATCTCCAAAAAGCAATGGCCTTGTATGAAGCAGCGCTAAATAACAAAAAAAAATTCTCTTCAGCCTCATATATGCAAGCAGAAACTGTGGCAGTAGAGCTGCACAACTTGTATTAGAGTGGATCTATGACCTTACATTTTTGTTATGCCTGTAACTTGCAACAAAAATGCAGGATCGTAGATCTACTCCTAACATGTATGCTTTATGTGGGGGGCAGGCAGCATTTCCTCAGTTTGTTCTCACAAGGGAAAATCTTGGGGCTGCCTTGGTCTCTTCCTTTGGGGGGGTCACATCTGCAGTTTATGGCCGTTGATTGCATGTTGGTATGATCCTCCTAAAGTGTCTCCCCTGCTAGAATAAAACAGTAAAAATTGACTTCCTAAGCAGACCCATGACTTCAAAAGGCTGCTGCCTTTCGATTTGTTCTTCCTGGTGGTTTTCATGTTGCTGTTTTTAAGCTGCTGACCCAGCAACAAGCTAAAGACCTTCTGGTTTTTATTGTTCTGCTGGTTGTGGGGATGTTAATCCAGGGGGGTGATGATGTACAGCGGTGGATTATGTCTTTAGATTTAAGATGTGAAATGCTAATAATGTGTTTCAAGGGGAGAGGGAACGTACTGCTTCAGTTGCAGTGACTCATGATGCTGAATGTTCTTCCCTGAATCTAGGGGGAACAGATCCAGCTCTGCTCTGCAGCTGTTGTTGCTGGAGTTCCTGTTGAACACACTGGGTTTCTTCTTCTCATAAAATAAAAAAACAAATTGAAAAGCAACATTGATTGCCAAGCAGAATCAGCCGAGCAAAATAAAGGAGGGGGCGAATAAGTCCCATCGCCCAAGCTGCCAGACTTTTCAGCCACCATCTCGCCCTGAGCCCAAATTGCCACAGGCACCTGCGCCAAATGCCTTGCATTCTCAGGACAGTGCTGCACATGTCGTGTCCACGCAGTTACTCCGTACAGCTTGGCTGGCAACTTGCTGGTTGGCAAAGTAGCCCTGGGCAAAATCTAAAATTCCTCCTTTCAGATACAGATGATGTAGCATGGTAGTTGGCCTCTCTCTGGCTCCCTGCTATCATATCACCAGGTTCAGCTCAATGCTTCCATTTGCAGAAGGGAAGAGAGGAACGTCATGGGATATGTGGTGCCAGTGAGGGTGAGGCTTGAGAGTGGAGAGGCTGTGCATAGGAGATGTAGGGCAAGCTTGTAGAGGACAGACTGACCACTGTGGCAGGTCAATGCTGGCCCCAATTTGAGTGGGGCCTTGGCCAAGACACTCTCAGTGGGCTTTCCCCCCTCTCTTTTTCTTTGTGGGCTCCAATCCTTCAGCGGGCCTAGGTCCTCCTTGCTACTATGGTCACCATGTGCTGCTCTTCCTCACCGTTCCATGACAAGTACAAAGCCTGTAAAGACAACCTGGAGCTATGCACACGTTTCTGCAAATGTTCTGCAAGTCTTTGAGGCAGGGGGAAGAGGCATAGTGTTTGTGCAAGGGAGTGGCAGACCTCAAAGTAATTTCCAGTTTTATATAAAGCCAACTATTTTTTTAATGCCTCCAGTGCTATTTATCTTATCTCTGGTGGCATCTTGTTGTGCATGTGAAGTCCAGAGTCTTGTTTTAACAGAGAACAGAGAGAAGGGAGAAGTAATTTTTCCTTGAGATGCACCTTGTGGTTTATAGGTGTGAAAATTGGTGCAAGGAATGGCCAAAAGCTTGTGCTTCAGTCTGCAATATGAAGACAACTACCTCAGGGACCCATGAGTGCAGCAAAAGTCCAAAGGCCTGCTCTGTTTGTGAAATGCCTGTATTTGTCGATCACATCCATGTAGCTGGTACATGTGCAATCCTGGTGCTGAATGCAGGTATTTGTTTATTTTGCCTCCTTCAGAGTGCTCCTTTTGCATCCATGTGGGAGATATCCTGTTAACAGAAAACTCTTTCTTCCTGCTTGCAGATTTTCCTCACTACAGTGTGTGTGTGTGTGTGTGTGTGTGTGTGTGTGTGTGTGTGTGTGTTTCTGCTTAAACTCAGAATAATCACATTAGATGCACAGCTCCTCTTGCGGTTAGAAGTTTGATCTTTGCCAACCCCTACCCAGATATTCAAGGGGGGGGGCTTAATTCTTTTCTGAATAAACTAAGAAACAAACCATTTGTGTGGTCTTTGATAGGCTCGCTCCAATTCAGCAGTAATTTCCAGGCAACTCAGCATCAGTTCTGCCTGTGTCATTTTATTCATTAACATTCTCCAGATCATATGAACAGCTACTCAAGCTGCCTCCCTCTGTGGTTGTTGTGAGTGAAATTTCTGAAAGGGCTGTGGGAAAAGCAGTCGTAATAGCAGCAGCAGCAGCACTGGCTGAGGGAAGGAATACTTTAAAAACACATTTTAAAACATTTTTTCTTATGCTTCCGCACTGACATTGTGATGACAGGGGTATTGATGTGTGGACTATTTTGGAGATCATGCCAATTCTACACAGATTATTGTAAGCAGCATCTTGTGTGACCTGCACCCTAAGTTTACTTTTCTGTAGTCCTTTCTGGAAAAGAGGTGTGTGTGGGGGGGAGTGAAGTTATTGCTCTAAAAATACTGGGTGATTAAGGCTGTGATGAGGCTATACACACTGACCTGGGAGTAAGCCTTATTAACAACAATGGGACTTACTTTTGACTGTGTCCATGTATTGGCTCGCACTGTGAATTGTTTTGAGAGAGAAAATGAGATTGCCCTTGTATTTGTTGTTGTTATATGCTCTGAGGGACTTAACCAAGGAGATCAATCATCTGAATTCCATTCCCTGGCTTCTCAAGTTCACTGTCATAGGGTTTCAGGAACATCCCTTCCCCTAAGATGAATCCCAAAGGGATCGTGGTGATGAATTTACAAGATCTTCTCGGCAGCCTAAGGAGATGGATTAAATGCAGGGCCAATTAGGTCTGTAGTCTTTTTATAACCAGGAAACACACACACACACACACACACACACACACACACACACACACACGGCATAAGAATCAATAGTCTGGCTTCTCTCAGCAAAGCCTAGGGTAATCTGCACTTCAAAGGGACCCAGAGACCCAGAATTACTCAGTCATGGCAAGATCTTAGTAAAATTTGCAGCGTTAAGCTAGAGTGTAATGCACTCTTATCAGAGGAAATATAGGAAGGCAATGGCCTTTCTCTCCAAACGTGCGGCATATGCATGGAGAAAGAAATTTCTTTATTCCTTTATTCCTCACCCCTATAAAAATGCCCCCCAGTGCATTTTGGGTCTCATAAAAAGTCTAGAGTGCCTTCAATGTGAAGATTTAATGCCACAGAGCCCTTGCCTCAGGTAAGAAGTCGAAGCTTTTTAACTGTTCTTAACTGTTAAAACTTCTAAAAAGAAAGTTTTAATTGTGTTCCATTCTTGATGTGTTTGCTGCCCTGGGCTCCTTCGGGAGGAAGCGTGGGATATACATTTATTAAATAAATAACTCACCTGGCAGAGAGATCCTTGACTTTGGGAAGTCAGTGGTTAGGACTTCCTAGTACTAAAAAAAGCAGCTGTAAGGGGGTGTGGTGAGTATCTTGACTGCAATACATAGGGAGAAAGGTGCTTGGAGGTTGTGATGGGCTAGATGTGGGACAATTGATTCATTGGAGCTGAATTCTGAAAAGACAGAGGTCTCCAAATTCTTGAGTGCAGAAGTTGGGGAGATGGTCTGATCTGGGTGGGATCCACCCTCTGGAAAGAGCAGGTCCACAACTTAGGATACTCCTGGATCCAACATTGTGATTGGAGGGAGGGCTCATGTGGCCTTGACTGCTATGAGTGTCTGTTTCCAGCTCTTAGCCACCTATGGGTCCTTTTGGACAGATATGATTTGGCTAGCATACTCCACTCTGGTTAACTTTCAGGCTGGATTGTTGCAACATGCTTTCATTGGGCTACATTTGAAGACCTCATGGTGAAGGGTGTGTAAAAATATTACTAGTTTACTACTACGTACTACTACTACTACTACTACTACTACTACTTACTACTACTACAATTAAATTATTCATTCTTTTGAGCTGCCCTCTCCTCCTGAAAGAGTCATCAATGAGAATTCTAACAGGTTCTTGTCTTACATGTCTCTACTTGCGTAAAATGATTAGGTGTGCTATTTATGACTACACAAGTCTATGACATTTCCTGGTAACAAAGGGTTGGATAAGTTGAGAGAGTTTGCTAATAGGCTTTAATTGTTCCTGGGTTCCTTCCTAGATATGCAACTTAAAGCAGAGTTAAATGGGTTAGGGTGAGGAATGCATAAAGAAAAATAAAATTCCTTATTACAATAAAGTAATAACTTTATACAGTATAGCATATATGTATGTAAACCAAATGTCTTTTGAGACAAATATCTACGTCAGTGGTGTAAAGTGTGGCTGGGTTATTTATTTATTTATCTTAGACTTTAAATGTTTTTTTTAAAAAAACAAACAAACAGCAACACAGAGCTGTTTATAGTTAGGGTTTTTTAATATTAAAAATGGTGAAAACCTTTGTATCAAATTGCATTTAGTTCATGTTAAAATATACTGTATGGGATTTGGCCTAATAAGGAATTATTATTGGCATGTTTGCATATAGGAAAATTTGTTGTAATAAAGAATTGTTATTTTTATTTACACATTCTCCCTTAAGTTTGTTTTTGCTTGCAGAGTGTTACTGTTAAGATTTGCACCTTGGTTGTGCGAATTTCTTTGTAGATAATACAGATCTTGTTGTATTTCCACATACTAAATGTTCCTTACAATTTCATGCACCAGCTCTTTTAATTAAATGCATTTTTGACATTATGATTCTTCTGCTGGGGAGATTCTCAGATATCTTTAAGAAAAGCAAACCAGCAAACGAAGTTTGTCCAGGGAAAGATTGCAAATGCCATTAATGTCCCTCACCCCCCCCCCAACAATCTACTGTATTATGCCAATCATCCCCCCAAAAAACGGTTCCAAAGCTGTTCCTTTGAGATGTGTGGGACCCCTCCCATCTTAAAAAAGAACTTTTGAGTAAATTAAAATTTTTCACATCTAAGACATCACCATGTTTTGCAGGCAAAGTACAAAGGCAGTAAAGAGATGGCCAGGCAGAGGTAGAAGGCCAAAACCAGCTCTGCTTATAAGTGATACCCAAGTCCCAGCACTGATATAATATTTTTGTCCATGCAATTTATTATGCAATGTAAACTGAAGCTGTTGCGTCTACTCCTCTCAGACTTGGACTGCTTTCCGAACAGAAACTAAGTAACCACACCCATTCCCGAAGTGCTTTGTACAGCTCAGTTGTATATTAAATCCATATTAACTAGCTGTTAATGCATGCAGTGCAAGCAGTCTTGTGAATTATGGTGATGGGTTTGTCTTCCCAAAATATCTCATTGAACTGCTCCAAATTTGGAATTCTCTTTCTCTCCTGGATGAAAAGCAGCTTCTCCCACCCCCACGCTGATCTCTCCCTTGCAGTGCCTGGGTCATGTTTGCTTAAACAGTGAGTCATTCCAGCATGCCTTGACCCTGTCTCTGCACTGTGCAGTGTTTACACAGACTCCTCTGACTTCCCCATCTTGGGTTTGTCTTTGGCAATGTCAAGCCAAGAAGCCAGGACTTTTTCCTGCACTCTGCAGCCTTGTCCCTCCAAGTGGTTTGCCCCTTGCCTTTGTATCGTCTGGTGAGCAGATAAACAGTTATGCAAACTGAGAAAGGACACTGGTTAGATTATGGTTCATGTCCGTAAACCAGATCCTGGTCTAGCTATACACAGTGAAAAGAAGAGGCCAGGGTGGGGCAGTTCCCTTCAAGCTGAACATAAATACCCTGTTTCTCATATTTTAAGACATAACCATAAAATAAGCCATAGCAGGATTTTTAAGCATTCAAGGAATATAAGCCATACCCCGAAAATAAGACATAGTGATAGGCGCAGCAGCAATGCCGGCTGCGGCAGGAGGAGGAGGAAAAAAATAAGACATCCCTTGAAAATAAGCCATAGTGTGTTTTTTTGAGGAAAAAATAAATATAAGACGTGTCTTATAATATGAGAAACACGGTATGTATGGTCTGGTATGATACCATGTTCTGAAACAGAGCCAGAATTAATATCTGCTGCAAATAGAGTTTGGCAGATTCACACAGAATGCAAATGTAAATGTCGTCATGAAAACAAATCATTGATTTGATATGCAAGTTTGAAAAACAACATTCTTTCCTGCTCTAGTTTGGATGCAAAGCTTTGGGAGTGAAAAGTTCATCCTTTTCTCCTGGAAAATCTTGGAGTAGCACAAGATTAAGAATGATTTTCAACTTTGAAAAAGAAAGGCATATTTCCAAGTGGTAGGAAAGTATGGAGTTTTGAGACATGCAGCCACTCATTCTGGTTTTTTGGTTACTTTTCCCCTCACAGCTGGTGCATCTTACCCTCTCGGTGTTTCCAGATGGGGGCTTAATAGTATAAATGGGTTGTTCAGCTACCTCAAATGAGTTGCTGGCAACAGGTTTTTGTTTTGTTTAGTAATTTACTGGATGATCTTTGGAAAGGTAAATCTGGATTAAATGGGGCAGGATATGGGCTGGCATTTTGATGCCCAACTACATTATGTGACTGCAGCAAACAATATTTTCTTGCATAAAGAGCACCCATCCCACAATACTGTCTGGAAGCACCCTCTGTCTCCTTCAGTTTTATGCTGTAACTCTGAAGTACCACACTGACTTAGTTGGATATGTCTGAAAATTGATGACCTGAAGCTTACAGCTCAAATGCACCACCAGTGAATGTCTGCAAAAAGAAAGAGGCACTATGTTTTCTTTGCTTGTGTCATCGGCTCACAAGAGTGCCGACTTGTTGCTTCTGGGCTTTCCACAGAAAGACAAGCAAAACCAAAACTCACATCAAGATAGGGGCTCCTTACAAAGGGCAATTCTCAAAAATATCTTGCTGATCAAAGCCTCCAGAGTGGATTTATTATTCGTTTCTGTGTAAAATTTAAATTTTGGGAAGATGGTAACAAATCTGGAGTGCTATCCCAAGGGAGGCCTGCCTGGATCCAATCTTGTTATTGGATCCACTGGAAAGGGCATTTTTGCTTTCCCAGACATTTGGACAGCACCAGTAATAATATATTTTATTGTTAAATATGTATTTAATTTTTTTGTAATTTTATTATTGTATGTTTACTTGCTGTAAATCTCTATGTGGGAAAGTGATGGACAAATTTTAAAAATCTAATTACTAGGTCAAATAATCATTCAGCCTGTGATGAAAGGAGGTGTGTGGCTGCTCTGCCTCCTGCGTAGTGCTTTGAGGTGTGCGTCTGATGAATGCAAAATATTACCATTGTTTCAGTGCCTGGAAAGGCCATGAGAGCTTGGCGCTAATGCTGGTGCAGCTGAGGTTTGACTGCACATAAGGATCTGTTTCTATCAAAAGGAAATGTAGTGCACCCTCCCCTTTCTCTCCTCTCTTGCATTTGTAATGTGCTTGTCCTTTTGATACTTAGATGAACAGGACAGGGCCAGCCAATTCTTTATTTACTTAGGGTGGCGCTGGAGGGAGAGGGCAAATGATTTATTATCCAGGTGTTCTTACTCCCCATCAGGCATCTCTTTAGTTGTGTTCTTCTTTTATCTTTTTCTCCTTTGCTTTCTTCTTCAATGATGGATTCAGCTATGTATCAGCTACCCGTAGTTCAGTCTCCAGCAGAGCTGCAGCTTGCAAGAAGGGGAGTGCAAGAGGGCAGACCTGTGTGGGCTGCTATCATTACTACCAGCAGCTTTGAAGGTATCAGTGGAGGGGTGGACTTACTGCTACAGATGAAGTGATTCCATATGAGAAAGCTGCCCCTGGAAAGACAGGGCACCACTGATCCATGAAGGCTGCGAATCTCCCTCCTGATGGAAGCACTGGGACAGGGGATCGTGTGCTCAGTGGCAGGCAGTAGTACACACTGCTGCAGCAATAAACAGTTCCAGTTTTTATTGACATATATTTTATTAGAGTTACCTTGGGACTTATAAACTTTAGCTAGGGCATGCCATATTTTTAGCACAACCTTTCTCCTAGATCTCCATGAGTGGCAATGCCACACTCAGCTTTCACATAAAGTAGTACAAGAGGCAGCAGGAGTTTCTCTTCTTACTCAAAAGGCAGGGCCAGCCAACTTCAGTGTTCACTGTCAGAGAGTAAAGGTAAAGGGTAAAGGGACCCCTGACCACTAGGTCCAGTCGTGACCGACTCTGGGGTTGCAGCACTCATCTCGCGTTATTGGCCGAGGGAGCCGGTGTACAGCTTCCAGCTCATGTAGCCAGCATGACAAAGCCACTTCTGGTGAACCAGAGCAGCACAACGAAATGCTGTTTACCTTCCCGCTATTTACTGTATCTTCTTGCACTTTGACATGCTTTAGAACTGCTAGGTTGGCAGGAGCTGGGACTGAGCAATGGGAGCTCACCCTGTCGCAGGGATTCGAACCGCCGACCTTCTGATCGGCAAACCCTAGACTCTGTGGTTTAACCCACAGCGCCACCCGCGTCCCCATTCTCTCCCATTTCTAGGAGTTCTCTGCCTTCTAAGCAAAAGGGGCAGGACTGTAGGACTTCAGCTTAAGTTTCGGAGGCTTTGTCTATCCTACTTCTTTTTTTTGTAAACATGCAGAGCAATTTCTTCCAGTAAAACCTTAGAGACCAACTAAGTTTGTCATTGGTATACCAACGACAAACTTAGTTGGTCTCTAAGGTGCTACTGGAATGAATTTTTCTATTTTATTTTTATTTTGTTTCGACGGCAGACCAACACGGCTACCTACCTGTAACTAGAGAAAATTCTACTTTTGTTTGATCCCTGTTGCTCTGCCTTCTGTCCCAATATTCTCATTTGGAAGGAGAAAGCTTTACCAGGGCTCATCTATGCACAAAACAGCCAGTCTATAGAGCCCTCCTTACATGCATGCCCTTGCCCACCCAGGAAACGATTGAGCATTCTTAACATGCAGACCTGATAAAATGAAACAGAAGTTTCCCTCCAGTGTTGATGAGAGAATCCTTTTGCCTGAAGCAGAACCACTGTTTTGCAGTTCAATATAGAAAAGAAGAAGCCTCTTGTACTTTGCCTCTGGCTGGATAAAGGAGTTCTTGAGAGAGCTGCAAGATTATCTATTTGTTTGTTTCATAAAATTTATATACTGCTCGATTGTTGTTGTTGTTTTTAAAAAAGCAGCCCTCAAAGCAGTTTACAAACAGATTTTTACAACGGTAAAATCAAAATTTACAATACTTTAAAACATTTAAAAGTTAAGATTATGCTGTTGCTTTCAGGAGTGGGGAGCAGGGCTGATGCTATACCACTGGTCATCATGCCTGCCTGCTCTCCTCCCCCCCCCCCCAAATCAACTTACATATTTGCTAATAAATAGATATTACAAAAGCACCACAATGCTCCAGTGTGCTCACTTTAGATGGAAACTTACTCTGCCTTCCCTGAAAGTTCTTACTGCTTAGGGAAGTCAGAGCTCAAAAGTCCCAATTGTGAAATTCTAAGTTTTATATTGTTTAGATTAATGCAATGTAATCTACATGGAGTTGCCCTCGGAACTTATTAGGAAACTTTGACTAGTACAGAGTGCACCAGTTGGTTGTAGAGAACATATAACACCAATTCTCCATGTACTATTATTGGCTGCCAATTTGTTACTTGGCCAGATTCAAATTGCTGGTATTTTCTAATTAAATGAAACAGAAATAAACAAGGCTGGGTAGTGCCTTAGATTGCATTCATGTGTTTAACAGCAGAGTGGGGTTTGTTGGTTACTCTGAAAATCTCCATGCTCAACCTGGATGTATGACTATGGCTCGTTGAAACACAGACTTCCATTTAAGCAAGGAACATCACAGACAGCAAGGAGCAAAGATGGCAAACCTCAGGCGCCTGAGCCAGATCTGGAAAACACTCAATTTCCATTTAGCTCCTTGCAGGTGCACAGCATCTATATCCCACCAGTCTTTTCTTCTTTTCCCAGTGGACTTCTGTTTTCCTTCACATCATTTGGAGGCAAAGGCAGCTAGCTGCTTGGCTTCCCTGCCATTTCCCAGCATCACACATTATTAACCAGAAACCTTGCTAGAGTCTACAGCATCACCTTCTCCTATGTTTGTTGGCTGGACATTCTCTCCCCAGCATCAATCATGAGACTCTCCAAAACTATTTCAGGGCAGAGAATAGCTCAAGAGAGCTGATGAGCAACCAATAAGATACTGTAGGAAGTATCCATGAGGTCATTATCACTTCAAATGTATCCCTTGGGCCAGTCCTGCTCTCAGCTCTAGAGACCCTTGCTTATTCCTGCATGTTTGGCTGCTTTCTAAACATTTGGTGAAGTTTAATAAACAGCCAGTTAATATTATCCCCTCTCTAGTAAATCTTGGTCTCTCAACTTCATCACATGCAGGTAATGACTTCGTGGGAATAAAAGAAACAACTGCTGTGTTAGATCAGCTAGCCTAGAATGGAAGATGTTAGCTCTTTCTATACAAAACACTAGAACTTCATACTGGCATTGATGGTCTGGCTGTTGTACAGTTTCAAGGCAGGGCTGGCAAACCTTTTCTTTATACAGTATACCTTTGGGCTACTATCCAGACGCTGCTTGCTAGCTGTGGTGAAAGGCCATAGCTCAGTGGCAGAGCATCAGCATTGCATGCAGAAGTTGCCAAGTTCAATCCCCAGCATCTCCAGGTAAGGCTGGGAGAGTTTGAAACCCTGGAGAGCCACTGCTAGTCAGTGCAAAGTAGACAATGCTGAGCTAAATGGACCAATGGTCTGATTCATTATAAGGCATCCTCCTTGGGGTGCTGCAAAAAGTGGGTATGTCTATGCACATGTTCCATGCAGAAAAACACAGACACATAGAATACTCCATTCCTTTGTTGATCAGTACAGATTAAAGGGAGGGTATTGACTCCTTCCTGATCATCAAATGTTTGATCTTACTGTGGAGGGGGCTGAACCCCAAGGCTATGTCTTTAACCCAGATCTTTAACCCAGGGGTTAATCACCTTTATTGTTAAGCTTCGATATGAGAATACATATGGTGTTTTGTGGGGGGGGGGGTTATGACTAGTTGCATGGTGAATTGCCTTTGGACTTTTTGAAGAGTTATAGTTGAAGCTGAATAAAATTAACCTTAACTTGCAGAATTCACAGTAGGGGACATTGACCTGATAACCTGGAAAACAGGTAAACAAGAAGACTTCCCTATTGCTCACTCCTATTGCTGGACCAGAGCAGCCCTGACACTAGGAATGCAAGTAGCCCACCAATCAGTTTTCAACATTGGCCAACCAGATGCTCTTGGAAAGTCCTTGGGACATTTAAAGCATATAACTCCACCCACAAAGAACTCTGGGAACTGTAGTTTGTTAATGAATTGGAATTGTAGCTCTTTTTTGGGGGGGGTAAACTACAGTTCCCATAATTCTTTGGAGGAAGCCATGTGCTTTAAATGTATTACACAGCCTCAGTGGCATCACATGTTGTAGCAATGGATCCCACACACCAGTTATTATCTTGGCAGAAGTACAGTGTCCTGAATCTACTGTCAACCAGTTAATTAAAAACTCTGATCTTTCTTTATCGGGAGAGAGAGAGAGAGAGAGAGAGAGAGAGAGAGAGAGAGAATGTATTTAGTCAGTATATGGGGCCCGAGGTCTTTGCTAACAGCTTCTGACTCCTCCCTCCCTCACTGCAGTGAGATCAAGGCACTCACCCACCAACTCTCCCTGATAGAAATGTAGTATTCTTTCAGTTAACCTGGTCCTGGGAGAATAGCTATGGCCAACTGTACTGGCTCTTAGCCAGCTGGCATCCCCTCCACAACTTGGAGAAAGCTGTATAGTTCAGACGGACAGAATGTAGGATGTTGGGACAGAATGTAGGATGTTGGGAGCAACACTCCTCTCATGTTTCTGGTATTGCTCGTTCCCCAGAATGGGGTGCCTTAATTGGGTGATGTGACAGCAAGCTCCTCTCTGGTTACCCTGCAATTGTGGCTGCTGCACTTTTGCAGAAGGAGGTGAAATATAATGTGTGCTTTTTATTAGTGTGTGTTTCTCCACTTTGCAAAGCTCAGGCTTAAAGCAATAGTCAGGAACCACAACTAGGCTCCATAGCTGCAGCTTGTCTTACAGGAAGAGGTGGGTGTTTGTGTATACAGTACGCTTGTGAATGGGTGTAATATTTACTACACAGCTGTTGGCAGTTGTTTAGCAGTATGTAGCTCTGGGGTTGGATATGTGTTTGCATGTGGGTGTCTTAGGAGATGTAATGCATGTGTACAGCTAGAAGGCAAATACGTGATGGGGTGAGAGAAGTGTTAGTTACCAGTCTACATATGTAATGTATGCTGTATATAAAGCTATGCGTCAGTATGAAAAAGAAAGTGCAGTGCACACAGAGGAATCTTGCTGTGTAATGTAGTGGAGAGGGGAATATGTATAGTGCATGCAGTTCTCAGATAGTATGTATTTGAAATGGAGATGTTTCGTGCAGAAGTTTTGTGGTGAACTGTGTGAAACATTTCTCTCCTTTTGTTTGTTAGATTCCAGCAAAGTTTCACTTCTGGGCATCCAGGTTTTGGGGTTTTGCTGCTGGCACTAACAAAGCGATTCGGCTGCCAAGTCTGCTATGTGCATCAACCCCTACTTCCTTGTCACACGGGCCAACTTTGCTGGGGAGAAATCAAGACTGAATGGCAATCTGAGTGTTTCAGGCTGGCTGTGGTTGCTGATCATTGTGTTTGGAAAGGAAGGGGAACCTTCCTGTGTTCCATTTACTTTTTTTCAATGAGTCTGGATCAGCCAGAAACTGTGTTAAGTGGTTTACATGAAAGCTTAGATGGAAGACAGTTAAGGTTGTTGGGTTTTTGTCTGGAAAGTGTGTCTCCCTTTAGAGGAAAAAAATGCAGACATTGTGCCTTCTATCCTGTTCCTCTACTGATTCCCTACCCACTCTTCTTGCCTGGATGACCTATAGGACTCTCATTTTGCCCCATAGTAGGGAAGAGATGTTCAAGGGGATCAATGAAGGTCCAGCAGTCCAGTCCTCTTTCAGGGCCTTAGGACATTTAAAGGTGCAGTGTTATCTCTACTGTCACTGCATGCCCTTGCCTTACATGTGTTAGCCTTCATGGGCATAGGAGGAACGTGTTTTTTTCCAGATATTTAGCTCAGAGTCATGGTGTGGCATGGGTAAATTGGTACACTTTTACAAAGGAGGAACTAGCAATCAGACAACAAAGCTTAGATTTAAAGAATATACAGATGGATTAATATGCAGGTTGTTACAGAAATGAAAAAAAGATTATAATGGCAGTATTCAGACTGGAGTGGCAATTCTTTGGTTAAAGCTTAGAGGCAGTGAAGAAGAGGAAAGGGAAAGACAGTAGACTCTAGACAGGCAAGTGTCAGAAAGAGAAGTTGGGCTGCAAATGCAGGTTGCTGCAAAGCAGCAGAGATACCTAGTTGGTGCTGAAATAAACAGGAGAGAAGGGCAGGTATGAGGTGAGGGAGTGGAGAGCTCTCTTCAAAAATGGATTGCAGTAAATCAGATTTTTGCACCTCTTAAAACCCTTACTATGTATAATATAAAAACAGCAATAAAGAGAGACCTAGAGTTAGAGTTTAGGCAGAGAGGAAGGTACCGTATTTTTTGCTCCACAAGACACACTTTTTTCCTCCTAAAAAGTAAGAGGAAATGTCTGTGTGTCTTATGGAGTGAATACATGGTCCCTGGAGCCGAATTGCCCAGGGGCGAAAAGTAGATTGTGCTTTTTTTTTTTAGAAACAGCTAAAGGCTAACAAGAGGGAAGGAGGGTATTTAAAGGAACCTGCTCAGCAGCTGATTGCAAGAGATCTGGGAGGGAGATAAGAGACGCTAGCTCCCTTCCCGGCCTGCCCCCTTGCCCAGGCCTCCATTGTTGTGTTTCCTCAGCTGACATGTGACTGGCTGATTAGATTATGTGTCTGGAAACTGTAGAAATGGCTCCCTTTCCTTTCCTAAAGAAACTGCAGAACTGTGAGTAGAATCCCATAAAACAGGATTTTTTCCCCTTTGCAAGGTAAGCTCAACAACTTTGAGCTGATCCTCAAAAATGGAGCTTTCTCCCTTTGCAAAAAAGCTGCACAACTGTGAGCTGATCCACCCAAAAACGGGGCTTTTCCCATTTGCAAAAGAAACTGCACAATGTTGTGTTATATTGTATTGTGTTGATTTATGTGACTTTGTAAATCTTTAATAAGATTTCAAGTTAAAATGACAGCCAGGTAGAGCTCCTTAGTAACAATAGAAAACAATAATACAACAGGGTACCCCAAGTGTTTGCCCATTTATCTTTGAGGCATTCCTGCCTCCTGTTTCTCTGGAGACATACGAGGTGTTTCTTATACGCCTGCATTCCAGATGTGGTGGTAGTGCTAGGATTCCAGCTCCATCTAGTCCCCTAAAACTACTGCTGCTGGCTGGACACATGGCTGAGGTACAGGAATGGCATAGGCTCAGGTAGGGCCACTATTCTGTGAGTCTCAAAACTGGCTTTATAAAGAACTTTATTTGAGTGAAAACAGCAAATATGTGTGTGCGTGGTGTGATGTTTCAGCACCATGCAGTAGATGGAAATGATTTGGAGAGACTGATTTGGGCCTTTTCATTGGCTCTGACACCCCAAACCTTAGCCGTTCAGGAAAGGCTCCACCAAAGCCAGAGGGCTTTGAAGTTCAAATGGAAAATACCAACCTAGAGACTCTGCTGGGAGCCATTCATCTAACACAGATCAGTCCAGAGTCAGGAACTGGCCCCAGCCATACGCCCACACTTTAGGACTGGAAATTCCTGCAACAGACAAGGAGTAAAAACATGAAAAGGAGAGTCCTGGGTTTCTTTTTGTAAGGGCTATAAGTCAATGCTTTCAGCATGATCACTGTGATGGATATTTTCGATCATTCTGTCTTTGTCTCTGTCTCTCTTCTTATACAAGTCACTTTCCTCTTTGGTCAAAATAAAAAATAAAAAAATTGTCCAGTAGCACCTTAGGGACCAACTAAGTTTGTTCTGGGTATAAGCTTTTGTGTGCTACTGGATTTTTATTTTTTTATTTTTTTATTTATTTTTCCTGCGTTAGACCAACACGGCTACCTACCTGAATCTTTCCTCTTTGGTGTCTCAGTTTCCCCCTCTTAAATAAGGCTGGACTTGCAACTTGCTGATGTTGATGAATAGTTACCAGTTATGGCATCTATCATCTTTGTATGCAGTGTTCCACCCCACCCCACCCCCAAAGTATTTCTCTATGGACAGCAGATGCAAGCGGACCTCTGTGGCTCAGTCCAGATGGTTTCAGAGCCAGGGCACATGGTTGTGATTTGATGCTGATGTCATTTGTACAATTGGGTAACTGTTTGAAAGAACCATTATGGGATTGTTCACGCCTCCCCTTTCTTGCTTGAGCATCATGCCAGGAAACTGGACCCCACTATTACCAGACTCCTTGGTAAATTTAATGGAATGGTATGCATGTGTAGAGAAATTTGCTGAGTGTCCTGGATGTTGCATGTTTCTGACCGCAGATGAGCTCCAGCTGCTCAACACAGAAAGATGCATAGTGCTAGCCCCCAGATGCAGCAGCTAGGAAAGTTTGGGTGATGGTACCACCTGGAAAAGGGAGTGCTCATGGGAAAGCAGTGCATGCAGTTTGGGAGCTGGATTTTGGAACCCTTTCTGCTGTGACTCCCAGAGTTGCAGACTTTTGCTACAAGTTATGAGAGAAGGGGAGGCAGATATAATTCCTGTAAAAATCCACCCTCATTAGAATGCCTTCTCTGGCCTTCATAATAGTCGATGGCCTTGCTGTTCCAATCCTGTGGCATATGAATCTAGGTTTCCCCTGTTTGCACAAGATATTGATGATCTCAGCAACTTTATATGCCAAGCAATTTCCTATAGGCAGCTATTAGCCCTTCCCCTGAATGGATGAGCTAAACCTCATCTGCAATGGAAAATGCATACAACTAATCGTATACAACTAAGTCATAAAGATCAGCAAGAAATCTTGGGCCAATCATTGTAGCTGAGCCTAATATTCCTCACAGGGTAGTTGTGGGAATGAAAAGGGAGGCACCATGCACACAGTCCTGAGTTCCTTAACAACAACAACAAAACAACAACAACAAATAATAATAATAATAATAATAATAATAATAATAATAATAATAAATAACCATAAATCAAATGGGAGCTTTTCACTGATACCAAGAGTTCTTTCAGACTGAGGGTTTTCAGCACTGCCCCCCCCCCCAATTGTTCTCCCACTGTAAGCAACATAACTTCATTCACCTTTTAGACGGGAGCTCCACATGTCTGTAGAGTAGAGTAGCTGAGCAACAGCAAAGGCTTGGGAATCTGTCTGTTCTGATCAGTGTTGTTAGTGCAGGCCTTAAGACATGTACCAGAACATGTATATGAACATAAGAAGCTGCTTTATACTGTGTCAGACTACCCAGTATTGACTGCTCTGACTGGCAACAGCTCTTAAGGATTTCAGGAAAAGATCATTATTTGGAGATGCCAGGAATGGAAACTGAGCCCTTCTGCCTGCATTGCATGTGTCGTACTACTGGGCTATGGCCTTATGGCCTAGTGTTTTGGGCACCCCAAGGCTAGCGCAAAAATAACTGTTTCAGGGCCAAGAATATGGCAGTGTGTTCTGCATCAGCTGCTTGAGGTTATATGGCAAAGATGGCGTCTTTAATCAATTAAATACTTAGAAACCGCCTAATCATTATTGTTGGCTAGGCTGAGCTCCAATAGGGAATTGCCTTCCCAAGTCTGGAAACAAAGCTTTCTCTTGAAGCCAAGAGCATATCCCAGAATGGTTTATCTCCTCAAAAAGGAAAAGAAACACAGAGTTTTGGTAGAACAGTTCCTCAGAATTACTCCTAATTGGAGTTCAGAGCTTGAAAGAACTAAAATGGTGGTTCTGCAAAGATGGAGCCAGCATCTCTTTCCTTCTGTATGGCAGACAGGCTAGGAACACCGTCCCACTCTGCAATGGAAATATTGGCTTATGGAGTTGATTATTTTCTATCCAATTAAACAGAAGTGAGGAAAGGAGTCCAGATCAATTACAGATGCTAGAGAGCAAAACACTGTTCACTCCAGCTTTGTTTCGGTCAACTAGGAAGGATATAGACTATCATTTGTGTCCCTGCTTATCTGGAATTTTGGGGATGCAGGCTGGAGTAAAATAATACCTTTGATCATGCAGAGAGTGATTCCTTCATTATAGCCCATTCAAACTTGAGCTTAAAGCAGGGTTGGGCAACAGGATCTGGTGAGAGGGCCAGACATACAGAACTGGATCACCTACCATTTTGACAGGTGGGCAGGCAGGCAGGCAGATCGCCTGGAGCTGTGTGGCATGATGAAAGTGGCGGTGGGGGCAAAGAACTCAACAACTTTTAGGAACAGGTCATTGAGATATTGCAAACTTAACATATTTTCAGAATCTGAATTAAATGGGGGAAAATATGTGCCAACATTCTGATGTTAGGTTGCATGTATGCACAGCACTATCCTACAATAAATACCAATCTGGAAGCACCCTACAACTGCCATCAGTCCTGGCCAGCACAGCTGCACCGGCTGAGGAAGGTGGAAGTTATAGTCCAAAACATCTGGAGGGTGCCTCGTTGGCAAAGGATACTTTTTACGAGCATAGGGTCATTTCTATTTTCTTCCACGTGGGTCTTTCTTCTGAACAGGTGTTTACATTTGCTCTGCTGATGCTGTATGTGGAATTTAAATACTTTATTATTATTATTATTATTATTGCTTATGATAATTGCGTTTACTACATTCTGATTTTATTTATTTAATACAAATCAATTCAAAGCAGAAATGGGTTATTACAAAATTTCTGGATTAGATCACAAAGCTTACAAATGATGACATGGTAGTGTCTTAACAGTATTCCAGAATCCAAGATCCTGCTGCTGTCTTGAGAGCTCTATGGAACAGCATATGAAAGGATACACATCTTAATATATTAGAAACTAACACAGGATGTGTAGGAACATTCTGTGCTGGCGCTGCTGCACACTAGGATTCATAACTTTCAAACAAAGGCATACACTCTGCCTCTCTCACGTACGCTCATCCTTTTTATGCATACCAGGATTGAAATTGAGACCATTGTTTGGATCGCTGTGCTGTGCTATTGGCAGGCCATGATAGACAGCTTTAGTGTTATGCCAGCTATTATACACCCTGACAACAATGCTGGTTACATGTTTTGCGGGTATACTCTCTGAGTTAACTCACCTCACTGCTTTCACCGCTGCCCAGTCCCTTGCTGCCTCTCTTTGGATATGTTCCAAACAGCTGCCTAGAAGGAGAAGGCAAGGTAAGGCTTCTCACTGCTAGCAGGGACAGGGGAACGGGCAGCAACAACACTGAGGTTAAGCAACAGGGCCATGGGTGTTCTATCCTTGCCTTGCCAACAAACCCATGGGGCACAAAAGAGCAAGGCAGGCCAGTAGTTACAGCACTATGGATAGCTCAAAGTGGTGGACAGAAGTCTTCTTTTCTCCAGGGCCAGGTCACCTCTTCCAGTATCTTCACTTTCCTAGAGGACTAGAAGACAGTAAAGAGAGGACCTTCTGTTGGGAGCTAAGCTCTTCTCCACCTCTCAGACAATTCCCTCCAGGCTCATTGCCTGTACAGATGGCCTGAGATGGCCCTTCTTGTTTGTGTGTTCAGGGTTTTTCCAGGGAGTGCAGGCTCAAAGGAAACAGGCTCTGGAGATCCCAGTTTAGGGGATCCCGGCTTAAGAGCCCCAGATCCAATGAACTCAGTTATGATGCTAGGACTCAAGTCCATTTCCAGCACCTCTTTCTCTTCTCTTGGCTCACTCATCTGATGGATCTTGCCAACTCCTTGTTGTCAAGAGTCAGTTCATACTGCTTCTCGGTGGGGGTGGGGGTGTCTCCATTTGGAGTGGGTACTTCTCATGCCAGTCCTGCCTGATAGCTGCAGAGCCCACAAACACATGGGAAAGGCACCTTTTTCCCAAGTATGGAGAACTGAGTTTGCTCATACCTCCCCGTTTGTTGTGCCATAACTTGCCCCCAAATGGGCAGGAATGAACAAATTCAGTTCCCCACACTTGGAAAGGTTGGTTGCCCATGAATTTGGGAGCTTTGCTGGTGTCAAATAATAAATAAATAAATATGGCGTGGTACTACAGTTACTCCACAAATGACTTGCCCATAGCACAGCACAGTGTTTTTAGTTGTGTGCTCAATTCCAAACATGGTATGAATGAGAAGGATGTGTGTACGTGAGAGAGATGCGCACCTTCAGCTGTGTGTTATGAACAATGCACTTTCAAGAGGGAAAGCGGATTCACCTTGATCCCCACTTCTCTGATTCAGTTTCAGTGTTTTGAGTGCTAAATGCATGATTCATTGCCCTGCTTCGTAATGTTTTGTAGCAGCCGCACTGTTGACCTGTATGTTTCAGAATTTGTTGTATTCTGGTAGACTTAGAGAAGGATCTAGGAGACTTAACAGCTTTCCTGATGTGATTCTAAGGAGGGCTGCGCCTGAAGGTTGTTTTTTGCTTGTTTTGCATTGTGCAGCCTGAATGCAAAATAATTTGCAACAGAGCTCAGAGGGAAGGAGGAAGCAGGAGAATCTGCGGGAGGGGTGAGGGGGCTTAATTGTAACCGGCTTTGCATCAAATCAAACCTGGCAACCACCTCTAACCTGCAGACACCTATAAACAGCCTGAGTCAGCTACTTCTATGTTGTTGTAATTTTAAAAATGTGATTGGGTATTTCCTCAGCCAACTGCAAGAGAAAAATAAATACATTGGTTCTAGCAGCATAATCCCATATGCTTCCTTCTCCCTCCCCCTAATTCTAACCACAGGCAGACACATACTGTGAAGACTCTGCCCCTCCCCTTGTCTCCCTCTCCAATTCTATTCTCCCCAGTCCACTGCAGTTTTTTGAATGAAAACAAAATGCCATTAACCCTTTTGTTTGCCTGACTCCTAGTGCTTTCAGTTTTAAGGAAAGGCTTTCTACATCTTGTTTGTTTGTTTACTTCGATGATGTGGAGAGAATGTGTGGATATAAATATGTGATCAAAGGTTTAGAGGATACATAATGCCTCTGGGATGAGGGAAATGCACTGATTAAAAACAGATGTGCTTCAGGTAAGGTGGCCAATTCCGCCCCCCCCCCCGCACCTGTCTGTATTTAACAATAACTTGATGCGCAGCCTGTAGCAGGTGAAAACGCTAGTACCCCCAAAATCTTTACCTCTTCTTTTCTGCACAGCAAGGCTGCAATCATATACACACTTAACGAAAAGGAAATACCACTGAACTGTTACTTCTGTGTAGCACTGAAAATAATTAATGTTGCAAGACCACTTCACAAAGACAGGACCAGGTCAAAAGGTGTTTTTTAGGCCACTTGGCAACCTCTTTCTTCAGATTCTGGAACTCAAGTAACACTTGCAAAATCTGTCTGTGCAGACTTGCTCTTCATTTGCATATTAGAAAAGTTAATCCTAGGTCTTATGAGCAACACACTGCTCTTCTTGTTGTTGTTGTTTAGTCGTGTCCGACTCTTCGTGACCCCATGGACCAGAGCACGCCAGGCACTCCTGTCTTCCACTGCCTCCCACAGTTTGATCAGACTCATGTTGGTAGCTTTGAGAACACTGTCCATCCATCTCGTCCTCTGTCGTCCCCTTCTCCTTGTGCCCACAGAGCTCTACTGGACTTAAAACATCCTTTCCACAGTTTCCTATGCATTAAAAGACCATGCTTTTCAGCCTGGACCTCTGAATCTCTCAGATGTTGAGGGTTTGTCAGCTCATTCGAGCCAAAGCCTTTGGAGAAAATGGTAATAATGGCTTTTCACTTTCACATTCCAACATTTTGCAAAGAAATGGAGAACAGAAGACCAATCCGAGTAAAACAGGGAAGTGGTTTTGGGTACCCTCTGTTCAATATATGTGCTCCATCATTTCTGGACCATGGATTACAACAAATGAATACTCCCCCCCCTTCCTGTCTAATGATCTCTTTCCCTTAATTGACTTCATAGTCTTCATTCATCCTTCCCCATGGAAACAACCCATCTTGTTGGGTGGGATCAATTTTTCTTAACCATGAATGGGCAGACTTTCATACAGTCACTTCCTCTAGAGGTTGTTGGAATGAAGAAATCCTTTTAGTGCCCTCACCGAGCATAGACTTAGTTGGAAAAGAGAAGACTGAGGGGAGATATTATAGCCATCTTCAAATATCTAAACAGCTTTCACATGGAAGATGGAGCAGGCTTGTTTTCTCTTGCTCAGGAGGGTAAGACCTTAACCAATGGATTCATTTTACAAGAAAGGAGATTCTAACTAAACATCAAGAATAACTTCTTGACAGTAAGAGTTGTTTGACAGTGGAACAGGTCTCTCTCAGAAGGTGGTGTATTCTCCTTCCATGGAGGTTTTTAAGCAGAGGTTGGATGTCCATCTGTCTTGGATGCTTTAGCTGAGATCCCTGCATTGCAGGGAATTGGATTAGGTGACCCTCAGGGTCTCTTCCATAGTTCCATGCCACATTATGTGGGTCTAGAGCAGGGGCTGATTTTCCATGTTCCCACAAAACTAAGAAAGACTTTGACTAACCCCTGCCCTATCATTCATAGAACATAGACTTTCAAAGGGGAGCAGGAAACCAGGACAAAAGCTCTGGGATTTAGGTAGGGGAGAAAATTTGGGGGTGGTGTGGAAATAAAAATGAAAAATAAGGAAAGATGCAACAGTAGCTGAAGTGGGATAGAAGAGAAGGATAAGTGATAACTGTACATTTATGTGTCCCTCCATTTCTGACATGGAGGGCTGTTTAAGGAAAGTGTCCTTTCACCAATTTCTTAGGGCAGGTGAAAAGCACAAGATTACCTTGTAAGTCGACCATACACTCCTTTTATGCTTCACCCACCTGGACAGTAGTGCAAGCTGTCACCTGTCACTGGAAAACTGTGTGCCCTTCCTTAATGTGGGTCACTACTTTAAGGAACTCTAAAATAGCCAAAGGGAGAGGATATTCAGATATGATTTATGGAAGGAGAGGAATAACTTTTCATCAGAGCTGCATTCCAGAGGCCACATAGTGGTGATGTGTTGTGAACCCCAAAGGAAACAGGTGCTTGCTCCAAGCATGCCACATTCTTCTAGCAGCTGTCACTCCACTTGCCTGGCAGCATTAGAGCTGTATAAATCTGCCCTGCCTTCCTTCTGCCATAAAAGCAGATGCTGACTTTTCCATGCCAATTCATGATGGGGAGAACAGTGGCTCTCCCAGGCTCCTTCCTCCTTCTGCTTAGATTGGTCCTATAATTCTGTCTTTGGTTCTAAAGTTTTTGATGCTGGTATGGCCACATGGAGAAATTCCCATGCCATTGGTTGCCATGCATGGTACCTGCTGGTGGTGATGTGCATACAGAGAAACTCCCTGCAAGAATCTACAGCATGATCTAGGAGTCTGTATGGTGTGTTGTGGCCCCGACACGGAAGCTATTCTGGCCAACTTCCATACAACTGGTATAATACCTTTAGACTAGTACCCAGTGCACACTTACATGTGGGCAGGGGTTTCATCTGCTTCCATGATTGTGGGTATGAATCTGGAACATAGGGGTGGTACTTGTTCTGGATTAATGGATCTGGAGAGGAGAAATGGGGCAATCAAAAGGTGAGATTTCATGGAGAATCTATTGATGAATCTATTGAGATTTCATGGAGAATCTATTGACAGTACCTTTCATGGATAGCTAAGTTTTTAAGGCATCAACAGAAAGGAAGTTGCTGAAATGGGAGGAAAGGAAGAGCATGGAAGTACGTGGACTCACGTCTGCACGAAAAGGAAATATTACAGGTTCTGCCTTCAATACTTAACTGTTAACTGTTTTGGATATATGGTAATTTCTTCCCCCTTCCCTTACTTTTCCAGTCCCCTTGAACAGAATAACAGAAAGGGGATGTGAGCCTGTGGCATTCGGTACTGGCTTTTGTCAACTGATAGGCAGTTCACACTTGAGGGGACCTGCTAGAGTGTCTCATTGCATTCCCCCCAGTACAATTTCATATGTACATTCTCTATGACTCTAACAGGGAATTTGGAATACATGGTTCTATATAGCAGTTATGCTTAGGCTGCAGTCTCATCCACATTTACTTGTGAGTAAGACCCTTGGAAATCAAGATGGCTTGCTTTTATTTATTATTTATTTCTAAATCGCTTAAGATTAAAAAAACAACAACCAGGTATCTTGAGTAGACATGCACAGGATGAAACCAGGTACCTTGAAGCCAGCAGGGGGACAAGTCAGTGGCCTGAGATTCTCACGTGAGAAACAGAGGGACATGTTTAACTGAGTCATCCTCTTTATCCTTGCAAAATGAGGGGTGCCGGGGAGTAGTAGCTTCAGAAGTCTGGATGAGGTCAGTCCTCGGTCTGATATGATTTAAGAGACTCTCCCAAAATGCTGGCCAGAGAACTGAAGAAAGGAGAGAAAGCATGAGCCTCAAACTAGCTGATTTACTAGGCAAGCCGCGTGCTCAAGAAAGGGGGTGGGGAAGATGAGCTTCTTCAAGCTAGCTGATTTACAAGGCAGGCAGTGGGCTCAGGGGAGAAGCAGCATGGAGCAGCGCACAGGAGGAGTAAATAATGGATGGCCCTTTTAATCACACCATGCATGGGGATTCCTTTGGAGTGAGCAGTGGCCTGCTTTCTGCCTTACCCGTGGGTCCATATGGCTGGCTTCCATTGCTGCCTAATTGTGTTGCTTACCGTAGGATCGTGGACTCTCGTTGCTCCCTAGCAATTCTGTGCAGCAATTCTTGCATATGATAAAGTTGACTGTAGTCCATGAAAGCTTATGCCATAAAAACATTTGTTAGTCTTTATGGTGTCGTGAGGTTTCTTTTGTTTTCATTTCTTTGAAAGAGGTTGTTTGAATTCCAAGTTTACCAAATCACCTGATATCTAATTAGTCTGCATAGTCAGTCCCAGCAGACAGATCAGACACACATGCATGCCTGCACATTTAAAAATGCACATCCTTCCTCTCACACATCTGTGTACAGTTGCATTCATACTACATCTACTCAATCGCACATGGAGTTAATTAAAACTAGGGAATCAGACCCATTGCTTGCTGTTTTATAGTTTCTCTGGGTACAGGAATAAACAAGGTGTAGTTTGAGGGTCCACTGACAAGGGAGTAGAGAAGACGGCCTTGCCAAGGCAAAGGAAAGCTTGAGGAAGGAATTACTTATTTCTGAGTCCATAGGGACCTGTTCTTTCTGCCTTGCTCACATGTTTAACCCTCTGTCGCCTGAGTTCAAAAAGCTCTGTAAATACAGATTACTGGTAGAAGACAAGGAACAACCAACTTTCAGATTGAATCTGCAAGCCTTTCTGCTCCTTCCTTAAATAACAGAGATACGGAGATTGTTCTGCTGGGAGATAATGTTGTAATTTATTTACTTGCTGGAGGTTAATGTATATGATAGTGTGGAGCAACTGCTCTGTATTTAAATGTGTCTGTTAATATCTTGTAACATAAACAGTATAGCTTGACTGGCTGACACAGCTAAGCACATGGATTATGACTTGTGCAGCAGTCTGCATGAAAGTGAGGCGGGCTCGTTGTCAGCTATGGTGGTGAAAGCCTCCTGCATATGTGTGGAGTTTCATTATCTCAACCAGAAAGAGGGAAGACAGGAGGCTCTGCAACACTTGTTTATCAGCCATGGCACTACAGCCCTGGACTGTGCTGTGCCCATCTGTCATGAAAAAAAAGATAGGGGCATATTTGAAATAAATATAAAATATACTGTACATATATTTCAG